>NC_052047.1:82662829-83036527 GCF_903992535.2 Arvicola amphibius
TAGCAGCCCTGTGACAGGTTGACGCTTTCAGGACCCTTTCGTGAGAATCTGCCTTTGTCCTGCAGCAGATGCTCGAGGGAGCCCGGAGCTTGTGTCCTGCAGACACGGTGACACAGATACGGCAGACTAGCGCACACAGCCCTGTCCGGTTCCCACTGTTGGACCCTGGAGTCCAATCACCGAGGAGGAGTCGCCCCCCCCCCCCCAGAGACCGTCTCTCACACCATAGCTGATGTAAAAGCATGAGGATTTTATTAATTCTGTCATGACAGGGTCTTTCAGCATTCGGGAGGCCAGAAAGACCCCGAATAGCTGGTACAGGCTACTTGTAAAGCAAAAAGCCACAGAAGGAAGGGGGGTGTCTGGGGGTTGTTCTTTAACTATTATGATTGGCTTATTCAAAAGGGCTATTACCAATAATTGGCTGGAGAGTGGTTGCCAGATCAGATGGGGGGGGGGGGACATCTGAGGGTCACTTTGCCCCTTTCCCAGGGCCTGAGTCAAAACATCATTAGCTGAGTCAACACCTAATGGTTATCTTGCCCCAACCCAGGGAGATGGAAAGTTCCCAACATCTGGGTAAGTGCACGCATGGCTGTTATGTCCTCGGTTCCCAGGGGAGAGGGGAGCACGACTGCCGAGACTGAGAGAGCTCAGAATTGTCCTCAGAATTGTCTTAACGTTTTACACCACAAGATGTGTCAGCCTGGTCCTGGGAGACGGATGGCACTAGGGTCTGTCGTCCATGTCCTCTCTGGGCTGAATAGACATAGTCCTCTCCCCAAGAAAACTCCCAGCAAAACTTAGTACTTGCACTGGCTGATTTTTTTTTTTCAAGTTAAGGCAAGCTAGAGTTATCTGGGATCCTCAGCTGAGAAAATACTTCTATTGTGTTGCCTGTGGACAAGTCCTATCGGGCATTTTGTTGATTAGTGGCTGATGGAAGCGGTCCCAGTCCGCTGGAGGCGGTGCACCCCTGGCAGGTGGTTCTGGGTGGCATATGAAAGCAGGCTGAGCGAGCCAGGAAGCAGTGTTCCTTCACAGCCTCTGCTTTGGTTTCCGCTTCCAGGTTCCTGCCCCAACTTCCCTTCGTGATGGACTACAGTTGTAAACAGAAATAAACCCTTTCCTCCCCAAGCTGCTTTTGGTCATGGGGTTTATCATGGCAGTTGCAACCTAAATCGGACAGCACCTAAACATGGGTTCCTATGGAACCCAAGATGAATTCGGCAAGATTTGTGTTGAGCCAAGCCAGGATTTCAAAAAAAAAAAAAAAAAAAAAAAAAAGGACAGAAAACCAAATTCAGTGTTTGTGAGACTCTGGAAAGCTTTAAATCTTGAGAAAAGTTTGGTGACATGAAAGATAGAGCAGTTCAGTTTTAAAATTTCTTTTCTTTTTTAAAGATTTATTTATTTATTATATATACAACATTCTGCCTCCATGTATGCCCGCACGCCAGAAGAGGGCGCCAGATCTCATTACAGATGATTGTGAGCCACCATGTGGTTGCTGGGAATTGAACTCAGGACTCTCCAGCCCCAGTTCTAAAATTTCTAAGCTTTGCTCCCACCACTGACACACCATGTGCGGCAGAGCGGAAGACACCTAAGAGATACTCCGCTACGGACCCCCTCCCTCTTCCCATCCTCCCCACCCCTCCCTACCCCCCCACCTCCCACCCCTGCTGCCATGCACCTCTGGAGGGACATAAGACACTGGAGAGGGCCCTGCCGGGTAGAGCAGGCACCCCTAGGAGCAAGTATTGGGTGGAGGAGAGCTGAGAGGGACCGACAAGTGGAATGGTTTGTGCGCTAGGCAGAAGTGGAGTTTCGAGGGTGGTGAGGAGCAGCCTCACAGTGAGAAGCCTGCACTGCCACCTGAGGCCATAATGATGTCCCGGGAGAGTTGACTCCCCACCCCTGCCTGGGCGGCAAGGGAGAGCTTGCCCTGATGGTGCTGGAGAACTGGTCCCACCCCTGACTGGGGTGATGTGGAGAGTTGGCTCCGCCCCTCGTGGGCTGCGACACTAGGGAGAGCAGTCCGCACTGGCCTGGCTAGCTCAGAGGAGCTGGCCCAGGTGGCAAGGGGCAGGAGAACCGCCCCAAGGGCGCGAGAGCAGGCAAACTGGCCCCTTCCCTTGTCAGCTGTGGTACTTGGGTTAGCTGGCCTCGTCCCTGGTGGCGTGGGTGAGGGAGAGCTGGCCAGTGAGCGCTAGAGAACACGTCCTGTTCCCTGCCAGCTGCCACAGACAGGAAAGCAGCGGGCTGACAAAGCCAGCAACCACCCAGGCCCACATCCTCATCCATGAACAGCAGAGTGCACAAGGGGCCGGTCCTGCAGAACCAAAGCTGGGGGTCTCCATGTCGCAGGGCAACAACAGGATATCAGAGAGGAGTCCCAGTGAGGGCCCAATACTGAAAGTGTATCAGAAGCCAGAGGCCTCGAACCAGACCAGGGACTCTTTGCAATGACCATTTGCAGTCAAGCTATTTGGACAAAAGGATGTATACTGTAAAATATACCGCGGTTTCCATGGTGAGATTTTGGGTTTGGTCTTATTTATTTTCTTTTGGTGGGGGAAGGTTGCAAGGGCGGAGAGTGGATATGGAGAGACGGGGAAATGTGTGGGATTGGGATTCATTAAGTGAAATTCACAAAGAATCAATAAAAAGTTAAAAAAAACACTAAGCTTGTTCCGGGCAGGGCAGTTAGTCCCTCTAGAGCAAGCTGTGCACATTTCTCTCTAAGAGGATACAGAAACTGTGGCCAGGCCTGGCCAATAGAGAGACAGCAGAGACTCACAGCTTGACCCAGAGACTGTCAAACCTGCCCTAGCCTATGGAGACATACCACACACACACACACACACACACACACACACACACACACACACAGAGTCAAACCTAGGGAGCCTGTGGGGACATAGCACACACACCACACATAACACACACACTCATACAAACACTGCACACACACGTATATGCACACACACACAAGTCAAACCTAGGGAGCCTGTGGGGGCATAGCACATACACCACACATAACACACACACACACACACACACACGCACAAGTTAAACCTAGGGAGCCTGTAGGGGCATAGCACACACACCACACATAACACACACACTCATACAAACACACACACACACACAGAGTCACACCTAGGGAGCCTGTGGGGGCATAGCACACACACCATACATAATACACACACTCATACAAACACCACACAGACATACAAACACACGTACACACACACACACACACACACACACACACACACACACCTGGCTCTAGGCACTACCCAAGCCAGTCAGAGAAACGGGAGACAGTCCTCACTGGCTGGGAGATAGGATGGCATCCTGCAAGATGACCAAGAGTCAGGGCGGCTCAGGGAGGATGGCTGGAATGCGGAGTGCTGAGGTGGTATCTCCCACCCACACCACTGCACCCAGCACTGACGTCCCAAAGAAACAGTTGCTACAAACGACGGCATCTTTGCACGCTGGGTTTGACCCCCACAGGCATTTCTCTTTAGTATCTGCTCAGCTGGCCACTTCTGAGACCAAGGGACATTTGTTTGGCGCAGTGGGTATTGGGACTTCGTAACCCTTTGCAAATCTGTTTTATTTCAGGGATGATAGGCTGCTAACCTCTGAGGTTTAGTTTTTTTTTTCCTTATAAAAGCATCCAGAAGATGTGTATGAAACTAAAGGAACAAGGAGAGGGAATCAACTCATATAGTCAGCCAGGGCACCTGGGAAATTCTTGGGAACTTTCTAGTTGGGTAAGACATGAGTGACATACAACAAGATGAATGGGTGAGACCCTCTTACAGCCGGTGCCCTTGTGCACACTGAAAGAGGCCCCTAGAAACCTTAAGGTTATTAGATGAAAATCCCAAAGCTGGGAACTGTTGGTTAGGGAGGTCCCAGGACCTCCTGACAATACCGGCTATTGTCACCGCTGTTGGTTGCTTCCCGTGGTAAAACCCCATGTCCGGAGTCATTCTGGGCTTTGTGCAGGCACTGGGAAATTAAGCTGGGACTGAACCATCAGGCTCCTCCCTACCAGGTACCTTTCACAGCGCTTGAAGGTCCAACGCAGGCTCCTGGAGGAGAATTGTCCACAGTCCTCTCAGCTGTGGGTCCTGTGTACCATGTATCCCACCCGTTTACCAGGCACGATGGTTCAATGGTGATGTGATTGACCAAAGCAGGTAGTCAGCTGCTTTCTGATTGGACGTAAGGCCCATTCTACACGAGGGAGTTCATAGCTGGCCCAAAGCCTGTGGCTGGGAGGTCGTATGCTCTTGTGGGTGAGCGGCAGCTGCTGATTTGCTTACTGGATATGACACACCCGTGAAGCTGCCTTCTGAACGTTTATGCTTAGGCCTGTAGAGTAGTGTTGCTATCAGCTCTAGTCAGAGAGGCTTCTTTTTATGAAGGGTAACAGTTAACTGCAGAGACCCGGAAGTCATCAGAATAAGGGGCTGTCGAGTGGTCAGCCTTCAATGGCACATCCGTATCGTTTCCAAGGCTCAGGGAACATCAGGGAAGAGGGAGTGGAGAGAACGTGAGCTGGACAAAGGGGTGGAGAGCTGTGGAACACTGTCTTCTAGGTGCCATTGTGCCAGCAGCTACGCTTGTCGAAAGGGGACCTGCTCAAGATGGCGCCCATCGATTCCCCATCACGGGGTGGGGGGACTCATGAGGCCATGCTCCAACCCGAGATTTACAGGCAGTTAACAGCTGTGGGGAAGGGAGGTGTTTCTATTTTCTTTAGTGGTGGAACTGTCTATAAGTTGCCCAGGACTCTGTATGGAACCCTAACTAAACTCATTCTTTCCAAAGCTGGACTTGAGTGGCATCATTTCTAGACTTGAATGGAATCTGTTGTAGAAGGCCTACGTGGGTAACTATATGTTTGTCTACACACACACACACACACACACACACGCCCAGGGACAAAGGCGCACAGACTGGTGAGCACACACACACACACACACACACACACACACGCACGCCCAGGGACAAAGGCACACAGACTGGTGAGGACACACACACACATGCACACACGCACGCTCACATGCCCCGGGACAAAGGCACACAGACTGGTGAGGACACACACACACACACACACACACACACACACGCTCACACGCTCACACGCCCAGGCACAAAGGCTCACAGGCTGGTGAGGACACACACACACACACACACACACACGCTCACATACCCAGGCACAAAGGCACACAGGCTGGTGAGGACGTTTCCCGCCACTGTTTGATGTGAGGATTCGCTTGCACACAGAACATTCTTTGGACCCTGTGCTTTCCCCAGGACTTAGCACTTAAGTATCTTGTCTGCTCTTCATGTTGACCTGTTCCTGCTGCAGCTGTGAGCCACACTTCAGCCTGAGAAGGCCGAGGCACTGGGAGGTGACTGTGCTTAGCCCTGCAGAGAAGCTAATGGCAGAGTCAAGACCTGACAGTTTCTGGTCCTACTGGCTGTGTGGTTTAGGCCATGCATGGCGAGAATGGAAACTTCCTTTGAGCAGGGGTGTTCTAACAGACCTCTGCCCAACTACCCGGACTGAGGTGGCCTGAGTCAATGGGACAGCGGCTCTCGCTCAGGCTACCTTGAGAAGCTGAGTCGCCAGGAACTAATCTCAAACCTCCGAACACCCCAAAGCTCCAGGAAGCAGTCTAAATTGTTGTCATGGCTCCCACCAGGCCTTTGATCTAGGCAAACTCTTGCATCCTTCATGCTCGACCTGGAATTAAAGCCAATTTCCAAGCTATATGGAGAGCTGGTGACACCCATGTCAGAACAGACGTCTGCTTTTCTTGAGCCCCAGAGTCTGGAAACCACAGTTCCTGGTGTGAGCTTACAGGATAATCCTCTCTGGAACTTCTAGATAGAGTTCCTCGTTGTGCAGGAATGTGATGTCACTAAAAACAGGACGATGTAATATGCTAGCTGCCTAAGAGCCCAGTGTTTGTGAAGCTTTAGGCTAGAGTCTCACCAGTTCAAGGCCAATTTAGGCCGCAGAGCAATTCTCTAACTCAAAACACAAAAACAGATCTCTTCAAAAAACGAAGACAAGATTATGTAAGAGAATACGCTGGGTGTGATGGTGACCCTTGGGCAGGCATGGGCAACTTTACTAATAGAGACTTGCCCAGTAACGTATGGCCTGGGGCATGTTCTTGCTTCAATGCTTGGCTTAACATGAATGCTAACCAACTCCTGTCAACCTAGATGTTCCGAGAACACTTAATGTTAGAGGTCTGCGGCAAACCCACACATTTCTGCCGGAGCCCTAACCGCCATGGGTTGCAGGCAGACAGCCACAGAGGACTAGTGACTTCTGTTATCAAAGAGGCTTCAGCATCCCCCTTACCTCAGGGGCTCATGCTGCCTGAAAAGCGAAAGGAAAACTGTATTCCGTCCTCCCAGGTCATCCCCCCAGAAGAGCGACAGCCCTGTGAAATAGACAAGACTCAAGGACAGGCAGGTGCCAGTAAAAATCCGGTACTCATTTTTGATGGCTGTGCTATGTTTTAAGGCAAGTGTCACACATATACAAAACATCAAGAGATGAACATGTTAGAAAAAAATAGCAAGGAGACGTTTCAGACAGTTACAGCGGAATCTTTCTCATGACTCAATCCCATCGACTCTTCCGGGAGCCAAAACTCAGCTTCTGGCCTCCAAGAGGAAGATCCCATGTTTGTCACCTTCCTCCAGACCACGGCAGTACTCTTTACTGGGGGTCCTGGTTGGGACCCAAGTGTCTAGCCAGTTCACTGTCCAGCTCCAATCCCTACTTAACAAGATTCTTTAGAAACAGGAATATCAGGATGTCAAAGTCATAGTTTGTATTAGTTTCCCCTTAGCTGAACTCAAACCTGCTGGGAGTTAAAAATCCCACACACAGCGCGCACACACACAAACACTGTACATAAAATATATGTAAATACTCAAGGAAAAGGTTCACTGAAACTTAAAAAATATCAAATGCTCATTCATAATCAAACATTGGGATTGATTCCCCATTAAAAACAGTGTTGGCAACGAGGTCTGGCCACTCTCTCCTTAGTACATGGTCGCTCCTGGCTCCACAGCCGAGTGAAGTGGCTCCGTTGTTTTACACTTGGGGCTCTGTTCCTCATGGATCTTCCCCATCCCCTCGCTCAGCATAGTCCCAAGTCTGTGGGGCCCAGCGATACACCCACTGGGGAAGCGAGAGGATGAGCAGGACCGGGGGGGGGGGGGCTTAATCTCCTACTCTGGGCGGGGTTGGCAGAACTATGGTGGGAGGTGGTGGCCCGCCAAGGAAGAGGCCGGACAGGTGGCTATCACGACTCTTCGGAAGGCAAGTTGATGAGAACACAGTTCTGTTCAGGAGAGCCGCTCAGACCAGGAGGCAGCCTCCATGGAGAAAGCTGTCTCCCAGGTTAAACAGGGCGCTTACAGATGCAGCACTTGATTTCCAAGAAGCAAAACGGTAACTTCCACAGATTTCCTGTCTGCCTTACCAGATCCGAGTGAAGTAGGTAAGAGGCAGGTAACATCAGACCCAGGACTGTGGAAACCAAAGCCATGCTCCTGGGCACAGAGCTCTCCCTTGACTAGTGCATGAGTTTATCGGGGGGGGGGGTGGGGGAGGGTGTACATGATTCTGCTGGCCTGGGGGTTTTAGTGAGGACTTCGTCAAACTGTAGTAATAAACTGACCGACCAATATGGGTCAGCGATGCAGTGACCACATCACCCCTCCCAGAAAAAAAGAGGTCTTAGGGTCTGTTGCCAAATCAGAATGGAAATAGGAGGTGCTGGCAGAGACCCCCGTCTCAGAAGGAGGGAGTTAAGTGCCTCTGGTCTCGAATGGGAACAGTCCTGTTTTGTCCTAATTGGGGTGCTCTCTAGTCTTCCCTGACCTCAGACTTGAAACGGCTTACTCAAGCTGAGACCCCGGCTGTGCTTACCACCACCTGGAGTAAATCCACCACTGGGCAGCACCTCTGGTCCCTCAGAAGCCACCCTCAAGGGTGGAGTACAATTCTTTAACCTGAATGCCGGCTCATGAGATTCCAGCCAGTCTAAGAATCCGGGAACTTCTTCAATGCCTACTGCTGATGATACGGCATGATAGGCAATTATAAGCCCCTCTGGTTCGCCCAGAAAGCACCAGATGCACAGCTAGCCAATGAAGAATACATCTGCCTTGCCCCAACTTTTACCCCTAGGCCTCCAAGTACCTGGAATCCTCTCCAGGCCTGGCAGCTCCAGAGGGGTTCCCAATAAAGTCAAGGTATATCTATCTACAGCTCCACTGAGACATGGATCAAGTCAAACGTCAGAGTGTTCTAGTCCTCAGTAATCAGTCCTGGCCTGGGAGCCTAAGGCCTGTGCTGAGGGATCACCCTCAGACTGGCGATTGGGCCAACGCGTTGCTTGGGAGACGAAAAGTCTGAGGGCTAAGCCCCTGTCTAAATGATGGGCAGGCTATCTGGGTGGGCTGCTGGCAGCTAGCAGGCTGGCCCAAGACCCAGCCCCGTCACAGCACCGACTCCTTGGATTCGAGTTCCGGAGCAACGGCCACGGGGCCTGCTGGGTTCTGGTGTGTCACCAGAGGCGAGGTCTCCTCCTCCGACTTGGAGTTGGGAATGGCTTCCACCTTCACTTCTTGCAGCTCCTGCTCACCTTTCTTCATTGTCTTCTGATTCAGGTGGTTGAGGATTCCGGCTCCCAGGGCATCCCCCTCCACGTTCACCACAGTGGTAGTGCGGTCCCTGGTGGAAACAGGAAGGAGAAAGGGCCGCCGTTATTCTCAGCGTTATCAGTGGAGGGCACTGTCACAAGCTGGTGGCCGGAGGAAGGTGTGCAGGGTGAATGTGTACTGTGTACATGGCACGTCAAGGACTCCAGGGCCTCAGACCCACGGGAGTGGAAAAGCCTTCCCCACGTGGGGCCTCAGAAGGGATGGCAAAGCCTTCCCCTGGTCCATGTGAGGATGTGTGTATGCAGAAAACGTACACTGTAGCTAGCATAGCATGCCACACACAGAGAGAACATACACCGTAGGGCAACACACACACACACACACACACACACACACACACACACACACACACACACACTTTATGGCCTGGATACTGTCTCTTAGAGACTGTCCCTACTGAGGTTAGCTAAACTTGTCTCCTTAGCCATCTACCATGAACTCTGCATCCCTAATTCAGCAGCTGGCAATAACCTTGCTTCCCTGATCAAATGTATCCAACTGACATGCTCAACTTCCTGGGTGCTGTGGCTTCTCCATCCAAGAGCCTAGTACAACAGATCCCAGCCTTCCTGTATGTTTGTCCTTTCTCTATGCCCTCGGCACCCCTGTCGGGGCAATCCCTACCCCAGGAGTCCTGCTGGATGCGGCTGTGCTACTGTGGAGTCCTGCTGGATGCGGGCACACCATGAACAGGCCTGTTCTAAACCGCTTTTCTTGAGCAGTATTTACTCCTAGGAAAGAAATAGACTCTTGTAGAAAGTACCGGAAAAAGAGGAGTTGACGGTAGCAGACAATCCCTTGCGCATATTCCACAGCTCTGGGCCTTGACCTGAGCAATGCAGTCTAGTCCTTCCAGCCATCTTCCTACACAGTTCTGTTACATGTAATGGGTCCCACCACAGAGAACAATGCATGCTCTTGGGAGAAGAGAGCAGACGTGGTTTTGTGTTCCATGTTTCTTCCCCTCGGTGTTCAGTACACTAAAACTTCAATCCCGCTTCCGTCGGCAAGTGCATTCCACGGCTGTGGGCAAGCATGTCATAGAAAACAGCACTGGCTTTCTTATAGCCTACTTAGTGTAGCATCTACCCCAGTCACTGGAACTCAGAGAAGGCCATTTTGAAGACAGGAAAATGGTGATATTCCCCCAAAGGCCCTAGAGGGCTGGAGTCCTGACTGTGAGCGGCCTGTGTACTCACAGGCCTCTGCTGGGCTTCCAGCATGGTGCCAATTCCCTTCCCTGCTGGGCAGCTCTGAGATCCATTCCCCAGGCACGGGAGACAGATGACCCCTGCCATTGCTCTGGTCCTGGCCAGCCCAGGGATGGAGCAGATGAGGCGTCTGGAACACAGGAGTCCTTACAGGACACTTCACCCCATTTCCGTGAAAAGCCGTCAGAATTTGGCAAGCGAGCTGTTTTAAGTTGGAAAGGCTACCATTTCCAAGTACCCTCGCAGACCGAGTGCCAGGCACCTGAAGTTAGCTCCACCCAGCTTGGCTGTGGCAGTCTAGCAGGACTGTCCTCCTTGTTAAATGTTTACCGAATGCTGCTCCACCTGTCCTGAGTTCTGTGCACTGTACACATACTGACTCATTTACCCTCACCGTGACTGGTGTGGTTGCACGAGCAGACACACAATGGGCCGGGCTCAAGGCCCCAGTGCTTTACGCTGTGATCTGTGCTTTCTGCATTACTACCTTAGCCAGCTTTCCTATGGGACAGTAGATTTATACCTACAAAAGGTATCACAAGGCTGAAGCAATCAATATCCAGAAATTCTTGGGTCTGCAAGGAACCCCGGGGAGAGCAGCCTGGTCATCTGCTTACCTAACATCTCCTGAGTTCAAGCATAAGGTGTTTGCATGCTCTCCTTGCATAGAAACCATTCCTTGGATGTTTGCAGGCGAAGGCCAGCCACTGCTCCAACCAGTTATTATTCTACTCTGCCATCTCCTGCATAGTTCCTTGTACCTACTTAATGCTACAAGCAAGTTCTGATGATTGTGGCTCATGCCATTCATGGATGTCCACGGGATTTTGACTATTATACTGTTGACTTTTTTTCTTTTTTTGAGATAGGGTTTCTCTGTGTAGCTTTGGAGCCTGTCCCGAACTAGCTCTGTAGACCAGGCTGGCCTCGAACTCACAGAGATTCACCTGCCTCTGCCTCCCAAGTGCTGGGATTAAAGGCGTGCGCCACCATCTCCTGGCAGCTGTTGCCTTCTTAGAGTTCTAAATCTGGTTTTGCCAGCTTAACTATAGACTCTTTCCCAAGCAAGGATGGTTTTAAGTTTCTCTGCACATCCAAGGCCCAGTGGAGCGTCAAGTTCCCAGGGGCCTCAAGAGACTTTCTTTATTCCAGGGTCCTTGGTATCAGCTACTTACACGATCCAGTCCACAGCTAGGATCAGAGAGAGGTATTCTGTGGACAGCCCAATGGCCTCCAGGATGATGGCAATGGTGAGGACCCCTCCGGCCGGCACACCCGCTGCTCCGACACTGGATGCTGTGGCAGTCACGCTAGAGGACGGCAAAGCACAGTCAGCCATGGCCACAGAGCATTGCAGCCGGGGTCTACAGAAAACACCCATGCACTATGTGGCAGTGGTTCTCAGCCCTCCTAACGCTGTGACCCTTTAACACAGTTCCTCATGCAGTGGGGACCCCCGGTCATGAGATTATTTTCGTTACTACTTCGACTGTAATTCTGCTACTGTCAGGAATCGCAGCGTAAATATCTGAACCACAGGATATTGGATAATTGACTCCTGTGATAGGGTTGTGACCCACAGGTTGAGAACCACTGCTCTAGGGGCTTAGGGGATGATACAGTCTTTAAGTACACTCAGACCTCACCTCTTCAGGTTCTGTGTTCACAAACTAAGCCGACCACAGATCACACACAGTGAAAACAGTCGGTACTCAACATCACAGGTCATTTTCTTCTTATTTTCTTTTAAAAAAATCTTTTTATGATTTATTTATCTTTATTTTATGTGCATTGGTGTGGAGGTGTCAGATCCCCTGGAACTGGATTTTCAGACAGTTGTGAGCTGCCATGTGGGTGCTGGGAATTGAACCCAGGTCCTCTGGAAGAGCAGTCAATGCTCTTAACCACTGAGCCATCTCTCCAGCCCCCTCTTCTTATTTTCTTAATGATACAGTGTAACAACCACTCACATAGCACTTATATCATGGTAAGTATAGAAGAAGTCTAGAAATGATTTAACATATAGAGGAAAATGTGTACAGATTATAGACAAGACACAAATTTGGATCTGAAATGTCCCTGCAGGCTCATGCTTTAAGACTTGTTTCTCAGCTGGCTGCTGTACTTTGCAAGCTATGGAGTCTTTGAAGGTGGGGCTTGGCTGGCCAAAGTAGTTCACTAGGGGCGGGCGGGCCTTGAAGGTTATATCTGCCCCCCTTGTCCTGTCTGTCACTGTGTGAACACATCAGTCTTCTCTCTCACGATGGACTAAAATAAAATCCCTCTAAACTATGAGCCCCAATAAACCTTTCATCTCTTAAGTTATTTCTGACAAATACTTTGTCATAGCAATGCAAAAAGCTAACTACTCAAACCCCCCGCCCCCCCCCATTATCTGTGGGGAAAAGAAGGCCCTTGGTCAGCTGATTTGGATAGTCGGTTTGCTGGAATTGGGAAACACCTGGGGCCTTATTGAGGCATACTTCCGGGTGTGTTTGTGGGGACATTTCAAGACAGGGTTAACTGGGGTGGGAAGACTCATCCTAAAGTTGGGGAGCACCATCCATAGGCTACTACACAAAAAAGGAAAAAGGAGAATGGCAACTGAATGCCAGGACACATCTCTCCCTGATCCACTCAGCTGTGAGCAAAGAGTCTTACACTCACTCACACGTCCATACCTTTCCCACAACGACAGACTGTGTCCGCTCAAACTGTAAGCCGAAACATAGCTTTCTTGCCTTAAGTTGCTTTCTGTCGGGTACTCTGTCCCAGCAGTAAGACAACTAAATCCCAAGATACTGAGGGATGATGGTGATGAATTCTCGCTGTCTTACAAATGAGACACTGAATGATGGTGAGACTGGCTTTTCAAAGGCAATCACAATAAACCAACCAACCAACAACCAATAAAACATTAAAAAAATTGAAGTTTAAAGCCAGACCTAGAGATGTAGGAAAGAATAACAGGCTCACAGAATGGTGAAGATCTGTCCCGCGTTCAGGTCCACGTTGTTGAGCTGGGCGATGAACACGGCAGCCACGCACTGGAAGATGGCTGCTCCGTCCATGTTCACAGTGGCCCCAATGGGGAGAATGAACCTGCTGATCCTCTTGTCTACACCATTGTTTTCTTCAATGCACTTTATCATAGACGGCAGGGTAGCCGAGCTAGAAGTGAACAAAACAATCCAGCATGAAAGTAGTCCTTCCCAGCCAAGTGAAAACCACGTATCTCAGACCTCGGAGCAGCCATGGGCAGCATCCTAGCAAGCTTCTGGTTCTCTTCCCTTGAATTAAGGAGGATGGCAGACTTCTTTCAAAGTCTCCAGTAGCAAAAGGCTTTGCCAAGCCCCACTGGATTCAGATATGACTTCCAGGATCCACTTATTCCATTATTCATGTAGATTCAGCCAAGAGCCGCATCTTGCCTCAGTATAAAATTGTTGGGGACTGCCGACCCTCAGACCCTGAGTTTTCTGTGACCCCCTTGCCTGCCTGAGTAAACAGTTTGTTTTCCTGTGCTTGCAGCTGCTCTGGGCACAAGACCCTCATGAGTTCCTGAGGCAGGGGAGTGGTTTCTGGTAGGTTTGCAGCTGAAAATCTCAAGAGCTGGGGTGTGGCCATTAGTCAAGGAGAGCCCTATATAAGCTTCCCTGGAACACGATAAAAGGGGCATTCTTGTTTCAAGGATGACCTGTGTCTCTGTCTCTGTGTGTGTGTGTTTCAATCTCCAGCCCCTTGCCCAACTCGCAAACCATCCTGTGGTGGACAGGCGGAATAGTACATAAAATGTCCCAAAGAGAGCCACTGGGCTCACCTGACTCCACTCCCATATGGTTGAGTAGCCAAGGACGTTCCCAAGCTCACTCACCTGGAAGAGGTGGCGAAAGCTGTAGCAAATGGTGTGAGGAGGCCCAGGAGGAATCTGTAAGGGTTTTTCCGCGTAAAAGCAAAATAGACAAGAGGCAGAACAATTCCTCCATGAATAACATGGCCCAGGATAGATGCGAAGATGTATTTCCCAAGGCTGGTCACAAGCATGACGATGTCCTTCATTTCCACAATCTTGCTTCCAATCAGGAACGTGATGCCTATCGGTACGTACCTAGGTCACAAGCACAAACACTCATCAGGAAGGTGCTGATGAGGGGCTGGGAGATGCTAGGCTTTGAGGGAGGTGCTGAGGAGGGGTTGGGAGATGCTGGACCTTTGGGGAGGTGCTGAGGAGGGGTTGGGAGATGCTAGGCTTTGAGGGAGATGCTGAGGAGGGGTTGGGAGATGCTGGGCTTTGAGGGAGCTGCTGATGAGGAGCTGGGAGATGCTGGGCTTTGAGGGAGGTGCTGAGGAGGGGCTGGGAGATGCTGGGCCTTTGGAGAGTTGCTGATGAGGGGCTGGGCGATGCTGGGCTTTGAGGGAGGTACTGAGGAGGGGCTGGGAGATGCTGGGTCTCCCGAAACAGGAACTTTCAACTGGTTATTTTCATCACTGCATAGAGTTACTCTAAAAACAGGAAAAGATGGAACTGACCTTTTCTTTTCTTTTTTTTTTTTTAAGTTATTTATTTAGTATACAATATTCTGTCTGTGTATATGCCTGAAGGCCAGAAGAGGGCACCAGACTCCATTACAGATGGTTGTGAGCCACCATGTGGTTGCTGGGAATTGAACTCAGGACCTCCAGAAGAGCAGCCAGTGCTCTTAACCTCTGAGCCATCTCTCCAGCCCCCCTGACCTTTTCTTTTAAAGAATAGATTGCATGACTGAAATGAAGGTCTCACAACTGAGTGCATCTGCATGCGTAGACCGCTTTTCTTTCATCTATGCGCACTTTCTTTCTTTTAGTTTTTCTTCTCTCGTCTCCTCTCCTTCTTCCCCTTTCCTTCCTTTCAGACAAGGTCTCACTACATAGTCCAGGTTAGCCTGGAGCATGAAATCCCCCTGCCTCAACTTCCTGAGTGCTGAGTTCACAGGCATGTGCCATTATACCTGGCTCTACATGTGTTCCTGACTGACGGATTGCTACCAACTTCCTGGCAATTAAAGGCCCTGAGACTACAAACTTGACTTTCAGCTTCGCTCAGACCTGTCCTGAGAACTCAGAAAGACGTGAATTCCGCACAACTGCCGTGATACAACGGAACATAGCCCAGGGCTTCTGGGACGGTCTACATTCTTTTTGGTTTAGAAGACATGATTCTGTGGGAAAAAGTCATTAACAATGAGGTTCTGGGAACACTGCCAGAACAGGGATTTTTTTTTTAAAGTGAGAAAAGGAATAAATTATAGAAACTACAAACAAAAGTCAGTTCTGTAAATTTAGTATCAATTCAGTAATAGTCCTACAATTGTTTAATTTATACATTTTAATTTTTACTTAATAATGCCTTCTGGTTCAGATTTCCAGGGGCACAAAGGGTGAGTAGTGTGAGTCTCTCCTGTCAGCCCCTGAGCGCCCAGTGGAGACGGTCAGTGTGACTGGCTTCTTGAGTTTTCTTTCTAGAGACATTCTACGCGGTGTTAGGAATTTTAAGTCTCATCTTCAATAAAAGTTTATCCTCCAGAGGACAGGCACACTGCTCTTTGGCGGCCACCTCCAGCCAGCCTCTCCTTAGACAAGCACTCCACACTAAGCTACCAAGATATTTTCATATCAGTATTTAGAAAGCTACCTTTGCTTGTGATGAAATACACATAAAATTTAGCATTTAGACAACCCGTATGTGTAGAGTTGATCATCACTAAGGACATTGGAATTGTGGGGCAGCCATCACCACCCAGACCAAGGGTGTTTCCATCGTTAATGAGTGAAGCTCTGTTCTCGTTGGATTGCGGATCCCAGGCCCTCCACCCCAACCCGCCTCTGGTACACAAAAGCAGAACACACATTTTGTCCTTCTGTGACGACCTGTTTCATTAGTGTACACCAGAGGATCATTTTTACACCACTCCATGTTATAGATACCACATCTTGCTTATCCACCTGCCTGCTACTGATAGACATTTGCGTTGCTCCTAACCTTCACATGCTTTCTTTCTTCAAAGGAGGCTGGGTTTGAGGCAGGGTCAGGTGTAGTCAAGGCTGTCCTTGAACTCCTGATCCTCGGTTTGAGGCAGAGTCAGGTGTAGTCAAGGCTGTCCTTGAGCTCCCTATCCTCTTACCTCCACCTGTCGTGGGCTGGGATTACAAGTGTGCACAGATCATGGCCTTGTTTTTAGTATTTTCTCAAAATGGGAGCACCGTGGTTTCTTCCTAGGTTCTCATCTTTGGAAACATACCTGCCGGTGCCCACATGCCTATGTTCTCTAGTCAAGACGTCAAGTGGGGACCCTGCTGACTTGAAGGTGTGCACATTTTCAATAGTCAGTGGTGCTGCATTATTCTCTGAAGTGTGTGCCAATCCTCATTCCCACCAACAGTCTAGAGGGAAGCCATCCACCTTGCTCCTGCCCCAGTGGCCACCCAGGGGGGATCTCTTTTCTCTTAAGGTACTTTTGGAATTGTCAGGAAGACATTGTCATGGCTCTGAAGGCCAGTCCAGATGTCAAAAGTACCAAGGTTAAGAACCTTATTCTCATCCTCATCAATTCCTGGCAAAGCCAACTTGCTATTACTTGATTTTTCAACTGTGTGGGCACCCTTAGGATGTGACTTCTCATGCCAGCTTTTCCTTCTGCGCCCTGCCTGTTTGCAGATCCGTCCATTTTCTAACAGTTCAGACACACTGTTTTCAGGAGTAAGGACATTTACGTGGGTGTGCTAATGTAGGTCTGCCAGTACTTGGGAGATTCAGACATGGGAATCGGAAGTGGCCGCACAGCAAGTTCAAGGCCAACCTGGGTTACATGAGACCCTACTTCAAAAAACCGAACCGAACTAACCCAAACCACAGTCTCTCCTTGGAACAATGGCAACCAAGAGTTCTAGATCAGCCTTGGCTGCACAGCAAGTTCAAGGCCAACCTGGGCTACATGAGACTCTACTTCAAAAAACCAAACCGAACCAAACCAAACCACAGTTCTCGGAACGATGGCAACCAAGTGAAGTGGTATGCCTGCAGTGAGAGTTATACTATTTGATTTTTACGCTGAGCAAGAGAAATACCACTGATAGGGTCTGGATTAGGCTTGTTAGTTTTAAATTTCTCCTAAATCCAGTCCAGTTGGAACCTAAGTCATCAGAGAGAGAGAGAGAGAGAGAGAGAGAGAGAGAGAGAGAGAGAGAGAGAGAGAGAGAGAGAGAGAGAAAAGTGCTGGGATTGTTAGCAGTCGACAATAAAAAATACTTCGCACGTGAAAGCATAAACTAGTTTTTAACAACCAGTAAATGGAGGTTAAAATTCCCAGGTCTGCTTAGCCGATGTGCTAGCTAAGTCACTTGGGAGGAGGGAACGGCAATGGAGAAAATGCCCCCACCTGATTGGCCTGTGGCGTAGGGTATTTTCCTGGTTGATGATTGATGGGGGAGGGACCAGATGACCTTAGGCAGAGCCACCCCAGGACAGGCGGTCCTGGGTGCTGTAAGAAAGCAGGCTGAGCAAGCCGTGAGGACAAGCCAGTAAGCAGCACCCCTCCATGGCCTCTGCATTAGCTCCTGCGCCCAGGTTCCTGCCCGACTTCCTCCCATGACGGACTGGCAAAGGAAACTGTAAGCAAAAATAAACCCTTTCCTCTCCACGCTGTTGATGTCATGGTGTTTAAGACAGGTTAAGTGCGGGAAAGCTTTGAAGACGTGAGGTCTGGGACTGGCCTGATTTCAGGGAAGTTGTTTCGAAGGAGATGGTCAAATCATTATCTTTCAGCAGGAATCAAGCTAATGATTTCTATCGAGCGATCGTCCTTCCATTAAGATGACACAGAGTAACACTTAAAAATTAGAAGCTTTCACAAATGGCCACTTCAAGTTTTACCCAAGCAGGGTGAGAGGAGTCTGTCCTCTTTGTTGTAAAAGGTCACACTGGCAAGCCTCCTCAAATCTTAACGTTTATCTTTTGAAGATACAAGAACTTTCTTTTATTCAGCAGACCACAAACTGGACGTGGCAAACATATTGTGCCCACATGGGAACCCATACATGGACGGTGGTGATCGGAGTCGAGGAGTCAGTGTGGACACCACGCGGTAACGATGGGCACACCAGATCTCTAGGAGATCCAGACAAGAGGACAGATGATTGAACCAGCATCACTTTTTAAAAGACTTAAAACGTCATCACCATGGTGTGTGTATGTGTGTGCATGTGTGTGTATGAGATGTAAGGGGACTTATGAAGGTTGAACAACAACTTTTAGACATTTGTTTTCTCCTCCCACTATGGGTTCCAAAGATCAAACTCAGGTTTTCAGGCTTATTCTTAGCCACTGAGCCATCTCACATGGGTCCCATCATCATGTCTTGTACCACGGCTGGTTTAGATTTCACTAACTGCACACCGGGCATGAGGCCAGGAGTCCCACAAGGTAACCTAGAGTATCAGAATCTTTCCTAGATATGAGGGGGACAGAGGAAGAGAGATGGCAGAGTGACACTCACCACATAATCCAGGACACCAGCACCATCGTTGCCTCATTGAAGGAATTGAAGAAGCGGATGAGCTCTTCTCCCTCAGGGCCTAGCTTCTTGAGAGCCACTCCTAACACCAGGGCAAAAAGGACCAGTCCTAAAATGTTCATCCCTTCAATGTCAGTGACAATGGGGACCTGCAGATCAGAAGAGATAGATTCATGTTCAACAACAGATGGGTCACTTTGAAGTGGGTCTGCTCGGGGTCTGGGGCACTGTGTGTCGAACAATCAAACACTTATATTTTTTTTTAACCTTTAGCGAGTCAAAACCAAGGAAACAGAAAACAATGGGAGATACAGTCGGAGATTACACAAAACCAACAAATAAAAATTTTACCTATGGGCCTGGAGAGATGGCTCAGTGGTTAAGAACACTGACTGCTCTTCCAGAGGTTCAATTCCCAGCACCCACATGGCAGCTTACAACTGTCTGTAACTCCAAGATCTGACACCCTCACACAGACATACACAAAGACCTTGAACTTTCCAAAGAGACCAAGTTGATGTAAAGTCAAGAAAAACACCATTTTTGTTTTAACTTTACCAAGTGTCATTTTCCATTTTAGAAAGGTGTGTTGACAAGATAAAGTATCAAAATCCAATCCCTGGCACAACATGTCCACCTGCGGGAGCAGCTGTGGCATTCTGGGTTACCGTACACATGGCAGATAGGAAAGTATTGGCTTAGCACCTAAGATGCAAAAAATGTACTAACGCTATTAGGCGAGATTCTGCCTTACTGCTTTTGTTTGTGACTTTTGTCATTCTGAGATGGGCCCTTCGACTATGTAGTCCAGGCTGACTTGAAACGCCGTCTCAGCCTCCTTAGTGCTGAGATTTTAGGACCTACAGCAGACAAACTTTATTATATTTATAGTGATGGGGTTTTACTATGCTGCACTGGCTGGTCTTCACCCTGGGCTCCGGATCCTCTTGCTTTATTTCTGCCTTATTTCCACATGCCACCATGTGTTTTTTTTGTTTGTTTGTTTTGTTTTTTTTTAAACACTTAATTTTATGTCTGAGACAGAATCTTTCTGTATAGCCTAGGCTATCCTGGAACTCACAGTGATTCTCTTGCCTCAGCCTCATAAGTGCTGGGGATAGCGCACTATCAGTACCAGGCCGCACTGCTTTTTAAATTCAAATTTATTAATTCCAAATAGATGGAAATACACGAAAACTTTTCTATATCTTCTAAATTGTCCATTTACATGGTAAAACATGTATTGGGTTATTATGCTATTTTTTTTAAAAAGATTTATTTATTTATACAGTATTCTGCCTGTAGGCCAGAAGAGGGCACCAGATCTCATTACAGATGGTTGTGAGCCACCACGTGGTTGCTTGGAATTGAACTCCGGACCTCTGGAAGAGCAGCCAGTGCTCTTAACCTCTGAGCCATAGCTCCAGCCCTATTATGTTATTTTTATTTCTCCCTTACATCGTGTTAGTTTTTTTCCAAGCTCTGTGTGTACGCTGTCTCCTTCCATCGCATTAGGAAAGAGGGAGGGTTCGGAATGAACTTACAGACCTCTGAAGATTCCTGTGCTCCAGACTCTGGCATTGGGCCACAGTGGTAAGGAGCAAACCTAACCTGGAGGCTTTAAATATCCCGAATTCAGAACCCCCAATTTCCAACCCCAGGAAGTAAAAGACATATGGCGGACATCCTTCATTAAGGAAGCTGATTTGCTTTCCACACCCTTTTGCGTTCTTCTGGAGAGGCTTACCTTCTCATAGGTCACGTTCCCCGAGCTAGTGTTACGGGTCACCATTGTGTAACTGGTTGCAGACTGATAGAGAGGAAGAGAACCCATCGTCAGTGAATGTGTCTAGGGAGCCACCCACAGGCACCGAGGGCATAGTGAGGTCTTATTCTACTGCTATTCTGTGAGTGTGCTGGCCAGGCTGCACTTGGCTGGCCCAACACTGACCTCTGAAACCTGCATAAAAGTTCCATTATCACCAAGGCAGCATGCCCTAAGAAGCTTTTGGGTGAGTTAGCGACCCAAGAAAATAGAATTCCCACCTGTTCCTTGGGGAAAGGTTAAAGAAGAGATAGTTTCCTGCTGATAGTTTGGTACTATAACAACTCATGCTTCAGATTATTAGAGGTTTGGCACACATTCCAGAAAGCTAAAGTCCATCACGTTTATTTTTCCATTCATTTAATTTGTCCACTGTGTTCCGGAATGGCTCAAGCATGGCTGCTCTTTGGCATCTGTTTCTAATCTGGCGTGAGCTGTCACCTCCAGAGGAAGGGGTGTGAGGCAAGACAGTGTCTGCTGGCCAAGTCTCCCGGGCCCTGGCCTACTGTTGGCTGAGCAGACACACCTCTGCAGGGTGTACACTGCATCTCTGTCCTCACGACTGCACGGGCTCTACAGGAGCCCAGCTCTCATCACAGGTACTGAGGACATGTGGCTCTAGAACTTTCAGATGTCCAGACAGCGCAGACCCAAGCGCCTGCTCGTGCCCATTCTCTCAGCTTTATCAAAGTTTTGGAGAGGCAGATGTATGCAGCTGTCTCATGATCGGGGTGGCAGGGAAACCAATCCCACCCCATCCCTTTTGTGACAAGCACCAAAAGCTCTATGTAGCTACTGTTCTCTCTACCTCACATTATATATATACAGTTCACCCCGTGCTCACATGCAGACTAAAAACGCAAAATAGGTAGTTTTCTTCTGTGTAAAAAAATATGCAAAACAAAAATGAAGAAAATAAAAAGTAAGAGCATTTTTTCCTCATAAAAAACCAATCAGATCAAAATGCCTGGGCCTATCTACTCATTTTCTGTGTGAAGAATGGCTCGAGTTCCTTCTTTTCCACATTGCTTAAAAAAGGGGGAAATCTATAAACAACCTGAACATCCAACAGGGCACAGAAAAGTGTGCTATATTCTTTCAGCCACCAACTTCTAGGCGAGAGGGAAAAGGTTCGTCCTAGGCTGCCATAGAAAGGGTGCGTCATAAAGCTTATCTGTGCATGTATACATGGGAGACATACATGTGCATAACTGTGTTTAAAAACTGTGCATTCACAGTTAGAGAAAAGGTAGAGCACTGGCTGCTCTTCCAGAGGACCCAGATTCAATTACCAGCACCCACACAGCTGCTCACAACTGTCCATAACTCCAAGGGATCCAATGTCCTCTTCTTTCCTTCCGAGGGCACCAGGCATGCATGTGGTGCACAGATATACACGCAGAAGAACATTCAAACACAGAATTAATTAACTAACGAACGAACGAACTAACTAACTAACTAACTAACTAACTAACTAACTAACTAACCTGAAGAATATACACCAAAATGTCAGTGAAAAGTTATTCTAGGTAGTGACTGTGGGAAGATTTCCTCCTACTTCTTCTTTTTTTCTGGAACATGTCCATCAGAACAAAATTACTATTTCTAAAAATTCTACAATGTTTAGGACATTCTCCAAACAATGGTTTGGGGGCATTTTCTAAAGACTGTAGGGGGTTTTGAAGCCCCCTTTCTACATTTTAGAGTTTTGTCCTTTCTTAATTTTGTTCCAAGTATCCTTCTATAGAAACCAACCCTAATGTTTACTTCTAACAAGATCCCTTTGGATTGTTCTGGAATGTCTATGAAGAGGTTCCTCTGGCCCTCCCCACTCATCCTCATGATGCTCCCATCGCTCTTATACTTGCTATTAATGAGACTCCTCTCCAGATTTCACAGGGAAGCCCCTCCCTTCACGGCCACATCATTTGACGCTATTATCAATTGTCCATTTTGTGTGTGTGTGTGTGTGTGTGTGTGTGCATGTATGTATGTATGTAATGCTCTCCTTCCCTTATTGAGGCCTGATCATGATTTCAGGGCCATTTCTCCTAACAAGACTCATTCCTGAAGGGTTTGGGGATGGTCTACAGTAGGATCCATCTTTACTCGACATTACCACATTCTGGGCATTAATTTACACAGTTCTTCAATCAAAGTTTCATGTATTTGACAAAGTAGCAAACCTTACCGTAGAGAATGCTGCAACCACGAGATTGGAAGGAAACAGGTTTCTGTTGAAAAAGAAAGCATTTTGTCAGGATTGTATATTTGCTTTTTGGGGTTTTTTTTTTTTTGTTGTTGTTGCTGCTTTTCTTTCTTTTTCTTTTTTTGTTTAGTACTAAGGTTTGATAACTTGGGGCTCTGCATACAATAGGCAAGTGTCCTATCATTGAGATATACCCCCAGCTCATTTTTTTTTTTTTTGGCTTCTTTCGAGACAGGGTTTTTCTGTAGCTTATGAGCCTGTCCTGGAACTAGCTCTTGTAGACCAGGCTGGCCTCGAACTCAGAGATCCGCCTGCCTCTGCCTCCCGAGTGCTGGGATTAAAGGTGTGCGCCACCACTGCCCGGCCCCCTCAGCTTATTTTAAAAAAATTTATAGTATCTCACATAGCCAAGACAGCCTTGAACTTGCTGGGTAGCAGAGATGATGCTGAACTTCTGAGCACCACAGGCTCAGGGTTTTGTCGTTGTCTTAAGATTTACACTTATGCCATGGTGGTGGTGGCGGCACATGCTTTTAATACCACCACTGGGGAGGCAGAGGCAGGTAGATCTCTATGAATCAGCCTGGTATACAGAGTGAGTTCCAGGACAGTCAGGGCTACACAGAGATACTCTGTCTCAAAAAACAAAAACAAGATTTACTTTTATTATTTGTGCATGTTCATGCATCCTCTCGACCATGCATGCATCTGTGCAGGCACTCCCGGAGGTCAAACAAGGGCACTGGATCCTGCAAAGCTGTCATTACAGCGGAGTCACCTGATGGGGCCTGGGAACTTAACGCTAGTCCTTTGCAGGGTAGTCAACCCTCCTAACTGCTGCGCCATCTCTCCGGTCCCAGGGATTTCTATTTGTTTAATTTGTTTACTGTGTAGTCCAGGCCGACTTTAAACCCTCCACCTTCCTTCCTCGGCTTTCTAAGAGTGGGAATTATAGGTGTCTATCACTACACCTGCTGAACCAATGGATTTTGTTTTGTCACAGTAACTGAGATCCATTTGTGGAACTGAGGGACTTTGGAAGGGAGGGTACCAGGGTTCTGAAGTTTGTCCTGGCAAGTACAACACAATCCTTTATGATTAACTTTCTCAAAACCCCTAGACTTCCCAGTGTTCAGCACGATAATGGCCTTATTTATAACCACCTGAGCCTGGACTAACTCCAACCAAGAGACTGTGTTTTTTTCATTTTACAATTTGAACACACGTTCAAATTTCCAGGAATACAACTACTATGTAGATTATGGGATAATGGTTTGTTTTGTTTGGAAAGTCTCCAGGAATTACTCATCTTGCTAAGAAACTGCAGCACCAATGGCGAATTATAAAATCTGAGTCCTTCCTTTTCCACTGAAGTCCAAGCATTAGCCTGCATGTCTGCTTAGCGGTGATTCTTTTTTAAAAATTTTTTTTATTGATTTTATTGAGCTATATATTTTTCTCCCCTCCCTTTGATCCTCTTCCATGGTCCCCATGCTCCCAAATTACTCAGGAGAGCTTGTCTTTTTCTACTTCCCATGTAGATTAGATCCATGTATGTCTCTCTTAGGGTCCTCATTGTTGTCTAGGTTCTCTAGGATTGTGGTTTGTAGGCTGGGTTTCTTTGCTTTTTGTTTAAAAACCACTTATGAGTGAGTACATGTGATAATTGTCTTTCTGTGTCTGGGTTACCTCACTCAAAATGATTCCTAGATCCACCCATTTGCTTTCAAATTTCAAGATGTCATTACTTTTTTTTCCGCTGTGTAGTACTCCATTGTGTAAATGTACCACATTTTCTTCATCCATTCTTTGGTCGAGGGGCATTTAGGTTGTTTCCAGGTTCTGGCTATGACAAACAATGCTGCTATGAGCATAGCTGAGCACATGTCCTCGTGGCACAATTGAGTATCCTTTGGATATATACCCCAAAGTGGTATTGCTGGGTCTTGAGGAAGGTTGTTTCCTAATTTTCTGAGAAATTGCCACACTGATATCCAAAGGGGTTGTATCAGCTTGCATTCCCACCAGCAATGCAGAAGTGTTCCCTTTACTCCACAACCTCTCCAGCATAAGTTGTCATCAGTGTTTTTGATCTTGGCCATTCTTACAGGTGTAAGATGGAATCTCAGAGTTGTTTTGATTTGCATTTTTCTGATGACTAAGGATGTTGAACATTTCCTTAAGTGTCTTTCAGCCATTTTAGATTCTTCTGTCAAGAGTTCTCTGTTTAGGTCTGTACTCCATTTTTTTTTATTGAATTATTTGTTCCTTTGATGACCAATTTCTTGAGTTCTTTGTATATTTTGGAGATCAGACCTCTGTCTGTTGTGGGGTTGGTGAAGATCTTTTCCCATTCTGAAGGCTGCCATTTTGTCTTGTTGACCGTGTCCTTTGCTTTACAGAAGCTTTTCAGTTTCAGGAGGTCCCATTTATCAATTGTTGCTCTCAGTGTCTGTGCTGCTGGGGTTATATTTAGGAAGTGGTCTCCTGTGCCAATGTGTTCAAGTATACTTCCCACTTTCTCTTCTATAAGGTTCAGTGTGGCTGGCTTTATGTTGAGGTCTTTGGTCCATTTGGACTTAAGTTTTGTGCATGGTGATAGATATGGGCCTATTTTCATTGTTCTATATGTTGATATCCAGTTATGCCAGCACCATTTGTTAAATATGTTTTCTTTTTTCCATTTTATAATTTTTGCTTCTTTTTCAAAAATCAGGTGTCTGTAGGTGTGTGGATTAATATCTGGATCTTCAATTTGGTTCCATTGGTCCTCCTGTCTGTTTTTATGCCAGTACCAGACTGTTTTCAGTACTGTAGCTCTGTTGTAGAGTTTGAAGTCAGGGATTGTGATGCCTCCAGAAGTTCTTTTATTGTACAGGATTGTTTTGGCTATCCTGGTTTTTTTGCTTTTCCTTATAAAGTTGAGTACTGTTCTTTTCAAGGTCTATGAAGAATTTTGCTGGGCATTGCATTGAATCATCTGTAGATTGCTTTTGGTAAGATGGTTAGCAGTGATTCTAATCAGAAAGAAGGGCCCAACCTCTGATTTATAGAATTTACGTATTTTTTTTAAAAGAATTGTTTACTTATTTGTGTCATATATATGCTCACTCGGCATGCGTGTACAAAAGTACACTATGGTCACACATGCTGATGCCAGAGGCTGAAGTCAGGTGTTCTCCTCAATCATTCACAACCTCATTTCTATAAGAAGAGGCTTCTCACTGAATCTGGAACAAACAAATCCCCGAATCCCAGCAATCCTATCCCTTCTCCTCCTCAGAGCTGGGGTTAAAGGCACATGTGGGTGCCCAGTTGTTCCATGGGTGCTGAGAATTAAACTTTGGTTCTCCATGATATGCAGCAATCATTCTAACCACTGACCATTTCTCCAGCCCTGCATTTCTATAGTAGACACATTTCTGGGTGGCTGGAGAGTGGTTCTTAGTGGTTAAGAGCATAAATGAGTTTTTAAAATAACTAAGTTCAAAATAATTTTTATTGCTGTCTTTTTTTTTAAAGGACATCTCATGATATAGACTAAGCTGGCTTTGAACCCCCGGAAATTCACGTACTTCTGCCTCCCACGTGCTGGGAACATCCCCTTTGGAGCCAGGCCCTGTGTAGGATGCTGGTGTTGATTTACATGCTACCACATTCCTGCTGTGTACTTCCAGCAGGAATGGGAAGTCTGGAAGGATGAAAGGCTCAGGGTCATCATTACACTGGTGCTGGACTTTCCCACCAGTCCTGACTCCTGTGGTGTGAGCAGGAATGGCACCCATGCTCTCAGGCTTAGCCCACAGGGAGTGGCACTATTAGGAGGTGTGGCCTTGTTGGAAGAAGTGTGTCCCTGTGGAGGTGGCTTTGAGATCTCTTTTTAATTAAATTAAATTAATTAATTTATTTTACATTTTGACCACAGTTCCCCTTCCCTCCCCTCTGCTCCTGACCCAATCCACTCCTCCTTCGTTTCTGATCAGAAAGAGGCAGGTTGCCCATGGATATCAACAAAGCATGGCATATTAAGTTGCAGTAAGGCTAAGCACCCGTCCATGTATTAAGACTGGGCAAGGCAACGCAGTATGAGGAATAGGGTTCCAAAACCCAGCCAGGGCTTTGAGGTCTTATATGCTCAAGCTATGCCCAGTGTGACACACAGTCTCCTTTTGTTGCCTGTAGATCAAGATGTAGAACTCCCAGCTCCTTCTCCAGCACCATGTCTGCCTGCATGCTGCCGTGTTTCCTGCCATGATGACAATGGACTAAACCTCTGAACTGTAAGCCAGCCCCAAGATATCTCTTCAAAGCAACAGAAATCCTAAAACATTTCTGTCGTTGAGGTGAGATGGTGAGTTCATTATCAACTTGGCAGCATCTAGCAGCATGTGGGAGAAAGGGCATTCCTTTCAGGGATTATCTTAACTTGGTTAATTGGGGTGGGGAGACACAGCCTGAAAGTGGGTAGAGCTGTTCCCATGGGATCCTGGATTGACTAGAAAGAGAATGGGAGCTTAACATACATGTTTACCCTTCTGTTTTCTGATGTGGATGCAATGTGCTCAGCTGCTTCAGGCTCCTCCCACCTTGGTGGACTCTACCTTGAACTAGAAGCCAAATAAACCTTGTCTCCTGTAAGTCACTTTTGTTAGGGTGTTTTATCACAGCAACAGGACAAGAAACAAATACACAAGCAGACAGCACTAGGGTGCTGACCCAGGATGGTGTGGTTACAACCCCGCAATGGGCAATCTAAGATATTCGGTATTCAGTTTTGCGTAATCCCCTTTCCTTGTGTGATGGGGTCGATGATTCCTTGTAATTGGTACACTGCTCCAAAAGCGACAGGACATTCCTTCCACCGTTTGGTTACCTAACACGGGAGCTTCCCATCCTGTTAGCGTGCTCTCCCACCAGCCGTCTGAGCTCACGCACTTGGCTACAGGAAGCTGCTCTTCTGGAAAGCCCTACCTGACGAGGAACTGAGGGTGGCCTCCAGCCAAGAGCCAAGTAGGAACCACGGCTCTAAATCCAAACCTCAAAGAGCTAAGCTCTGCCAACATCCTCCAGAGTAAGTCTCCCCGAGATGAGCCTTCAGATGAGAGCCCAAATCTGCCTGATGCCTGGACTGTCGTCCTCTAACCGAAGGAAGCCCAATGCCAAGACTGTTGCCTCACAGGTCTCTGGGATGATACCTGGATGGGGTGTAAGCTGCTAGATTGCAGTCGTTTGTTATGTGGTAGTAGATAGCTACAAATGTATAAATGAGATGAAAATCAACCCCCAAACTTCTTTAGAACTCTCACTGTGCTTCCAGAGGGCAGCCAGCATTTACAGCCCCCCCCCAACTCCTGGTTTACGAAGCCTGAATCGCTTTCTGCATCCTTAAGAATAACCAGCAAGTACACGCCTACATGAGAGCAGAAAAACGGTGGTTCTTGGCTGAATTAATTGTTGAGAACTGTGATAAGTTCCCACCTTGGGCATATCTTCTTTAAACAAGCAGATGTGGACGGAGGGTGTAGCTCAGTTGATTGCATGGATGAGCTGGATTTGGTCCCCAGCAGCACTTAAACTGGGCACATACCTAGAACCCAAGCCCTTGGGAGGTGTAGGTAGGAGGACAGGAAGCTCAAAGTCGTCATTGGCTATATCGTGAGTTTAAGACTGGCCTGGGTTACATAACTCTCCCCCCACCTTTTTTTTTGAAAGATAAACTAGCAACTTATATTGGGTAGTATTTGGTATATCTGTGAACAGCAATGCATTTGCCTTCTTTCCCTTACAGACCAACTTCCTATCGCATCTGTATCCTGTGGCTAGGCCTGGTATCTGCTTCTGTTTGCTAGTCTCCTCAGGGGCAGCGAGAGCCCATGCCAGCTTTCCCTGTCTTTACCAACTACTTGCCAATTCTCAGTTCCCAGACCCAGCTGGCCAGAGAGTTCTCTTTCTGCGAGGACAAGGAAGTTGTGGAGACTGCCAAGCCAGGAAACCTCCACCTTCTGACTTGACTAGTTTTATGTCAACTTGACACAAGCTAGCCCTTTTATAGGGGTCACAGGGGTCACCTAAGACCATTGGAAACCACAGGTATGTACGTTTTGATTCACAACAGTAGCAAGATTACAGTTATGGAGCGGCAATAAAAAGAATTTCATGGTTGGGGGTCATTACACCATGAGGAACTGTATTAAGGGGTCTCAGCATTAGGAAGGTTGAGAACCAATGAGCTAGAGATATCGGAAAGGAGGGAACCTCAGCTGAGAAAAAAAAAAACAAAAAAAAAAACATGCCTCCCTAAAATCCTGCCATAGGGCATTTTCTTAATTGGTGGCTGATAGGGAAGGGCCCAGCCCACTGTGGGTGGTGTCAATCCTGGCCTCTGTGGTCCAGGAAACTCCTGCATTGCCTCTGCATCATCTCCTGCCCCCAGGTTCTTGCACTGTTTGAGTCCCTGTCCTGACTTCCTTCAACGAGGAACAGTGATTTGGAAGTATAAACTAAATAAACCCATTCCTCCTCAAGTTGCTTTGGTCATACTGTTTTATCACAGCAATAGACACCTTAATAGGGAAATCTTTCCCTCCCACAGGGAATAATTTGCCCTGCAAATGCTTCCTAAGCTATATCCATAATACAGGCAAAAGAAGAACTCCTGACCCCCCTCCCCCCCGGTCCTGCTGCCCCTCCAAAAAGAAAAAAAAAGGATAAAGGTCAAAAGAACTCAGTGTATTTTGGCAGTTCAAATACATTCAGCATGACTCAGCACTGAATGCCTGGGTGTCCAAGAGAAGTGGAAATATGTATCTGCGGGAGGACCTGTGCGCATGACAGCATCGCTCCTAAGAGCCCCAGCACCATGTCCGTCACAGATGAGAGAGCAGACGTGGCAGATCAATACAGCCGAAAACCAGCTGGCAGTAAAAGCCCAACTGATAAACACAACAGCACAGAGCATCTCAACAGCACGGTCCTGAACAAAAGGAGTCAAAGCAAATACACACTGAATAAGCACACTGACAGGACACAGGCTGGCCAAAGTCTTAGTAACAGATCTCAAGCCCTTGGGTGTGTGTGCGCGCGCGCTATGCGCTAGCTTCCTCGAAGCCGTGTCTACACGCCACGAGAGAACAACTTGAAGGGAGGAATTATTTACTAACTCCAAGGTTTCACAGCAGGGGAGGCACGGTGGAGCAACTCACATCCCAGCAGAGAGGAAGCAGAGGAAGATCTCCAGGGCCCTGCTCCGAAGAACACTGACTCCTGGGAGCTCCTTCCCCTGCCAGGCTCTTCCAATCCCACGGCCCCCAACAGTCCATTCAGATTTTGAGTTCATCGGTGAATTATCCACCCCTTACATCAGAAACCTCAGGACCCCCGCCCCCCAAAACTCCCTTATGGCCATGTTTAGGAGCGTGTCTTCCCCATTTCCTAGGTTCTCCTCGATCTGTTTAAGTTGACAGCAAGATTAACCCTCACAGGGCTCACCTAAAACCTACTTCTTTCACTCTGGGCCCTGGCTGTTACACACCAGGGGTTGGAGGGCCTCCCTCTGACTGGCTCCCAGGGACTGCAGCGGGCACAGATACTCATCTCAGCCCGCGCTCCTGGACTCCAGCAACAGCTGCTTGCCAGGCAAGCAGTCTCACGCCTTCAAAGCTTTGTCTGTAGGCGCTCTCCCCACTTTGTGGGCTTTCAACACCGAGCGGCAAAGGATTCTGAAGGTGACTTTTCCCCTTCCCAGGGCCCAGAGTCATGAAGTTGATCTCCTTTCCTTCGTGGTTTACCTGGACCAGCCTGCCCAGTAGAAGTATTTGTATGTGTATTGCCCAGTGGTGACTGTGGCTGCTGGACACTTCTGGAAGCTGGCAAGCATAGCTTTGCAAGCTGGGACTCCGCTCCATTTGGGCTATTCACACCTCCATCTAATAATACGCTTGACAACCCAGGCCCTTTACCTGCATATCCTGTGTACACACACGCTTCTGAACAATGCACCTGGCAATGTTAGCAACCTAAGTCCTTCTCCACCTGCATCAAGCTACATCACATGCCACCACAAACAATGGCCTAAGTTTCTTCTCCCCTCAGTGAACATCAAACACAAACAGGTTCTATTCAAATGTATTTTCAATACCTCCTGTAAGAGGGTAAGAGGGCCGGTCTCTCCAGAACTAGTTTGTGTGAATGAGCATAGGACAAACTGTGTCATTTGCATGAACTGTAAGGGGGGAAACTACTTACTATCTTATACCTGTGCTTAATTGAGAATGCATGAGATTAAACTTAGATACATTATAGAAAATATGCACAGTGAACAAAGGTTTACATTGTGTTATTCATAACAGCCCCAAGTATCACCCATTAATGTCAATCAAAAGACTGTCAGTTAAAACACAGCCACCCATGCTATGCCCCTTAGCAGCCAAACTCTTCTTTCTCTATTTCATTTATTAATATATTTTATGTGCATGGGGGTTTGGTCTGTGTGTCTGTGTGCCTGAAGAGGTGAGAAGAGGGTACTGGATCCCCTAAACCAGGAGTTACAGATGGCTGGAGGTACGATATGGATACTGGGAACCAAAACTGGGTACCCTTCAAGAGTTCAGTATGTGCTCTGACCTACTGAGCTATTTTTCAGGCCCCTCTTCTTTCTCTTGAATCCCACCAAAGGCAGTCTCAAACTGTAACCGGGGCCTTCGAGTAACCTCACTTATGTGGCCTGTTGTTTTCTTTCTGATTGGTACTATCACTTGGCTTTCGCATAAAGCTTCCTTACTGCTTTGTAGGTCAGTATAACCCTTTATTTTAATTCCTCAACTCTTAGGCCAATAACCCGATAACACCTAGACTGGACATTGATAATCAGTTAACAATGCAACTGAGGGAATGAAATTTTACTTACTTGTAAACTTATTATTTTGAGACAGGATCTCATGTATCCTAGGCTAGCCTTGACTATGCCACTAAGGATGACCTAGAACTTTTGCTCCTCCCAAGTGCAAGGATCACAGGCAAATGCTACCCCTTTAATGCAGTGCTGGGGTCAAACCCAGGCTTCATGCATTCTAGGCAAGCCCTCTACTAACTGAGCTACCTCCCTGGCCCTAATTTCATTTAAGAAACTACACATGACAAGTGTATGTCCTGCTGGGTAGCACACACATGCAGCTCTGAGACCCCGAATCTGAAATACCAAACAGTCTTTCTGGACTCACCTCTAGATGCACTAGATCTCCCTGAGCATAGGTTTTTTGTTTTGTTTTTGTTTTTTGAAATATAGTTTTATGTAGCCGAGCGTCCTGTCTCTACTTTCAACAGCTGGAGTTCCAGGCGTGCACCACCATGCCCAGCTGTGTTTCCAACCCTGGGACTCTTCGTCTTCCCTAGCTTTCCATCTATCTCTTCTTTCTGTTGTTTGATCCCAATTTGCCTTGAGTTGCAGGACACCGTTCAGGCATCAGACCAAAGTGTCTCACACATGAGTTGGCCACAAAAATCAATTTAGTGGCACCATTTTAGAAGGGATCAAGTACCACACTGAAAACAGTGTTTGCTCTAGCTTGTGATTTGTGTACGTGGGTCTGGGGAATATATATATGTATGTATATTAGATGCTGTACCATAAAAAGTATGTCTCACTATGGGCCAAAATGCTGAGTGTACCATTCAATCTAGAGAATCAGTCACTCTGGCCAAACCTGGGCAGAGCGAATGGACAAGTCTTCACAGTACAGTATGAATCTCACTTAAACAGGAAACCAGGTGTAAGGCACATCTAGACTGGCAAATGGAGAGCTCATCTGGGGTGCTAAAGACCCACAAGCACCGTGCGGAAAAACTTCAAAAAGGTTTCTTCTGTACACACCTGGCGCTGTCTGTCCTTCTGATCTATTGTCAAGGGGGGTATACGCATTTCCCCGTTCCCTATAAGAATATGAAATCGTGAACTTTTGCTCTTTGCTGTTGTTGCTGCTGCTTCAGAAGTGTTTCCTTTTATTTAAGTTCAAAACTTCTTTACTAAGTCTGTGGGAACTTCAAAGACTCCCGAACAGGATAAGGCATGGTATGTATATCTGCTAGGGATTTATCAGCCCTGGTGTTTATTGTCTCAGAGCTGGTTAACAAAGATGTCTCCCTTCAGATCTTGGCACCCCCTATGAGGATGGAAGCTGAGGAAGGGCTGCGATGGGAGACTGGCAGTGCTGGTGTTAGTGATAACGGCAGGCACGAGCGTGTTCTCAAGCTTGAGGCCAGCCTGAGCTATGTGAGATCCAAGACAGCCAGGGCCAGCGTGTAAAATTTTATCTAAAAACAAAAAACAAAACAACAACAAAAATGGGAAAAAAAAAAAACGGATCTAGAGACTCCCTAAACCCAGGAAGCATTTCCAGGTGGCTTGGGCCTGTTTCCTGTCAAGATACTGGAATCAAATCGAATCTGAGTAATGTTCCATCAAGTGCTTCATCCAAAGGCCCAGGTGGAAGGAGTAGGCACCGACCTAGCTGAATGGCAGTTCCTCTTCTTAGTTCCTCTTTTGCTTACAGCAAACATCTGTGAGACAGTGGTATTAGACCAGCCACGTAATACCATTATCATACATGTTGCCTTGGGGAATGAGCAAGACAACCGGCTAGGAACCACGGGGCAGAAGACCCACTGTTCTCCTAAGCCCCCTCCCCCCAATCCCTGGTGAGGAGGGTCAAACTCAGGGCCTTCAGCATGCCAGACAAGCCCTTTCCCACGGAACTATAAACCCCTCTCTTGGTTAAGATTTCACTAGTAGCCCAGGCTGGTCTCAAAGCTGGAGATGCTCTGGCCTCTGCCTCCTGAGTGTCCTGAGCCCTCTCATCCCTAATGTTTGTCTCAGTTTCCTAGACTGGAAGCAGGATTGTCCCTCCTGCCCTGCCTTGATCAAGTGGAGCTAGTTGGGAGAAGCCTTAGAAAACACTATTCCACCCTCACAGGCAAGAGAGAGAGCGCTTCCACGCCTTCTCTGTGACGGGTGTGGCCCCTGTCACTGAGAAGTTACATTGACCCTTACTGACCCTTAAGCCACGGCACTGGGTCACCATCCCTTCGAAAGCGGGAGCTAAAGGGCTTGGGTCTAAAACCACAGCCGTAAAGCAGTAGAAGTCCTTCCTCTGATGGCAATAAGTGTATTTCATGACTCGAGGCCCCAATTTCTGGTCAGTTCCTTTTACAGAGATGAAGGAACACTATTAAGGCTCGCTGTGAATTACCAAGAGAAGCACAGATGAACATCCTGGGCCACAGATAATTTTAAAAAAAGAATCCTGGAACCTCCCCACCCCCACAATTGCCTTCCCTCCCTAAGGCAGCTGCCCCGATACAAGCCAAGGGGGCTCTGGACTTCAGCAGGTCTCACCCTCTAACCTATCTACAGTTACCCTCAACCTTTAAAACTCAGACTATCGAGCTGCCTGGTGGGGACCAAAGGCTCCAATCCCTTTAACATCCCCATAGGCTATCTCCACTTGCTCTGTTTGCAAGAATTCTTTGGTCCTTCTCATCAGATTTTGTTTCTCTCAATACCATGTCTCAGGCTTTTTAATTTTGTTTTAGATGAACAATCGCTTTCTTAAGGGGCAGACAGTTGTCACATTTTCCAAATGAAGACATGGAAACAGGAGAAAGGCAAGTCGCTGGCCCAGAGTTTTCTGGTTTTCACCACCTCAGCAGTGACTCAAGACAAAACATACCACTAAAACTCAAAAATCTGGAAGGGGAGCCAGCTGGACTCCTCACTCAAATGGACCCGGTTGGATAAGTAAACGCCTGCAGGCTGCTGTTTCCCCAACTGTGAACTTTGGATTAGTGTAGAAATGGAGAGATGAAGCTCTGGAAACTACACCACATCATCTTGGGATGAAATACAACCTCCGAGTGAAAAAAAAACAAAACAACCCAGCAAAGCTAAGTGAAGACTTGACTCTCAACCTTCTGGAACTCGCACCTTCCTACAAAGAAACCATGTTAGACACCCGTCCTGACGGAGTCAGCAACCTGTCCCAAGCCCAAGGGAGAGTTACGTATCTGGGCAACGGGCCCTACATAACTAACTGCAGGTTTATTATTATTGGACAGAGCCACAATTCTGCAGAAAATTGCCAACTTCCTTCACAGACCAAGGGCAGAGAAGCCTCAGACTGAAATGGCTCCACAGGCAAATGTCACTCGGTGTGCCAGATGCTTTGGGGTACTGTCGGGGAGAAAAATGAAGACTTTCGAGTCATGATGGGAACAATTAAAAAAAATTAGTGAGAACAGCCCACGTCTAAAGAGTAGAGCACAGTGGGAATGCAGACTAACATCTAACGGAAAACTGGTTCCAGCAAAAACTGTGGCTTCCAGTCTTTAAAGGTGTGACTAGCATGCAGCCCAGAGGCAATTTTGATATTTCACGTTAAAGGACAGCAGTAGCTGAATTAACTCTAGGTGATGTGAGTGCACGTGGCGCCTCCCACCGTGCCTTTGGCAGGGCAGAGAGCATTACCTGAGTAAGTCGAGGAAAGAGTCCACCGTCTCTTTGGAGACCGGAGGAGACCCCGAGTTATCCAGCCCCAGGCTGCTGGACTGGAGGGTCTGCGCGCCAGCCCCTGGCTTGATGATGAACGCCAAAGCGACCGCGAGTGCAGAGGCGCTCAGCGTGGTGAGGCCGAAGTAAGCGACCGCGATGCCGCCCAGACGCCCGAGGGAGCTGGCATCCAGGGAGGCGGCGCCCGACACCAGACTGCAAACCACCAGCGGCAGGATGATCATGCGCAGCATGCGGAGTAGCATCTCGCCGGGGAAGGCCAGGTAGGTGATCTGAGTGGGGGTGAGCTGCAGCCCGCGCAGCGCCGCGCCCATGCCGGCGCCCACCAACACCCCCGACACAGTGAGCAGCACCAGCGCCTGGCGCCGAAAAAAGCCAGCGCAGCGTCGCGTTTTGCCAGCCGCCTGCTCGGGCGTGCGGGGCCCGGCTGCAGGTTCTGCCTGGGTGCCGTCGAGGTAGCCGTTGGTCTCGCTGCTCTTCTCCATGTCGCTGCCCGCGGCTCAAAGCAGCAGCACGCAAGGAACTTGGACTAGGAGAAAAAAATCGGCTTCCAATGAATGGATCAGGCAGAGACAGCGGCCTGCGCCAGCTGTGGCTCGGTAACTCTGTGAGTCCCTACAGGAACAATTTCTAGAAAGATGAGAGAGGTGGGCTGTGGGCTGAAACCGAGGCAGAGCCCACCGCGCCGCGCCCAGCCTTCTTTCAGACCTGCTGCTGGCTGGAGATGATGCAACGCTGGAGGCGCGCGGGAGGCTGCAGCCTAGGAAGGAGCTTCGGCCCCGCCCATGTCGCCCCGCCCCCAAGATTACGACCAATCAAAGCCCTGAGACTCGGGGCCCCCGACTTTCCCAGGCCCCGCCCTCTTTGAGGCACCGCCAGGGGAGTGAGACAAGCAGGCGGGGCTCTCCCGAGGCCGCGGGGCGTGCGGCTGTCGGCCAATCCTGTCGCTCGGTCGCTTCCCGTCCTGGATAACGGAAGCGGCTCCCAGTGAAGGCGGAGGTGCGGCTCGAGAGACACCCTCCAGGGCTTCTCCACGCTGCACACCGTCCGGGCCTCGCTGTGTGCACGGAACGCCGCGGTGCTTTCACCCCGGCCGGTGGACGAGAGTGCCCGCCCTCCGCTTTGTGCCAGGGACGGTTCACCCTCCCTCCTGCGGGAAATCCTTTCTTCCAAAGGTCCTGTGTGCTTCCGTGAGGTGAAACTTGCTTCGGTGCAGAGACAAAGGAGTGGGGGGATGAGAAAACTCTCGTCGCGTGCATGCACGCACAGGACTCTAGCAGAACTTTTAACTCTTAGGTGGCCGGGGACTCCCGGTGGGTTCCAGCGTCAAGGTTGCGCCATCGCACGCACCAGCTCACTCCGGGCGGTTCCTCAGGTCTCTGGGCAACTGCCTGGTGTAAGACGCAAAACTCAGAGAAACAGAGTTCCGACGCCACCACTTTCGGTGGCGTCTCTGCCACATAACCTCAGCAGAAACACAAGTCACTGGATTTTAACTATCTCCTCCCAGGGCTCCAGACTTGGCACGACAACAGCCAGGTGTTTGGCCAGGTGTTTGGCCAGTCTGAAAAACGGTTTCATGTGGTTACAGTCAATGGATTTTTTTTTTTTTTTGAGACAGGGTTTTTCTGTAGCTTATGCGGCTGTCCTGGAACTAGCTCTTGTAGACCAGGCTGGCCTCGAACTCACAGAGATCCGCCTGCCTCTGCCTCCCGAGCGCTGGAATTAAAGACATGAGCCACCACAGCCTGGCAGGATTTTTTTTAAAAAAAGAATAAATTTATTTGCTATTTTTTATTTACTATCTTGACCACAGCAGACAGAAGGGAAACTGCTGCAGTCATTTAATGTATAACTTATTTGTTTTAATGTATAGCTTATCCTACCCCTGCCCAGATGCCTGAGAAAGTCTTAGGTGTAGTTAACTTCAAATAAAGATGAAGACAATGTGCAGAAAAGTAATCCTTAAAGCATGTCATAACGGATACCTGTGTGCAAATCAAGATGACCTCGTGAGGAACTTTAAGACGTTGTCCAGTTTTTGAGAAAGCAAAAAGTTCCCTACTTGAAGGCCTTTAGCTGTCGGGTAGAGCTTGTTGAAGTAGAGGTTTATGGGTGGAAGGGTGGGGTGCACATTAGACGAGGGTTTTTATCTTGTTCCCCAGAACATGATTTATCTCTCAGTGGGCAAGGATGAGTAATTTCTACAGACCCATACTCTTCGCTTTCAAGTATCTCTTCCTCCCTATGTAACTCTTATGCAAAGACTGAAGTCATGCTCCGTAACTGAGTTTCCAGCTGTCCGATTTACACCTCCACCCAGACATCCTGCAGCGGCTCAACTCGGCACACTCAGAACTGATTTATGATTGCCTTCCTCCAGCCTGCTCATCCGTTTCTGTTACCACCGTCATTATGATCTGCCTCTGTGAACCTTCAAATTGAAGTCTTCTCTCACTGACCAGTTGTCAAGACCCAAGGATACTCCTTTTGTAACGTTTACCAGGTCCTTTCTCTCTTCCACTCCTGATGATTCCTTATTATTTTTTTTGGCAGATTATTCCCATCTAACCCAAGCAGCCCTTGAACTCAGCCTCCCTGCCTCTACTTTCCAAAAACATGTATGTGTCACTGCACCTTGTTTATTTCCCTTCTTCTAAATCTAGGCATTAAACAATTGCTATCTTATGTATTTATTTTCTGATGTATATGTGTGTACCTTTGTGGAGGTCAGAGGAGGGTGCTAGGTTTCTCGTTCTATCATTCTTTGCCTTATTCCTTTAAAACAGAGCTTCTCACTGAACCTAGAGCCAAGCTGGTGACCAATAAGTCACAGCAATCCTCCTGTCTCTGCACCACAGCCTTGGGGTTACAGGAATGCATGGCCACATCCAGTTCTTTGAGCAGGTGCTGGGATCTGAACTTGTACTTGAAGAGCCATTTCTCCAACACCCTTAGCAAGGCTTTTGAAATTTTGAGATTTTGTTGTTGTTGTTTTGGGTTGTCTTGAACTCTCTAGGTAGCTAAAGATGACCTTGAATTCCTAATCCTCCTGACTCCACCACACAAATGCTGGAATCATAGGTGTGTCCCACCTGACTTGGCTGAACCCAGGACTTTGTGTGTGCTTCACTATTCCTTTAGGACAGGGTCTCTTCCTGAACCCAGGGCCAGTGATCGCTTGATTAGGCTAGAAGTCATCAAGCTCCCAATTACCCTCCTGCCTTCTAGGAGAGCACAGGACTCTGATTTGTTCGATATGGGGCTAGGATCTGACCTCTAGTCCCCCAGATGGTGCAGTAAGTGCTTTTAACTGCTGAGCCATCTCTCCAGCTTCTCATCCCCTTTTAAGAGAGAGTCTTGCTATGTAGCCTAGACTAACCTTGAAGCTCAGACTGGACTCGTGAGCCTGCAGACTTCTGTGTGTTGGGATTATAGGCATGAGCAACTATACTCAATTATTTCCTCTCTTGTCTGGTCATCCGAATTGTTCTAAGCAGGCTGTGCCATCAGTGATTCTAATTTCTCACTGTGTTTTACTTTTGCTCCAGGGTAATGTTCCTTGAGGCATGGCGGCAGTGAAGACATGAATTCTTACTTTATCTTAAAAAAAAAAGCCAGGCATGGAGGCACATCCTTGTAATCCTAGTCTTTAGGAGGCAGAGCTCGATCTATTTAGGATGTTACAGGCCAACCAGGGTTATATAGTGAGAGTTTTTTTAAATAACAAAAACAAACAAAACCAACAATAACAAAACCCACATTATTTCATTTATATTCATTAATGAGAACTTAGCCAAATGACCACACCCAGCTGCAAGAGATAGAATCTTTACTTGGCACCGTGAAAAATTGGGACTGATGTCAGTAAGGAAGCATGGAAAAGGCTTTGGGGCTATAGCTCACTTGGTGGAGTGCTGGATTAGCATGCACATGGCCCTGGGTTCAGTCCCCGACTTGGTGGTGATTGACTGTAATCCCAGAAGTTCAGAGATGGGGAAATGGGAATGTGGAGGCAAGAGTATTAGGGTTTTCCTCTGCTGCACAGGGAGTTTGAGGTGAGGCCAGCCTTGTGTATATGAGACCATGTAAAAAATCAGTCAATCAATCAATCAATCAATCAAACAAACAAAAAGCACCTGAGAATAATGGTAGACAGGTGCTCCTTGTTGAAGAGCTTTCATTGACACCCACGGAATTAACGCGGTTTTCATCCTGACATTCCTGGCCTGTCAACATCAGGCTTCATGTAGCCCTCTTGCCTTGTGCCTCTGGACACGTGTTGTGGGCCCTGCATCGTAAAAGTCACTGTTTTAGAAGCCTGGCAGCTCTTGTATCTCTTTGAAGAACTCTATTAGAAAGTTTCTTTGGATAGTGTTCAATGGCAGTACTTGGAAAACTGGATATCCATATGCAGTGACTAGAATTAAACACCCCCCTACACACACACTACAGAAATCTATCAAAACGAACTAAGGTTTTAAATGTAAAATCTGAAATTGTAAAACTGCCAGAAGAGAGTTGGAAAGATCATTGATATCTTTCTGGGAAATGTCTTTTTTTAAAAAATATGCTCTCCAAATCACAGGCAAAACAGTACCCAAACTTGACCATTAAAATTACTTCAAACCAAAAAAAAAAAAAAAAACCCTACACTGCAAAGGAGACTACCAACAAAGCCAAGAAGCCACCCCTAAAATGGGAGGATTTGCTCTGTCTAGCTTTCTGTCTACTCGACAGAGTCCTTTGGGAATAAGAAGGAACTCAACTGAGTAAATGCGCCACCTTACTGACCAGTGGGCAAGCCTGTGCTTATTTCCTTGATTGACGGTTGGTGTGAGATGGCCCCCAGGCCATACCACTCTGGACAGGCGATCCTGGGGTATATAAGAAAGCAGGCTGAGCAAGCCATGTGGAGCGAGCCCAGAAAGCACTCCTTCAGCTCCCGCCTCCAGGCTCCCGCCTTGAGTCCCTGACTTGATTTCCTTCGGCGTTGGAGTGTAGCATGAAAGTTCTAAGTAAATCCTTCCCTCCCCACAGCGTTTTATCACAGCAACAGAAAGCAAATTAAGACTGATATACTGGAGAACTACGTGATAAGGGGTTAACTCCCCAAGACGTAAGAAATTCAAAGAGCTTAATAATAAGAAAACCAAATAACCTGACTGGAAGATGGGGTGGGAGTTGAAGTGATGTTTCTCAAAGACACGAACGGCCATCACCGATCGCCAGGGTAAACAAGCCGTAGCCATGGTAAGATGCTACATCTGTAGGAAGAGCTGTTGTTGAACCAGGTGTGGCAGGTCCACGCCTGGAACCCCAGGCCCAGTTCTTGGAACATTGAGGCAGGAAGCTTCAGAGTGTAAGGTCAGCCTGGGCTACCTAGAGAGACCTTGAGAAAGAGAGAGAATGGCTATTACAAAAACAAACAAACAAACAACGACAAAAACCCTGAAAACCCAGGACTGATGAGGATTTGTGGGCAGGGAACCTTGGGCTTTGTTGGTGTATGTGTAAGTTAGTACGGCGTTATAGGAAACAGTATGGCAGGTCCTTAAAAATTTAAAAGCCATTTGACCTAGGAATTCCAGGTATAGTCAAAGGAGGTAAACTCAGCATGCTGAGTTCATTTATTAATATTAACTGGCACTTAATATTTTACATTTATTTATTCTGTGTATGGGCACTTGGGTGCTATGGCACTTCCTGTGGATACCAGCAACTCATCGGAGTCTGTTCTCTCCTCGTGAGTATTCAGGGATGGAGCTCAGACTGTCAGTGGCAGGTGCCTTTGCTCACAGAGCCATCTCGCCAGGCCAACATCTGTGATCCTACTCACAACACCCAAGAGACAGAAGCAAATTAAGTGTTCATCTGTGGATGAATTGATAGATAAGGGGACCGTTTCAAACGCTGAATCTGATGGAACCTAAACCTTATGAGCCTGAAGGACACTATGCTAAGTGAAATAGGAAAAACAGACAAATATTGTGATCTTACTCGTACGTGCAGGTGTGTGTGGTGTGTGTGTGTGTGTGTGTGTGTGTGTGTGTGTGTGTGGTGTGATTCAGAGGCTGTACATTTGGACAGAATGGAGGAAAAGACAGGCTGAAGCCAAAGCAGAAACCTCGCCCCTAGTTTTAGGAAACAGCTGAAGTGTGTCAGCCGATGCCTTCTTCTTCTTCGAGAAACCCGATAAGGCAGAAGCATTGGAGAAGATAATGAGCTAACCAAATGGGATGTAATTAGTCTGGTGTCTAGGATTTGTGGGCGAATTTTTGAATGTAGAGATTTCATTCAATGATACAACGAGATGTCTATGGAGTCACGGAGAGCATAGGGCTCTGCGAGGCCCCCAGAGTTGGGGTAGAGGAGTAAAAGCTGAGATGGCGGCTCATGCCTGAAATCCCAGCATTCCAGAGTTGGAGGCAGGAGGATCACTGGATGTTCAACATCAGCCTGGACTAGAAACTAAATTCAAGGCTAGCTGGATTTACACAGTTAAATCCCAATATTGCCTGGTCTACAGAACAACCTTGTCTCAAAACAACCACAAACCAAGTCCAAATCAAGAACAACAGAGCCTACTCCCTCCATCTGTAAAAGGAGATAAGAGTTACTTGTCTGGAGCCAGGCAGAGTGGGCCAGATCTGTGAGTCCAGGCCTTGTGAGCTATGACAAAGAACTCTGTGTTTGAGGGCAGCCTGAACATGGAGAACTTCAAACTTGCCTGACCAACAGAGGAAGACCTTGCCTCAATTTCCCAGCTTTAGGGGTGGTGGTGAAGGGCCTGAGTGGTTGGCGAACATGCATATTCTGAGGCTAGACCAGAGCTGGGGAACCTAGATCTCAACAGATGAGCCTTTCCTCCTTCCTCACGCCATTGTTTAATTAAGGTGTGTTTATAAGGGTGCCGAGTGAACAGATTAGAATTGAAGCAAAGCCCCAAATAAGATTTGGGGCTGTTCAAAGTCTGTTAATGAAGTTCTTCTGTCTAAGTGCAAAGCTGCAGGTGATAGGCTTGGGCAGATAAAGTAGAAAAGATGCGAATTTCACTGAAAGCGAATCACAGATTTTACTAGAATTTGGCGCAATAATTCACTGAAGTAGATTAAGGTCTACCAGGAGAGATACACATGGATACCTTTAACCAGTACAAGGAGAACCCAGTGGTCCCCAGCTTGACTGCTGCAGAAAGGATTTGAAATGATTACAAATTACAGATTTCGAATGCTACACATGAAGGAAGCCAAGCATGGTGCTTCACACCTGTATTCCTGGCGCTTGGGAGGTGGAGGCAGGAGAATCAGGAGTTCAGGGCTAGCCTTAGCTACACTGCAAGCCGGAGGCCAACCTAGGATATATGAGATCCTATTTTAAAAAACAAAACAAGACACAAACGTTATCAATATTTGTGTAATTCTGTACATACTTTTTCTTCTTTTTCTTTCCTTTGGGCTGGAGAAATGACTCAGCAGTTAAGAGCACTAGCTGTTTACCTTATCCTGTTTGGCTGAGACTTGGCGTGACTAGGGACATGGGCAGAATGAAAGAACAAACAAAAGCTGGAATCGGGTGGGCTGTACACACTGGGATGGAGCCGCACCAACCACACAGCGGCCTAGAACCTCAGCGTGTTTCCTGTGTGCAGTGCAGAGAGGAGTTAGCTAGGCTAGGGTAGGAGGTCTCTCTGGACAGCTGTCTTCAGGCTGTAAATACCGAGGAGGAGGAAGCTACAATCACTTGCCTTTTCACACTGGCCAGTTGTTCATAAACGATCATACTTGTACACATTGCCAATGTGCTGCATAGACACATATATACATAGAGCATCCATAAACATAAAATCAGTAAGTAAATTTAAATTGCATTTTTTCTTTATTTTTGAGAATTTCATCCCTGTCTATAATGAAACATTATATATATATATATAAACATTTATAATATATATATATGGGAATACCCTCCAGCTTTCCCCATATATTCCCCAACCCATCCCACAATGAACTTCATGTCTTTCTCTTTAAATACTCATTAAATCTAGCTAATGTTGCCTATAAGTGCACAGGTATGAGAGCATCCACTGGAGCGTGGAATTGCTATCATCGTCCCCACTCATTACAAAGAAACTAACAACTGCCCGTAGCTGCTCAGTAAGGGTGGGGCCCAGAGACCTTCTATCCCATTTATGCTGGGATTTTGGCTAGCTTGGTCTTGGGCCATCGGTTATGAACGCACAGCGCTGCAGTGGCTTGCCGCTATATGCTCATATTCTTTCAGCTAATAAACGAAAGCGATGTAGCAACCAGATGCAGTGAAGTGTGGGTTGAAAGGGAACTAAAGCATAGCCATGACCCAACCGGGAAACATTTTATAGACTAGGCGTGGATTTCAAACATTTTATAGACTAGGCGTGGAAATCAAATATTTTATGGACTAGGTGAGGGCTTTAGGTGTGACGTCAGTGCTCTGGGTAGTGGAACCGTGGCCTTGTTCGTGAGAGGGTAGAGAAGTCTTTGGGGGTGAAGTTCACGGCATCTGCACACAGGTCCCAGATGATTAGCAGGAGGTGGCATGTGCGGAGTGGTGGGTGGAAGGGGCAAGGTGTTAAAGGTCACGAAACTGGCTGACAAGTGTGTTGGCGGCCACTGCTTTATTCTGGAAACTCATTTATATTAAAAAAAATGCTCAAGCTTAAAAAACAGTTGTTTATAAGAATGGACAAAGAATGCAGCCTGGGCCTCAGTCTCAACCATGTGGTACGACAGCGATGGGTAGCCTTAGCAGAGAGACACAAATGACAGTCCTAGAGAGGTCACTGTGACCTGTGACTGGGCTCCTCCACCTACTTTCTGGTATGCTAGCTATGAAAGCAGAGGCTGTACACGGCCCTCACAGCCACAGTTGGGTGTAGGAAGGGTAATTCTTAGCCACCAACCCGGAACATAGCAGATGTCCCCGCCACTTAATAAAGAATGTTGGCCTAAAAGTAAGTGACGTTATTACGGGGGTAACTGAATCCATTTGAATTTATTTTTAAAATAAGCATGTCCTAAATTTTGTGTGAAATGGGTTTGAAGAGCCAAGAAATAATTTTGATGTATCAGTGAAATATAGATTCTTTATTGTCTGTAGCATACCTAATCTTTGTCACAGACAGCCAGGGTCCTGGGTGTCTCACTGTACAGAGCTAAAAATGTCTTTAACTCTGAGTGGCCATGATGGAAATCCTTCCTGGTTTAAGTCGTGTGTGATTCAGAGTCTTTCTGTAATTTCAGACTCTATGAAGAAAAGAGTGGATGACGATCTGATGTGAAAAGTTGTGAGTGGTTGGCTAAGTCCAGTTTTGAATCTGGTCCCAGCCACGGAATTTTCTCCAACCAATCGGTAGAGCTCACCTGAGGGAGGCAGAAGTCTCCAATGGGTTTCTACACGGCCTATAAACCTGCCGTTTCCATTCCCATCAGAACAGGCTCGGGCTCACCTACTCACACAGAACACACACGAGTCCCCCCGTCATTATAGTGTGGGTCGTCCTAGGGCCGATGTCAATCACTCCACCCCAGATAGTGGGGCAAGCGTGGGCTGAGATCCCCCCAACACATCCATGACCTGTGGAACATTTGAGGTGGTGCCTAGCCCGCAGAAGCAGGGTCCTATGAGCAGGCTTGTGAAGGTTCCTCCTGCCTCTGGTTTTGCCATTGCTTTCCATTTCTCTGTGTGCTGTGATGAGAACAACCTCCCCACACTCTCCTGCCTCCAGGAGCTGATCTGAGCTACCTCACCATGCCTCCCCAAAGTGATGGAGCAAAAAATTCTGAGACTCTTAGTCAAGATAAATCTTCTCCAGGGTTGGAGAGATGGCTCTGCAGTGAAGAGCACTTGCTGCTCTTTCAGAGGACCTGATTTGGTTCCCGAGACCCATATTGGGCAGCTCACACGGGCTTGTATGTCTGGCTCTGTGCGATTTGGTGCTCTCTTCTGGCCTCTGGGGGCACCTGTACACGTGACATATATACTTAAGTATACACACACATGCACACACACAATTTTTTTAATCTTTCACAAAATGAGGAACTCTCTTTCTTTAATTGGTCTCCATCAGGTATTTTGGTTACAGTAGCATAGAGGAACCACCACAGAACACATCTACTGGGGGAAAAGAAGAGGGCGCTGGAGGGAAGCAGAGCTGTCAAAAGGGAGAACAAGTCTGCCCCCATGAAAAGGGAGTCAGGAAGAAAAATTGAAGCAACGCATCCCAGACTCTCATGCAGTGAGGGGGGGACAGCTCTGGGAAGCCCCAAGCCGGTGTCAAAGAAGCTGTAGGAACAGGTGAACCTAGCACCTTCGTGCAGGGCTATTGGCTGAGAGAAACTTGTGGGAAGCATGGCCTGGCACACACGTAGCCATGGATCTCAGCAACATTAGTGGGTCAGTGTACCTGGCTTTCTGGTGGCTGCCATAGTTGGACAGAATGTCTGGGGTCTGGTGTCACTGGCATGGTGTCTTGTGACACTGTTCCTGAGAGTTATAAACAAATGTCTACTTACCCCAGAGAGCGAGCTGACAGCAGACCAAAGTAGGGATATAATCAACATCCAACTTGGGCAACCTGTGAGTCTTATGGGGGTTACTTACAGCAACAGAGGTGTCTCAAAGACAGCTGCATCACCAAACCTTGCCTCCCACCACAGCATGAGTGAAAACTCACCGAAGCTGGAAGCCTGAAACTTACTGCACTGCCTGTAGACAGTTCAGCATGCTGGGGAATGTCCTTTCCAGGGGTCTCAGTTATTCTGAGCCTCTTGTCTCTGCAGTCCTTACTGCTTACATGTGGTTGGGGAGTGAGGAGTCTAGTGAACATGGTCAGTTTCAGGGATTTCCTGAAATCATTGAGTTATTTCCTTCTTGAGCTTAATGAGCTTCCCTGAAGGGCGGAATGCAACCCCTCCCCTTTATCATTCTGTGTCTTCAACTTCCCTCCAACCGGGAAGGTTTTCATCTTAGAGGATGCTGCTGTTCAACAGACCTGGCACATGTCTGTCTACTCACAATACAATCACCATGTCTCAGAAGGGCAGTTCTGCCTCCAGGGCATTTTGGAAATGTCTGTGGTCAGAGACATATGCAGAGGACTTTAAAGATTGTTTAAGAATTTTTGGATTTCACTGTGACTGACACAGTGAGAGTTTTGAGTCTTCTTGACTGGCCTTAGGGAGCGCTGTGATTATGGAAGGGAGAGGAGCCTGGGCTCAGGGAGATAAGAGATGGTGACATGCTATTCACCTCTGAATTTATTTGTAAGATAGAGCCACCAGGACTTGCTAAAAGATTGGTTCTAGGATGCGAGAAGTTTAGGGATAAGGAAGACTGATTGGAGCATGGGCCCTTGGAGAGAGGGAAACGATATTTTGTGGACACAGGGAGGTCGAGCTGCACAGGATTTTTGGAGGGTGGGAAGGGAGAGTAGATTGAGCCATGAGTTTATTAGTCCTGAAATGTCTATCTAGTCATCTGGCTGGAGATGCTGAGCTAGCATTTGAAGTCTTTCTAGAGGCAGGAAGAAGGTTTTTCTCGGCATCTTACTGAACTATTCCTTATGGTAGGGTTCTGAGCCATGTTGGTTCCCCTCTGTGATGTAGACTGAGGGGCTTTAGTATCTGAACTGTTGCTATGGCAAGGGGAAGAGGCGAAGTCTCACACTAGCAATGAAATACATTTATTAGCCAAAGTCAGTCATGTGGTCACGATGAATCTTTAAGAGGATGAGGAAGGGCTGTTGATGTTTGGGAAAGGAGGACCAGAAATATGGGTAAATAACACTAGCGCCCATGGGATATGGAGATATATGACAGACTCACTGGCACACAGGATTTAAAGCTGTGGGACTGGCTGAGGTGACCAGGAAGTATAGAGACATAGGAAGTTCAAAGACAGAACCCTAGGGAACCTCAATATCTAGAGCTCATCAATTCAGTTGATATGATAACCTTTAAACAATTGCACTGTTTCCTTTGGCTACACAAACAATCATAACTCTAGGATGAAGTAATAAGACAAAAACCTTGATAAGCTGATGGAGGACTCTCATTGGTTAATAAAGAAACTGCCTTGGCTTTTTGATAGGGCAGGATTTAGATTGGTGGAGTAGAGAGAACAGAATGCTGGGAAGAAGGGAAGTGATGCAGATGCCTCAAGCAGTCGCCATGCCTCTCCTCTCTAAGGCAGATGCCATGGAGCCAGCTGCCAGGTCAGACATGCTGAATCTTTCCTGGTAAGCCACCACCTTGTGGTGCTACACACATTACTAAATATGGGTTAAAGCAAGATGTGAGAATTAGCTAATAAGAGGCTGAAATTAATGGGCCAGGCAGTGTTTAAAAGAATACAGTTTCCATGTAATTATTTCGGATGTAAGGCTAGCCATGTTGGATCTGGGCAGGATGAAAAGCAGGGCTGCTCGCCTCTTCACTACAATAAGCTATGTAGGTATAACATTTTAATCTTTGTGTTACTCATAAGAATCTCTCTCTCCATTATGCGGTACACAAACACACATGTATGCATAGCTATGTGCTTCTGTGTGTATGAGCAGAAGTCAGAGAGGGGATATTGGGTAGCCTCTATTACTCTCCATCTTATTACTCTGAGGTGGGATCGCTCTTTGAACCCAGAGTTATGTTTTTTGGTTAAGCTGGCAGCTGGCAAGCCTATGAGCCCTTCTGTCTTTGTTCTCCACAGCTCTGGGGATACAGGTTTGTGTAAGATCATTATCCCTTTGTTATGTGGATACTGAGATCTGAACCCAGGTCCAAATGGTTTCTCAGTAAGCGCTCTAAACCACTGAGTCATGTTTCCAGCCCCTAGTTGTTGTTTTCTAAAATGAGGCTTTAAATGATTAAGATAACCTGGTTTACTTATAACATGTGTAAATCGACTTTCCTAGATTCGTGAGGTTTCACTCACTAGATTTTTAAGTCTGCTTTGGATGTTTGAAGTTCTTTCAGATAATTTGGTTATGTTATATTTGTGTATGTGATTTGAAATCTCTAAAGGAATTTAATCAGGCTTGTGGAGCGTTGACTATTTTGGGTGCAAAATCTGTCAAATGTCGAAGCTTATTGAGTATAAACTAAAATTAACGTGGAAATGTGTTTTATGTTAGCACAAGACATTACTAGGTCTATAAATAAATAACGCTGCAGGCTGAACTTCAAGGCTTTTAAAAGCGCTAACTACTATCAAGCGTTCTTTCCCATGGAGTATTCTCACCCGGTGAGAAGCTCACCCAGTACCTCTCTCCCTACCATGGCAACATCAGAAGAGCAACTAGCCAACCTATGGGGATGCAGGACCCTGGGACATGTGTTACTCTACCTCTGAGGTGCTGTTCAACATCTCTTTGTTGTTAGTCACTGTTCTGACAAGCCTGTCCTGTCTCCTGATGGGTGGAGGGCTTTTTCTGATGGATTGAGACTGAACTAATTAAGCATTTTAAATATTACTGGCATATTCCATGCCGTGTCCTTTAGCTTCAAATCCCCATGAATTTTAGGTCATTATTATCTTTGCCAGAGAGGCCTCCTTTTGGTAGTGCTCTCCCAATAGCCTTGGGTCTGTTCCTGTTCAGGAACTTCTGAGTCCCCCATACTCCTGGGAATAAGCGAGTCAACGGTAAGTCCTTTTTCTGGGACCCTGTGACATCCACCTTCCAGTTCTTAGCACTTTGCAAAGCTCTTGGGAACACTGTTGTCACTATGACCCGGGGTGACTGGGCAGTGTAGCAGAATTGTATAACGGCTTCCTGTCCCACCCTCTATACGGATACCGTGGTGACCGTGCAGTATGTGTAGCTAGAGGGTGTGGTGTTTATTGGCCAGTGGAGATGCGGCGTGGCTGGGTTTGAATGGGGCAGCAGTGTGGAATGAGGAGGGGGATGTGCTCTGCCCTTTGCGTCACACCTGTGCGCTGTGATCTTCGGCTCATTTAATCATCGGGTGTCTTGTTTTATCTACAAACTATAGCTAACAGAGGATCAAATGAGGCAGGCACATAAACTAATCACCACGCTTTTTTTCCTTATGAACTAAGGTCTTGCTGTGGTCAAGCTACATGATCCAAGATAGCCTCCTTTAACACGATAAAAATGCTTAGTAAGTATTAAATAATTCTATTCTTTTATTATTATTTTCTGGCATCTATTTGAGTTACTTCAATTTGACTAGTATGCTAGTATAAAGGGGTGGGGGAATCCATATCCGGTTTCTTCTATTCAAGGAAAAGTCATTTGAATTCTGGTTCATAATTCACTTGAATAAGGCAAGGAAGAATCCAAGAAAGCCTTACTGTGTGATGAGGAAATTTTCAGATCTAATTCCTTGCTTTCTTTTTCTAAGTCCTTGTGTTTTAGCCGAGTCTTTCTGAACCCTCACAGCCTTGATGAATGCTGGGGATGATTCACCAGGCACAGGTAGGCACTTGCAAGAGACAGGAGCTCAAAACTCAAGCTTCACCATGGAAGGTCACTGCTGTTCATTGGGAAGAGGTTTGGGCATTTAGCCTTGTTGGCAGCTAACCTTGGTCCTTGGCAAGCATCTCTTGTGAGTTTGGCATGTGGCAGAAGTAGGCAGGTTCTCTTGATTTCCTCTCTACATCCTCCTCCCACGCCTGTAGCCGGCACTAAGGTCGAAGTCTCTCTTTTAAGCCACTTGCATGTTTAGACTTCCCAAGTCATGCTGACTAAGCTACTATTAAAACCCAGGGCCACACCCACTCCCCCAATCCTTACCTGGACATGAAAAACTCAGGGAAGTCATTTGGCAGTATGTAAAAAGCAATCCATCTGCATAGGAGGCAAAGGGAGTATCAATATTGTTGAGTCATGGTGATAGTGTGTATCCTTAACCTAATATGCTGATAATGGTCCCCTCTTTAAACCCATGACTCCTGCCTCATCATGAATCAAACAGCAGACATATCCCAAATGAGGGGATACAAAACACAAAATCAGTGCCCAAAGACATTAAAAATTATGGAAAAAAATCTGAGAAATTGTCATAGCCAAGGGGAGCCTCAGTAGATGTACTGATCAAATGTAGGGTGGGGTCCCAAACTGGACCCTGGAGCCAGAAGGAGGATTGAGTCTAATCAAAGGATGTGCAAATCCCGTATGGGATACAGTTGCTGCGGGCTCGTCAACTGTGAAAAGGAGACCGTACTGACGGGATGTTGATGATAAGGAAGTAGCTGTGGGAGTATGGGGATTCTTTGTACTGTTTTGGCAAATTTTAAATGAATCCAAAAGTACCCTAACATTGAAATACTTGTTTTCAAAACTCTATGCCAGAGAAATTGACAATGCCATACCTTGGCCTGTTGACTGTGGTGGTCACTGGGACCAGGACGGAGGTGAGGGTCGAGAGCCCCTCATGGTGTCGGAAAGAGTGAAGAGACAAGAGAGGAGAAGACAGGCAGGCTCTGTCCTGCAGAGAGGACTGGACATGCTTCTACTAGAGCTGGCTTTCTTTCAATGCACATGACCTACTTTCATAATCTGATATTTTTTATGAATTAAAACGACATATGAGATCTGGATATAGCCATGGATCGCTGTAATCGCAGCACTTGCAAAGTGGAGGCAGGAAGATCAGAAGTTCAAGGCCACCCTGGGTCATGGGAGACCCTGTCTTTAAACAAAGCACACTAAGATTAACCCAAAAAGCAACTTCAAGGTTGTTGGTTTTCTTTTTACTACTCTTTTAGAGTAAATATTTTCACTTAATTTTAGAGTACAAAGTATGTATTTTCATTTTGAACCTATGGCTTCCTACTTGAACTGCTCATTTTCACATCTGAATTCCCAGTGAATAAATCGAAGCACACTAACCCCTTACTGGGTAACTCTTCCCAGAATATGACCCAGGCTGGCTTCAAACTCATGATCCTCTTGCCCATGCCTCTGAATGTGGCACTCTGAGTTAGCTGGGCCATCACACCTGATTTCATAGTATTTAGTTTAGCTTTGTTTTAAACAGCACATGGTCTGACATAGAAGGGCTTCTTGGGAAGCTGTGTGTGCACGCACACATGCACATGTGCCTTGTGACACTGAGACTGGACACAGGCACTCACACATGCCAGACAAATTGCTCTACCACCGAGCTTTCCCCAGCCTGGAATAGATTCTTTCCCTTAGTACAGACTCGGGCTCCTTCGGCAGTCACAACCTTTACTCGTTTTATCAATGCTGGTCTACTTCCTGTGTGAGATTGGTTCCCTTTACCTGCATTCAATTCTAAATGATTGCATTTCTTAATTTATTTTTAATGCGTATGTGTGTTTTACCTGCATCTTACAGCGCATGCGCCCCACATGAATGCAATGCCTGAAGAAGCCAGGAGAGGGCATCAGATCCCCCTGGAACTGGAATTATAGTCGGTTGTGAGCCCCATGTAAGTGCTGGGAATTGAACCCATGTCTTTTGGAAGTGCAGCCAGGACTCTCAACCTCTGAGCTATCTCAGTCACTAAATTATTTCATTTTAAAACGTAAAGATATGGCCTGTTACTTATAAAAATACTACTTGTTATAAAGATGTAAAAAGCATTGCCAACATTTTTATTTTAGCTTGCAAAGGTCCACCCACACAGAAAACAATGACCTTATTAATCTTCTTGTATTTCATCAATTCATGTGTATATGTATAACAGATAAAAAGCATACATAAAGGTTATCAGCTGTCGACATAACCTTCCCTCCCTCCCTGGCTCTTAAAACCCAGGCCTTTGTGCATGTGTTCTACGACTGAGCTGTAATCCCAGCTCCGCCCATGGACATCTGAAAACACATTTTGTTAGGAAACTCCTCTTCGTGTACCACAGGTTGGCTTAAGAAAAGGCAGATGAGGCAACTTGGCCAATAAGAGGCTTAAAAATAAGTCCAGTGGTAACTTCTGGGAAATCCTCCTCATCCCACAGAGGAAGATGCAGTTGCTGGTCCTTGGCTGGATGCTGCTTGATCTGAACCACATTGTGTTTATATGGGAAACCTATCCGACTTGTTGAATACAGACTTCTTGTAAGGATGTGATTGGAGATGGTTTGTTCATGTTGATAAAATGTGGTCTTCTTAATTCTGCAACTAAGAACATCTTGGTGTGTGAGTGTGTGTGTGTGTGTGTGTGTGAATTGCTTTGTTGAATGGAGCTTTCCAGTTCTCAAGACTGAGCGCTCCTGGGTATTTAATAGACTAGGTTATAACCTGGGTCCTGGCTGCTCTAACAAGCTAGGCTTGCAAACCTACAGCAATCTGCCAGCCAAAGTGGCAACGATAGAAAGGAACGGAGAAGGGAGACTTTCCAATGCAGCCTCATTGGGAAGGGGGACAAACGAAGAGGCCCAGTGACCCCACCATGCTCTATGAGAAGGTTCCATGAACATAAGCTGTATCCTGTTGAGTGTGAGAGAGGTGTGTGTAACTAGGTAGTCCAGGTCACAATGGGCTCCTGCCCTTCACTGACCCTTAAGTGTCTCAGCAACGGTCTGTCTCTTCAGCAAGTTGTCGTAACTGTGAAATCTCTGGTTCTTTCTCTGGCTGCTCCCGGGCTTCAGCCTTTCCATCCCCCAGAATAAGGGAATTTTAATTCTTTGGAAACCATTGTTTCGAATCTCTGCTAGCACAAGTGTCTTACTTAAAATACCCTTTCTCCTGTCATAACGGTTATATAACCCATTGTCTCTAGAGATCCCACACTTCTGCCGTTATTTTTCCACATTAATACATAAGTGCTTATACTTTGCTAATTTGCAGTAATAATTGCTTTGGATGACTCATCTCACTAGTACACATTTAAATCTTTAAATTATTGTTATGTGTGCACGCAAGCGTGTGTTGTGTGTGTGAGTGTGGGTGCAGGTGCCGTGGCTCACACATGCACATCTGAGGCAAGTTTGTGGAGATTTTTTCCTTCCATCTTTACGTGCGGGCAGGGATTGCGCTCAGGTCTCCAGTATTATACAGCCTTTACCTGCTGAGCCATCTTACCCGCCCTCTCTAATACACATTTAATCCATCCGGTCTCTTCTTTCTGACAGTTCTATCATCCCCTGTTGGTTTTAGAAGAAGAGTTTTGCAAGCATTCACTTCTCAAATCTCTTTTTCTCTTTGCTTGCAAGATTTTATAACATAGTAATTGTCAAGTCAACAAATCCATAGATGAAAGACACTTGGAGGGGGCACCAAGATTCCTTAGTGAATAAAGGAACTTTCTGTCAAGTGTGACGGCCCGAGGTCAGTCCTTGGAACCCCCCTGGTGGAAGGGGAGAGCCATCTTCCGGAAGTTGTCCTCTGTCCTCACACATGGTCAGTGGCATGTGTGTTGTCACACGTATGTGCACACACAACAATAATAATAATAAATATTTAGCAATTTAAATTCTTTGGAGACACCATCTCATAATTTGCCTTGTTTCTGTCATATCTGCCCCCCTCCTCCACATCTGAGACCTTCCCTGTCCCACCCAGAATTTGCCATTATCCCACAAAAGGGACTCAGTCCCTCCATATCACTCCAAACAATGTTTCCAGACCTTCAAAGTTGAAATGAATTTTCGGGAATTTGGGTTTTCCCTCACTTTGAAGCGTACGGCAGAAAATGATAGAGGTTTCTAGGGAGTAATTAAATCAAGAAATGTGCTTCAACGACAAAGTCTTCAAATTACCTCTGTGGGAATCAGAGGCTGGCAGCTCATCCCTGTAACCTCAGCACCTGGGAGGCTCAGAGAGCAGACTGCTGTGTGTCTGGGCTGTGCAATGGATCCCAGGCCAGCCTGGACTGCAGACAGAGATCTTGTCTCAAAATAAAATAAAACAAACAAAACTGAACTCAGGAGCCGGGAATGAGTCAGCAGGATACAGGCTCCAGTCACCAGAGCCTTCTCCTGACTTTCTTAGATTGAATGTAAAAACGAAAAGGGGAGAGAAGGACCTGACCACCCCAAGGTGTGGTGGAGGAGAAAGTTTACTGTAGATCTACAGGAGAGCAGAGCCAGAGGCAGGGACCTCTGGGAGAGTCCAGAGGGGACATGACCAGATGCAGTTGGGCCATGTGAGGAGGGAGAGGAGGGGAAGAGAGGCAGATGAGGTGCAACAGCCAAGAGGGCAAAGGTACCAAAGGGCAGGTAACCAAAATGTCTGGAGCATGTAGGGAGGAGCCTCTGGGGGAAGGGCAGCCCAGCCCCCAGCTTGGAGAGTTCAGGGGAGAGGGTGTACAGCTATACCCTGTAACAGGTAGGGACTGAGGGATGCTGGGAGAACCTGGAGGCCAAGTGCCCTTGGATAGGTTAAATAGGCATCTCGGCTGTTGGACCTGGGTTTGAAATTTAACATACACATCTACACATGGCCCCTGGAAGGAAAGAGAACAAAACCAAGCGGGAGGAAGAAAACGCCAATGAGGATGGTAAGGGCTGTTGACTGAGCAACCAGTGGCACCCCCCCCCCCCCCAGCACAGGACGGCACCCCACACTTTATCAGATTATACCTAGGGCAATGGGAGTCTCTCAACAGTCGTTCATATAGTGAATTATGACTTTGGGGGGTTAAATATAATTACCTGGAGGCATTTTCTGTGGCCTGTTTATTGATTCTTAACAAAACCTTAATTAGCTACTGCACCTCTAAAGCTCAGTTTGTCTTGTTAAGCCTCTCTCTCTTCAAGCCAACTTGGATTTTCAAAGATGGAGAACTTAGTGGGTGGCTTCTTGCCCTCAGTCAGCCTCTGTGTTATTCCAGGGCAGGAGCTGATGCAGAGGCCGCGGAGGAGTGCTGTTGGTTGGTTTGCTCTCTGTCTGCCTAAGGATGGCACCACCCACGATGGACTGGGCCTTCCCACACCAATCCCCTCCCACAACAATCCCTAATTAGAAAAATGCCTACAGGCAGATCTTACGGAGACATTTTCTCAGTTGAGAGTCCCTCTTCCTAAATGGCTCTAGCCAGGACAAGGGTGATGATCTCTTTATCAACAACTGCTGCTTTTTCAGCTCCAGGGCTGCCTGCTCCTTAGCTCCCTCTGTGCCCAGAAATGGCGTGTCTTTCAACTTTTTGCTCTTCATTTTGCTCTGTCTCACTATGAAGCTGGCTAAGGATGGGAGACCATAACAAAGGCAGGGCCATTGAGAATCCCCCAGCCAAATAAATTAGCTCATTACTTTTTAATTTAAATCCACGCATGTACTCAAGACATAAGCAGAATGTAGCCAGATGTCTCTGGGCCAGAAAATATTGCAGTGGCCCATAGCCAAATTCCTGATAGAATCTTTGTCCTCTGAAATCCTATGAGCCAGCCTCCATGTTCACATTTCTGTAGGCATTCTGGCCTTCCAAACTCCCACAAAGAATGGGACATGAAACACTGCTTACAGCATTCTAGGGTTTCTTTAGCCCAAATTTCCAAACTCATCCATGTTCCTTACCTGGGGTTCTAGTCACTTCTTTCTCTTTCCAGCATGGGATGATTCCCCTCTGTATGCTGTGAATATCATTGGTTAATAAAGGAACTGCTTTGGGTCTATAGCAGAGCTAGAGGGGAACAGAGCTAGGTGGACACACACACACACACACACACACACACACCCCTAAACTGAATGCTGGGAGAAAAGAGGCGGAGTCAGGGAGAAGCCATGTAGCACCCACAGGAGATAGGCGCCAGAACTTTTCCCCATAAGCCACAGTCTTGTGGCCATACACTGATTACTAGAAATGGGTTAAATTAATATGTAAGAGCTAGCCAAGAAGAAGTTAGAGCTAATGGGCCAAGGAGTGTTTTAATTAATACAGTTTCTGCGTGATTATTTCGGTTCTGGGCAGCCAGGACTAACAAGCAGCCTCCTCACACAACACAGGATGCTAGGGGGAGGAGCTAAAGCTGAGAAAGATTGACAAGGAGGTGAGGACTTTTAAGTGGCCCAGCCAGCCAGCCCTCCTCCAATTGTAAGCCACCCCAGGAAGCTCATTGGTCCAACTCTCTGCCAGCACCTTCCTTTCCGGGCTGCATATGCCGTGGAGATCTTGGCCAGTGGGGAGGATGCTGATGCAGAGAATAGAGACCGTGAAGGAGCGCAAGGCCCTGTGCACAGGAAAGGACTTCTTGAACTGTCTCACAGCGAGCTGCAAATCTTCTGCTTCCTCTCACAGCCTTCTATAAACTGTAAGACCACCAAGGTCACAGGGAGGGAAAAATTAGTATCTTTCATACTTTGGCCAAGCTGTACGTAAATCCACTTTCTTTTTCTTTTTTTTTTTAATACCAATCTCTGTTTCCTCATTTCCTTCTGAGGGAAGCAAAGGTGACAGATTGTGGCCCCGAGGGCCTGGTAGCGAACGTGATGCTTTACGTCACTCTCAGCGAAGCCTCGCAACTCTCCCACGAGGGTTCTTGGAAGACCGGGCTGATGCAGAATGGGCTGGGAACAGTTCCTGACACTTAGCGAGAACTGCGTAAATATTTGTTATTCTAAGCTTTGGTTCAATTCCAGGTTAAGTCATCTGGTTTCCTAACATTCGAGTACCGAATTAGATAAAAATAGCAAGTCAGCGTCCAAATGGCAGACCGACATCTTGTTCCTTTAAAGTTCGTTCTGAGAGATGGTAGGTGACCACACTTCATGGGGATTCAAACCGTTTCACACAGACGTCTAAAAGAGGAAGTGCACCCCTGTTCTGTGCGAGTTCCAGAACCATTTCCCTCCTCTTTGGATCATTATACCTTTTATGCAGCCCAGGCTAGCCATGGGCTCGCAGTTCTGCCTCAGCCTCCTACGTGTTATAGGCCTGTGCTCTACAGCACAGACAACAGCCACAGAATAAGAAAAGAAAGTGATTTCAACCCAGGCAAAAACGACATCCAGGTACATGCCCTGTCACGTCAAACCTTGCCAAACAGAAAGACAAATATCACAGTTCAAGTGATTTGGCAGCATTGTTACCAGGGGTGAAGTCGAACCCAAGAGATTGTGGTTCTGAGATGACACCTGAAATGAAGAGAAATAATCAGGGTGTCGTGGCAGTGGGGAGCTGGGATCCGCTCTTGCTTCAACTGTGTTGAGATAGATCCGACCCAGAGATTTCCCTCTCTTTTCAACCCCCAACGATCCTCCAGTCTCTTTTCCAGAGTCACATTCCAAGGGCACCTTCTCCATTGCTTGCTTGCGGAACCAGCCACAAGCTTTCTGGGTGATAAACTCCTTTCTGCCCACCCACTGTGGCCTGCCAATTTGTCAGAAGCTGCAGGAGGCTAGTCCAGTTTGCCTCTGTGGGCTCCTGTACCTCCTTCTCTGGGCCTTTATTCCCAAAGATGTGGCCCTGGAGGACATTGGCCATCTCTTCCTCCTGTTGGCCAGAGAGTGCCAAGGTCTTAGAGGTGCCACAGTTCCTCCAGATCACTCCTCTTCAGAGGATAAAGCCCTGGACACCAGGGAAGCCACTGGGCTCCCACAGAAGAGCCAGCAGGAGGCTTTCTTGGATCTTCATGGCCTGGGTTTGGCCCTCGCTGACCTCCTGCTGTGACTTCCTGTGCCATATACAAGGAAGTGAAATTCCTCAAGAAGATTTATGACCTGCTCATGAGCCTCTTGAGTCTGCTGTGCTTCCAAAATAAACAAGGAATCCTCTCTAAAAGCTCACTCTGGGCCTGAGATAGAGTAAAGTACCGCCTACATGTGGGAGGCCCTGGGCTGGAGAGGGAGTGAAGCACCACCTACATGTATGAGGCCCTGGGTTTGATGGCTAGCACTGTTTTAAAAAGGGTAAGAAGTGACAGGATTGGATAGTGTAGTGATTTAAAGGGACTATGTTGCCCATAGGCTCAAATATTTGAACACGTGGTCCCCAGGTGGTGGCATTGTTTGATATTGGACTCTTAGAAGACAGAGTCTTGCTGGAGGAAGCGCATCACTGGTGATGGGCTTGAAGGCTTACAGCCTTAGCCTTATTCTGTTCTCACCTTCTGCTTCCTATATGCTGATAACATGTGATCAGCCAACTTCCTGATCCTGCCGCAATACCACGCTAGCCCCACCATGACGGGCTCTTTCCCTCTGGAGCAATAAGCCAGTGTAGACCTTCCCCCCCTCCTTACATTGCTTTTGGTCAGAGTGTTTTTTTTTTTTAATTTGAAAGTTTTTGGTTTTGATTTATTTTATTTTCTATGTAGGAGTGTTTTGCCTGCATGTGTATGTACACATGCATGCAGTGTCTGTGGGTATGAGATGAGGACATTAGATCCCTTGGAATTGGAGTACAGATGGCTGTGAGTCATCAAGTGGGTGATCAAGTGAGAGTTGAACCCCCTGGAGTGGTCAGTGCCTTTAACCGCTAAACCATCTCTCCATCCCAGAAACTTCTATCACAGCAAACTGAAAAAGTGATTAATATCTGTAGAATAAAGATGGAAAGAAAATAGGCACAACACTTGCAAATAATTCAAATTTCTGTTATGTTTTAGTGTTTTTTCACTTAAAATATATTATTATTACTTGTTTGTTTGAGAGAGGCTCGTATTTATCCAGGCTCGCCTTGAACTCACTATGTAGCTAGGGCTGGTCTTGAACTCCTGATTTTCTTGCCTCTTCTTCCCAAGTGCTGGAATTACAGATGTGCCACGCCTGCTTTAGGGCTTTAAGAGGGATAAGTCTCTTACTGATTTTTTCATTTGTTTTGTTTTACATTGTGTATCACATCTGCTTTCCAAGTGAGAAGGAAATGAGGCACAGCAGTGTTGGGCATTTGTAGTTCTGGGTAATCAGTGGTTTACTATGGTTGGTTTTAATGTCAATTTGCCACAAATTAGAATCACCTATGTAGGGAGCCTATCCTGAAGATCTGTCCTGATGTGGGAAGGCCCACCCCTGTTGTGGGAGAACCTTCACATATAGAAGGACATGGCAGAAGGAAGATCGTCTCCTCCTTTGCTGCTGAGTTGATTTGCCCTGCTCCTCCTCCTCCTGCTGCTGCTGCTGCTGCTGCTGCTGTTTCCAGTTCCTTCTATGATTGCAGAATCAGCCTTTCCAGGTTTTTATCACGGACCAAGTACCAGCGGTTCTTCAAGAACCTTCGGTGTCTCGGGTGCCAGATTGGGTCTACTGAAATATCCTGCCTGGTTATCCATGGTTGTAGATGGAGTCACCATGGTTGATGTCTGCCTCTGGACAGCTATTGTGGGGCAACCGCAAGGACCAAGTAACTGCCAGGTTCTCAGCTCTTGAATGAAATTCTGATGTTGTTGCTATTTTAAAGCTGGTGTGTGTGTGTGTGTGTGTGTGTGTGTGTGTGTGTGTGTACGCGCGCGCAGCGCATGTATCTAGTATATATGCATACATCCATCCTGTGGTTCTGTCCTCTAAAACTGGCTCCTCCTGCCTCGGAGCTGCAGGTTTGGTTACATACTTGTTTTAGTCTCAGTGCTCGGGGTAACCTTCCAGATACTGGCTGCTGACCTAGGTAGGCAGAGGCCAAGTTGGCGATAGAAGACTTTTGGCAGGAGTACAGGAAAAAAAAATCTTATTTTGTTGCTTTGATACAAAATTTACCATTAATGATATCGGTAATGCTTGTTATGGTGGTACATACCTATAATCCCAGCCTTCAGGAGGCTAATACAGAAATATTACAAGTTCAAAGCTAGCTTGCGCCATAAAGTGAGATACTGTCTCAAAATAACAATAGTAGTAATAATAGCACATTTCTTGGTAATTGATGTGGTTCCTAGTTGTTATGTTAAGTAGGCCTTGTCTTTTTATTTAGCAATTCCAGCATGCCAATGGGTTTCTGTAGCCCATGAGTTTCTGTATTTCCTAGATATGATTTGGGTTCTCAGCCCCTCTAAGGAGCTCTCTCTACCAAACGTCTCTCAAACCTTTTCATCTGTTGTCCCGTGCCTATTCATGGAATTGAGGGGATTTGGATAAGGCCTGCTGTGGACCTAGTTCTTTTTGTTATTTACTACCTGACCACGTCTTCATCTCCTGCAGGACACCCTGGAGAGTCCCCTGGGGCAGCATCCCTTAGCCATTCTTCTGGAAGGACTCACTATCAGAGCCAGACGGGATTACCTCTTATGGAGACTTTGTGGTGTGCAAGGCAGTTCAACATGACCTAATTCCCCAGCAATGTCTATACTTTTAAAAATACTGTTGCTGGGGCCTGGGGGAGATAGTTCAGAGTGGTTTTAGGTTATTCCAGAGGACACAGGTTCGATTCCCAGCACCCACATGGCAGCTCATAACAGTCTGTCATTCCAGTTCCAGGGGTTCTGATGTCCTCCTCTTCTGGCCTCTGCAGGCACTGCCGTGTGTTGTGTAAGTGATATACATGCAGGCAAAATAGCCACACCACAAAGGAAAATAATTGAAAATCAATCTAAAATAATATTGAAAAACAGTTTTGCAGGGTCAGGGAATGTGGCTCTGTAAATAGATCACTTGCTATGCAAGCATGAGGGCTGGAGTTTCAGATTCCCAGCACCCACGGAAAAGTCAGCCGGACAGGAAGATCCCCAGGACAAGCTATCTGTATCGACAAGCTGATTCAGTGAGCTCCAGGTTCAGTTAGGGCCTCTGCATCAGTATATACAGTAAGAAGCCATCATGGAGAACACCCCAGTTATCAAATTCTGGTCCTCACACATGTGCCCACCATGTGAACAAGTACGTACACACACACTCACACACACACACACACACACACACATACACACACGCATGCACGCACATGCACACACACACAATGCATACATACATAAAATTTAAAAAACAAAACAGTTTGGTGAATGAGAAAACTGAGCTTGAAGAGGTTTGTTAGGTTGGTTAGTTTTTAGACAGTGGAGTCCGAGGCTACAGATGTACACACTTTTCGGCCAGCATCAGAGCTGACCTGAAGCTAGTTCATAGATGCAACCTAGGCTAGCCAGCGGAGGACTACCGCAACCCAGCTTGTAGGAATCCCTCTGCCACACCCCCAACCCCTGCCAGTGACCATAACTGCCGCTGGGGCCGCTGATCATCACAGGCATGTCGTGAACTTACTGTTGGCAGTTGGTAGGCACTGAGATGTAAAAATCTCAGTCCAGGAGTTGGTGACTCAGCAAATGTCCTCCAGTCTCGGGATATGAAATGACCTTTGGCGACCAGCCCAAGTTGTGTGAGAAGCAGGAATCTGGGTGGATGTTTCTGGGTTTGAGTAACATTGACAGGGCCCCCCACCCCGAGGCCCTTCCAACTGCAGGCTCTCACCCTGGGGCCCATAAGGCTCTTCTCCAAAGACTGACCTGCGAAAATGACCCGGCATGACTTGGTGGTGTTAGCTTCTTCTCAAGAGTCATTGCTTGGTTTCTTGGGGGCCTTTGAGGACTTGGGTCAAGCTACAGATCTAGGAAGGAGGGTAGGACCTTTGGGGGAGCTTTATGTGAATCTCCAGACAGTTAGGGGACTAACCTGAGATGGGGGATGGCAACTTCTGGTGAGGGTGGCCGATTTATGGTTTACAGCCCTCGGCTCCGGCTGAATCTTGCCCATCTTTCCTCACCCCAGGGCCCTAGTCCTCTGGATCAGTAGTCAAACTTGAACAAAGAGGTCGCTCCACTGTGGCTGACAGGTTGACTCTGCAGTCCAGCCCTGGGATCAGCCTTTGTGGCTGTTTCCCTGTGGCTGCCAGGGACCAGAGCTGCTATGAGGGTTGTCCTTTGGAACTTTCAGGTTCCTAATGTGAACCTTGAGCTGAACACCCCCAAGATCATCGTTCCACCCACTGCGTTCCCCAGTCCAGGAGAAGCAGACCTCCTTGTTTTCATGAGATGATTTACAGTACCAAATGCCTGGTCATCAACGTCTAGCCTGCTAAAAGCTCTTTTTTTGCAGGTATCTTTAGTACTGAATCATCTTGCCTGGCAGGCCATAATGTGTCAGAACCTGCTTTGCCTCTAGCACAGATTTATCCATGCCCGGAAACCTAAGTCGGACAGAAGCCAGCTCTAGGAAAGCCAATGCATTGACTGGGACTCCACGTTCCAGAACTTGTAACTGGTGCTTACGCCTTGGTCTTAAGTGGGAGGATTCTCCCACCTCAGTTTCAATTCAGAGTGGAAGATTCCACCCAGTATAGACTGTCATCCTTGAGATGCTGGCCCTCAAAAAACTTTCCTTGGTTAATCTTGCCTTTTCCAGAACAATCACTGGGTCTCTAAAAAAATGGGTCCAAAAAAAATTTGGGGTTCTAGAGGGATTATATTGCTTCAAAGCAAGGGTTGTTTTTCCAAGTCAAAAGTGGTTCAGAGGTGGTGCTAGAATTGCCTATCTGCTCCTTGTTGATTTCTGAGGGTCCCAGAGGGCATGTCTGAGCCTGAGTTACCAAAGAAAGGACCCGCAGCCTTATCCAGACACTGAGACTCTCTGGATGATTGTCTCTAATTTATTATTCACTGAGGATAGCTTTGAACTTTTGATCCTCTTGCCTCCACCTCCAAAGTGCAGGATGGTAGGTGTGTAGCATCATGCTAAGCCTGAGCAGTCTGAACACTAACTCATGGGGTAAAGCCAGGCCTGATTGGTGTAGGCTTGTAATTAAAGCTGCTTGTGAGGCTGAGGCAAGAGAATCAAAAGTTCGAGGCCTACCTAGGCTACAGAATGAGTTCAAGGACAGACAGGGCAACTTAAAGAGACCGGTTCAAAATAAAAAGCAAAAAAGAGGGCTGGGGGCCAGCTCAGTGGCAGCATGCTTGGCCAACATGCACAAGGACCCGGGTTCAAGCACCAGCACTTCAAAACAAAAACAAAACAAAAAAACAAAAAAAAAAAAAACCCCCTAGGGCTAATAATTCAATTAAGAGTTTCATTCCTTGAACATTGACTTAATTTTTTTTTTTACTTTGTTGCCGTTTAGATGGCTCATTAGTTAAGAACTCACATTGCGCAGGGGCAGCGGTGGTGCACACCTTTAATCCTCGCGCTGGAGACAGAGGCTGGCGGATGGATATCTCAGTCTGAGCATCCGGGTCTAGAAATTGAGTTCCCAAGACAGCCAGGTGGTTACACACAGGAGAACCTCTGTCTCAAAAAAAAGAAAAAAAGAAAACTCATATTGCTGTTACAGAGAGAGGAGCTGAGTTGGTTTCTCAGTATCCATACAGGCGAGCTCACACGCTTCTGTCATCCCAGCTTCGGTGGCCTCCATGGGCACCTACTTTCATGTTCATGCCCACCCCTATACATAATTAAAAACAAGAAAGATAACCCTTAATTTTTAACTTCGAGTTTATCACAATTCATTAAATGAAGTAATTTTCAGGCGCTTACCCACCAGGGGAATTTGATAGTGGCAAGGAGTGTCCGCACGGACATCTGAGCCCTCCCTGGTAGAGGGAGTTGGGGTGTCTTGTTGTCTAGTTGTCTGAAGAAACAAGTGGCGGGCTGTGTTAGGCGATGGACCTTTAAAATGTAGCTGAATGTGATTTTAGATGGGAAATAGAAATAAGCTTTGTCCACCTTGACCTTGAAATGTGGCCAGCTGTGTTTCATAAAATCCATCTCAGAGTGAAGTAATCAACACAAAGGGACCAGCTGCTGTTGGTTTCATTTTATGAACTACGTAACTAGCCAGGCTCAGACAGAAGGTACGATGGGCTTGCCAGGGCTGGGGGAGGAAGGAATGTGGGAGTTCCTGCTTAATGGCTGAGTCGGCTGGAAGGTGGAGTTCTGGATGCTGCTGATATAACGCGTGCATGCTTGATGCCATGGAAGTGCACACTTCAATGGCTAGGATTTACTGTGCATTCTGTGGCCTGCCTATAATTCCTACCACCTATGATGTCTGAAATAGACAAGACCCTATTTCAGAAGGCGAACAAAATGGTTACAATGGTAAGTGTGTGTGTGTGTGTGTGTGTTTGCAAATGTGCACGTGCACACGTGTGCATGTTTGAGGTTTACATTTGGTGTCTCTCTTCAGTCATTTTCTACCTCTTTTAAATGTTTATGTTTTTATTTTATATGCATAAGGTGTTTTTGGCTGCGTGAATGTCTACATACCATTTCTGTGCACCGTGTTGTTCAGTGCCCACGAGCAAGAAGAAGGTGTCAGATCCCCTTAGAACTGAAGTTATGGACAGCTGTTAGCTGCCGTGTGGGTACTGGGAATTGCATGGTCCTCTGGAAGAGCGGTTAATACTTTTAAACCACTGAGCCATCTCTCCAGCCCTGACCCCTTGGCCTTGAGTTTGCATTGCTGGTACTTTCCCAGCTGAGCCATCTCCCCACACCGTGTTTGTTTTGAGACAAGGTCTCTCTGCACAACCCTGCCTAGCCTCGAGTTTTGCTCTGCAGGGCAGGTGGCCTTCACCTCACAGCAACCCTCCTGCATGCCTGGGATTACAGCATGTGCGACCATTCCTAGCTCACGTTCCAGATAGTAGACTGGAAGAAGGCAGGAGGGAGAGGCCCTAAACCACTGTTTCCAGGCCCAGGTGCCCCTCCCCAAGCCTTGCTGCTCCCGTTCAGAGCTGGAGTTTCTGTTCATGTAGAGGGCAGCCGGAGCGAGTGATTCTATGAGTTCTGACTCAGTCAAAAGGAAGATTCAGATGTGGACAGACTGGCTCTGCCGTTACTGTGATGTGCACCTAGGGACCTCTGAGCTCGGTCCAGAACACATATCAGGAGGCTGGGTAGAGCACACACACAGGTGGAGGGGCTGCCCAGCAGCCTGGTGTTAGCCTTCCTGGCTCAGATGCCAGGTGTGAGTGAGTCTACCTAACCAGTGCCAGAGTCAGGGTACGGAGGGGCCAAGGGAGAGGTGCAGACAGCCCAGGCGAGCCCCAGACCTGAGAACAAAAATAACAGATTGTTGTTTTCTGACACCTCTGGGTTAGATGTTGGTTGACTCAAAGCCCCTGCTAGAAAAATCGATTTATTCTACACAGTAGCAACATCTCAGGTCCCAGAACACAGGCAGCTCCAAATGGACTGAGTCTGAGGCGAGCCTGCCTAAACCCCTCTCAGGCTGAGGGAGGGAAGGCAGGGAAGAAACAAAATGACTTAGTGTTGTGATGATTCATTAATTCTTGGGATCACCTATGTCAGTTCTTGGGGTAAAGTGTACACAGGCTAGCAGTGCTTCCAGAGGAACATTCTGGTTTCAGAAGGAGGAGCCACACCCTCTAGGCTGTTTGCCATCTCCTGCTTCCTAAGGGGATCCTAGCATTTGTGGCTGAGGGCATAGCTGGTAGAGAAATCCAACTCCATGGGAGAACAGAGATGGGTGCTGTGACAGGAGACAATTGTTCCTCAGGTTTCATACGGACCTCACCTGGGCCGCCCTCCCCACCACCCCAGTCTTCCTCTCAGAGTGATATCTGATAGGCTTAATCTGAGAGGCAGAGCGGGTAATGCTGGCCTCAGCCCAGCTCTGCTTTGGGAATGCCTTGTGTTCTGGTTGGAGCCTCTGGTACGGCCACTGTCTAGAATAAATCATTTGCCCAGCAGGGTTTGGACAAGAGAACAGCCTTGTCATAAGTTAAGCTTTGGAAGCCCAATTGGCTGTAGGCCTTGGGCTACTTGTTTTATGACTTTCTAGATAAGGGACATAATTTTGGTTTCCTGTTTCCACAGTTCTTGTGGATCTAAAACTCAGGGAACTGAAAGAGCAGAAAGGTCCATAATTCTTGTCTTTGCTTTAAATATTTTTCTATCGTTTTAGACCCATGCTAGTTGCTCTCCTTGATACCCTTCTCTGGAAGCAGGCACAGCCGACCCTCACTCCAGGCATGCTAGAACCCCCTCTTCCCTTTTTCAGACACTTGTTGAGTCTAGCTCCAAAGCTCTCAGTGGACTTACCACCCCTCTGTGTTACAGACCATAGCTTGTCTTCATCTGTGATGGGTAGGCTTCTAAAACACCCAGCTAGTGCTGGAGACTCAGTTCAGTGGTCAAGAGTACTGGCTGCGCTTCCAGAGAATCTAGGTTCGATTCTCAGCACCCACAAGGCATCTGACAATTGGCTTTAACCCCAGTTCTAGATGATTCAGCATCCTCTTTTGGCTTCTGCAAGCATATAATGCAGACTTTCATACAGGCAAAACAGCCAAACACATAAAATAATACTATAAAGTGTTAAGAAAACACATAAAATCTAAGCTAAAATCTGAGTTCAAGTTCAAATCCAACCTGAGCTACATAGCAAGACACTGTCTCAATAAACTAAAGGGCTAGAAATGTAGCTTGTGGGTAGAGTGCTTGCCTAGCATGTATATGGCCCCAGTTCCATCTCTGCCACTGTAAATATAATAATGTGTTAGTTGTTTTATGTCAACTTGACCCAAGCTAGGGGCCACGTGGGTAGAGGGAACCTCAATTGAGAAATACCTCCATCAGATTGTCCTGTAGTCAAGTCTGTGGAACGTTTTCTTAATTAATGATAGATGTGGGAGGGCCCAGATCACTATGGGTACTGCCATCCTCGGGAAGGTCCTGAATTATATAAGAAAGCAGGCTGAAAAAGCCAGGAGGAGCGAGAGCCGGTAAGCAGCACCCCTCCATGGTCTGTGCTTCAGTTCCTGTCTCCAGGATTCTGCCTTGAGTTCCTGCCTCGTGATGATGGCCTGTAACTGATAAGCCAAATAAGCCCACTCCTCCCCAAGTTGCTTTTGGTTATGGTGTCTCAACCACGCAACAGAAACCCTAAGTAAGAAAAAAAATTTAAGGGGCTGGAGAGATGGCTCAGCGATTAAGAACACGGACTGCCCTCCAGAGGACCGGGCTTCAATTCCCAGCCCCCACATGGCAGCTCACAACTGTAGATCCAGTTGCAAGGGATCTGACACCTTCACACCAATGCACATAAAATAAAAAAATAAAAAAATTTAAATAAATAATACCAATCCAAATTCTTTTGCATGTTCTAGACTGACATATTTAGGTGAGTGCCACTTTCCAAATTCAACATCTCAGGATTCAACTGACTAAACTCCCCGCTAGCACACCAGCAGAGTGCCTGCCAGCCACACCTCTCTGCAATTTTGGCACTTTTATCACGGGCATATTATAATTATAGAAAAAACTTTAGGCTTCAATTTATTAGTGTCTTGTGATATATAGGATGTGAGGGGGTGTGTGTGCACCGCTTGTGGAGGACAAGCTTTGTGGAGCTGGGTCTCTTTCTGTCTTCCTTTCCATGGTCCTGGGCATTGAACCAGGCTGCCAGGTTTACCTTCTGAGCCATCTTGCCAGCGCCTAAGCCGGAAAATGAAAATGTTCATCCTGGTCTCCTAACAAGCGGGTTATGATGGTGCGCCCTGGAATCCTAGCACTTGGAAGCTGAGGCAGGAAGCACCGCCACGAGTTCTCTTTGTTGAGGAACCAGCAGAAGAGTGGAGCCGTTAGAAATAGAAACTTGATGTAGTTGTGGTTGACCTGGACTTCCTCGGGTGTGCGGGATGCAGGGGTAGAGGGGGTGAGTTTTGGGTGTCTCAAACGGCAGTTTCTCCAGAGAAACAGGACCAGTGGCTGCATATAATAAGGAGAGGGCAACAGGATTAGTTTAAGGAATTGCTTCGCTGGAGTTGGGACGCTAGAGGATCCCAAGTATGGCGTGTGAGTCTGAAGACTGGAAACTCAGGCTGGAGACCCAGTTTCTCTGCGTGTGGCTTGCTTTGCTCAGTGAACTGAACGCAAAGTGATTGCTAGCTTTGAAAGTGAACATCTTTACATGGCCTCATGATAGCAATGTTCAGATAGCGGCTGCTTGAATGAGGTGATGTGTCATAGAGCTGAGCTGGCCCCTGAGGAACAGACGTGTGAAATAAGTCCCCCAGGCTGGGTGCATACAAATTACTGCGTCACAACCGTAACTGATTGGATCCCCCTGCCGTGCCATCTAGGACGCAGGGATCCTGTGACCCTTGAAGAAACTCCTCTTTGCTTGGAGAGATAAACGCCTAGTTCTTTTTCTTATCAAATGTAAAACAGGATAGGGTCTGAAGAGATGGTTTAGCGGTCAAGAGCTCTGGCTGCAGCATGGGGTCAGTTCCCGGCACCCACCTGATGGCTCACAGCCCTTTGTAACTCCAGTCCCGGCGATCTGCTGCCCTCTGCTGACTTCTGCGGGCTCTGCGTGCATGTAGTGCCAGATGTAAGCGCAGCCAAAACACTGCACTGTTACATAGAAGATACATTTTAAAAATCATTATAAAAATGTAAAATGGGGCCCTAGGGTTGTAGATCCAGGAACAAAGCTGTTTGGCAAAAGGTTATTAAATCAGGAGCCTATTTTATTTTTATTTTTTTTTGGTGCTGAACACTGGTTTAACTGGAACCTTCAGGTGACCATGAACTCTATTATTATGAGAAAGATGCAGGGTCACTACAACTAAGCTCAGATTAGGGCTCTAACTAAATGAGCGAGGTTGAAGCTGTCTCAGTGCTGGTGGGCCTCACCATACACTCATTAATGGCAACACTTTCACCTTGCAGGACCCGATGGAGACAAGTCCGGCTCACAGCAGGATGGATATTTAATGCTGCAATACCGAACACTTAACATGGTGAGGATGTTGAGCTCTGTGTTGTGCGCATTTTACCCCGGGAAGCAGAGCATGGCAAGTCACCTGTGTTGTTGGTCCTGAGTGTGTTATTTCCAGTGGGGTAATTAACACTTGTTGGTTGGAGATTACCAATGGGAGCCCCTTTTAACAAAAGACATTTAAAGATTCGGGGGTGTATCCCAGAACCCCAGGGTGGGAACAATGTGAGGTCTCAGGGACTAGTGTCAGGGACTTGAAGGCCGTGTTTAGCTTCCTGGTCTCTTCCTGTCTCACGATTCTATTTTATTCTCATTCCTCCTGCAGCCCGGTCTTGCCATGACTCTGGTCCACAACTGCTGACACTTGCTGTGTCCAGGCTCTTCTCCATGGTTCCCCTGTTGACATGGTACACCCCAGTGTAATAATAGCTCAGTTTATAATAACCCAGTCCCTCCCAATTTGGGTATTCCCAAGAGAAGAAAGCTGACCGGCACACCGTGAGTTATGTGCTCCTTCTATCCAGTTACCGTTGCCAGCAAGAGGTACAAAGAGGACGGCTTCTTAGATGGGAGTAGCTGAGTGTATACATACATTTACCACTGCCTTCAATTTGGGGGAATATCCCCTACTCTAGACTGGACTACTCTCTTTCTTTCAAGATCATAGCACAGAGTTACATTTAGATTCAATGACATAAGCTGTGGAATCTGAGACTGAGTTGGGGGTCTCCTTCGTTATGGCCAAATTGTCTATCTTGGAAGAGCCTGTGAGCCCGTTAAGCCATAGAATAGGCTATTCTTTGAATTTCCAGCCCAGTTTAGTCACACTGCAGGGGTGAATGAAGGGAGGTACAAGTACCCATATGGTCACTCAGCCCCTGCTGCTTCGTCTACGTTCTCAGAATCCCACAGACCACACAAGACCCTGGCCGACTCTCCTATGCTAACGGGACTCCTTACAGATGGCTTTGTCCTGCATGTCTTCCTTGTTAGTTTTTGGTCAATGAGAGTCTTTGTGCATCCTTCAGGGGTTTTGTCCCACCTCCTGCCAGTCTGTCTACTGTGTGGCTTCCTTCAGGGCCCCTGGCTTGCTGGAAGGTTGCACGGTCACAGTTATCCGTAGTCAAGTTCAACAAGTTATTACCTTCCCTCACTACATTTTGGCAAAAGAAACATCATATTTCTTCTTTAAAAAACAAAAACGAATGCCGTGGAATAATCCTTCTGTATACCGTGAAGACATGCTGCTCTTATGGTTAATAAAAGCTGATTGGCCGATGGCTAGGCAGGGTTTCTGGGCAGAGAATGCTGAGGAGAATGACAGAATTGGAGGAGACATCAGAGACGCAGAGCAAACAGGATAGAAGTACATACACAAGGTAAATGAGCCTCCGAGCAGCACACAGATGAATAGAAACGGGTTGATGTAAGTTGTAAGAGCTAGCTAAAAACAAGTTTATATATATTATAAATTATTATAATGCTGAGCATTTATAATTAATATTAGTCTTTGTGTGGTTATTTGGGAGTGGCTGCCAGGACACAGAGAAACTCTGCCTACAACAAACAAACAAACAAACAAATCCCTGATACATTCAACTGTGAGCACCCTCTTGCCAGCTCATAGGAAGCCCCAGGCAGCCACGCCTATGGCAGCTCCTTTCTCCAAGGTCCTGCTGAAATCCTGTAGTTTACACAATGTCAAGTATTGGGCTGCTTGATGCAGCTTGTGCCACTGCTCCCCACCTACTGCCAGGCTTTCTCTAGACCTCAAAGCCTCTGAGGGGGTGCACACGGTCTCTGCCCTGCAGCATCCTTCCTTGCCAGGGTCCTCTGTCGTCTGGAGGAGCCTTGTGGTCTCACTTCTTCTGCCGCCTTGAGCTTGGACTTTAGAACACGAAGTCTAAGGGCTGAAGAGCTGGCTCAGGTGGTAACATGCTTGCTGCCTAAGCATGAGTAGGATTCCCAGGACCTATGTGCAAGCTGGATGTGATAGTGCATGCTATGGCCCCAGCACTGGGGAGGCAGAGATGGAAGGATCCCTGGGGCTTTCTGTCCTGCCAATCTTGCCAGTCAAACCGTGAGTCCCAGGTTCCAGTGGAGGGGCTGGTGAAGCGGCTCAACCATAGACAGAAGACCTCCCCACACCAAAGACCCACACGGTCTCAGATGCCCAGAGGTCCCCCCACAACGCAGGGCCAGAGTTTTTCCCTTTTATAATCAGTTTTTATCTTATTTATTACTTACGGGTTGGGTGTATGCATGTCACAGCACGCATGAGATGGCAGAACAACTTGAGGGCATCAGTTTTCTCAGAGACAGTTTATAACGAGCTGGACAATTCTGGAGTACATACCCTGTAGTCCGGCTCTCAGAAGACAGCCAGGAGATCACAAATTCAAGGCTAGCCTGGGCTACATAGTGAGATCCTGCCTCCACTAGCTAACTAACAGTATAGATTTACTTACCTACCCATTAATCAGTTTTTTTGTAAAGATTTATTTATTATGTATATAGTATTCTGCCTACATATATCCTATAGGCCAGTAGAGGGCACCAGATCTCATTACAGAGGTTTGTGAGCCACCATGTGGTTGCTGGAATTGAACTCAGCACCTTGGAAGAGCAGTCAGTGCTCTTTAACCTCTGAGCCACCCTCTCCGAGCCCACTTAATCAGTTTTTAAACATATAATGACAATGATTTAATATTTCTTTCAAAACAATAGCAATGCACTATTCAGTGGGAACAGTCTTCCCAGGACAAAAGGCCGAGGTCCTCGGCGTCTCTCTTCTCTCATTGGAAGCCCATAGGAATCAATGTCCAGGTCTTCCTTATTCCTGGCTTCCTCCTGCTCAGAGTCTCAGTCCTCCACCATGACTCAGCAATTAACTTCCTTGTATTCCACAGCTCAAGGTGATGGCAAAAGCTATACTCTCTGAGGGGACCACAGCAATGCTTTGCATTGAAGTCAGAGCAGGGTGGCCCAGCCCAGGAGAATGTCTGCTGTGTGTTTAAGTGTGACTGTGAGACCCCAAAACTTAGACCGTTGCTCCTGAAATGAGCCCAGGGCTTGGGCAGCCCAGGGCTTGGGTACTATCTAGCTCAAAGGGAGGTGAGGGGTGATTTTCCTCAGAGAGATCTACTGTTCTTCTCCAGGGAGATGTTTGAGTTCTTACTCTCTGAACGTTTGCTCTGAACTTGGCAAACGTTTCTACACTGCTGCAATCCACGTTCCCCCAACACCTCTAGGACTTCAACATCAGGCCAGCTGGCGTGCCTCAGCTCTCCCGGGAGAGCGGCTCTCATCTCTCTGCTCTCCAGACTGTGAACGTGTTCGGAAAGGAGTTTGAAAAGCCCACAAGTAAAGTAGTGGAGCCTAAAAAGTTGTCTGTTTGAAAAGTTAGAGTGTCAACATGCATAGACCACAGGAGGCCAAGATGCAAGGGATGAAGCAGTCATGCACATAGCTCATGAATGAAATTATTTATGTGCATTACACGTGCTAATTTTGAATCTTTAATGACTACATTGTTTTTATATAGTATTCTTGTGATGGGTATAAGAGCTGACGTTAACCTGTAAGGCCCACTTTGCCCAAGGATAAGGTGATTTCCTGGAATGCTGGGAGTTGTAGTTCTTGGGAAGCAACAAGCCACACATTTTCACTCTCTAAACAACATTGATTACACTGGATGTGCTTGAGCGGATGTAGGCAGGAGGTATGTAGGCAGGAAATACATCTGGACGTATGCTTGCCCCTGATTGGACCCGATGAGAAATGCAATAAATTGTGGGGTTTGCCTTTTTAAACCTCTGTAAAACATGACTTATGGCCATTTCTTGGGAACCCAGGGGTGGGTCTGGCCAGAGTCCATCTTTCTGGCCAATATTTAATGAAAACTTGCTTCAAATTTGGCTCAAAATTGGGGAACTGGTTTTTCTCATGTGAATCTCGGGATTAATAATAGGAAAGGAAAATGTCATTTATCTCTACTATCCAAGGTAATATTAATGTGTCTTACACCACAAGCACCCACTGAAGTGGTCACTCCATGATAAACAGTTCAATACTCGGTGCTGGAGAGATGGCTCAGTGGTTAAGAGCACATGCTGCTCTTGCAGAGAACGTGGGTTAAATTTCCAGCTCTCAGGTGGTGGCTCACAGCCATTTAACTTCAGTTCCAGGGACTCTGATGTCTCTTCAGAACTCCATGAACATCAGACACACATGTGGTGCACATGTATACATGCAGGTAAGGCATTTGTACCCATAAATAAATCTCCCCCCATGTTTTAAATTAATATTTGGCAAATGCTTTACATCAGTGTTTCTTCAACCTTGGCAAATGCCAGAATCTTCTGGAAGTTATGCTAAACCCAGGTTGCTGGATCCTGTCCCAGAATGGCTTCAGTAGGTCTGGGGTGGTCTGCGAATTGCACTTTGACAAGTTCAAGGGGTGCTGCTGGTCTCGGATGACATTTTGAGGACTGTCGTCCAGAGTTACTTGGTGGATCATTGCACAAGTATTTCTTTCTGTGATTGAGAGAGTATTGATTGGGGTTTGGATAGACTGGGGATGCATTGTTTTCTCTCTGCTTTTAAAATGTGTTTTATTTATTCTTTGACAATTTCATACACGTATACGTACAATGTATTCAGCCCAAATCTCTTCCCCCATCCCCATACTTCCTCTTTCCATTTCACATCCTCTTTCTTATATTAATTTTATGTTGTGGGTGTTTCACCTGCACGCATATATATGTGTAGCACCGTGCGCACGCCAGGTGCCGGTAGAGGCAGGAAGAGGGTGTTGGGTCCCCTGGACCTGGAGTTACAAAGAGGTGTGAGCCTCCATAGGGATTGCAGGGTATTGAGCGCTGGTCCTCTGGAAGAGCAGGCCAGTGCTCTTAACCACTGAGCCACCTCTCCAGCCCCTCCTCCTCTTTCTTTTTTTTTTTTTTAAATATAACATATTCTCTGTTTTATATTAATGAAATTAGCAGCCACCCTAATATTGCTAATTAGTTCAGATAATCTCTTAGGCTTATACTGCTAATTTTGGTGCTCCCTGGGGGAAATTGTTGGGAGCAGCCCAATGCCTAAATCATCAAGGGAACCACTTCCTGGCCCAGAAGGTCCCTTTGCAGGATCTGAACATTTTCTGATGGGTGGACAGCAGCGGGGAGAATGAAGCCTAAAAGAGATTTACCAGCTAAACACGCAGGCATGGCCAACAACACTAAGAAGTCCTCTCCTTGCTATCAAAATGTCTAGGAAAGAATGGCCAGGTGGAGAACCGGCCTGCCTCCATCTTAGGCTTAAAAACCATATTATACTAAGCAAACTATGGTTCATTCTTGGTGGTGATCAAACCTCTGTTTTCTCAGGGTTGGGATATGCCCCACCTGTAACCTTAACTGGTTCTGTACTGCCTGTTCAGGAATGGCAATCATGTCTTGTTTAACATGTTAATAACCATCTTGCAACCCTACCTTTGCTTTAAAAGGGTTGTTATGGCTACCTTGTTGCGGCCACCTTACAATCATGTCTTCGTTTCAAGAGGTTGTTATGATATACTTGCTATGTTTGTGTTATGCTGCTGTGAACTCTGACTTATTTGCCCCCCTCCCCCAATCTCCCATCTGGAAACCTCCTACCCCTGAGCTATAAAACCTTTGTTTTCCTTGTATCCGATGCTGACCTCTCAAACCCCACCTTCAGGGGAGGTAGTCTGTGTACATGGATAAAAAAAAGCTGGCTTTAATTAATTTGGCCCTGATGATTTGGGTCACTGGTCCTTCTCCTCCCGTCTTTGGGATTAGCACAGGAGCCCTGGAGATGGGTTTGAGGGGTCCAGAGCTGTGGTGGGTTACTAATCCCCTCTGAGAAGCTGTAAGGATGCTGTTTTCCGGGAGGAAAAGGCAGGTGGGCCCCTCTCCTGCTACCAGAAGGGGTCATAACTTACATCCCATAACGAAAGACAGATCATCAGAGAAAGGCCACAAGCAATAATTCATTCAGCCACAGCTTGCATGACCTGGGACCCTTCAGAAGGAAGACACGAGGACCCAGGGTGAAGTATCAATTTTTTTCTGCTTAGCTTGGAGAAGGTGTGACAGAGGGTGATGGGACATAAAGGGTGCGTTCTATAGATAACGGAGGGGCACACCCTGTGAAGCCCCATCTGGTTATACTTTTGTGGTCTACTCTGTATATGCCTTACTGGATATGGGCAGGACCTTTTCTAGAAAGGGATAGTCTTAGGACCATTGTCAGGCAAGGTAAGTTAGAGATTTCTTTTTGGCCAGTTCTAAGGCAGGAAGGCTAGGGGAAAATGAACATAACAGAATCATGAATTAACAACTGGAGGATTCCTTAGAGACCATTTCAAATCTGGGTGTATAAGTCTCAGCATGTTTTATATCTCTCTTCAAGCTAGTGCCAAGGGTTGGAAGTTGGGACCAGACCCAAGTCTTATGTCTAGCCTTCTCTCACCGCTTTGCAGAGACATGAAACTAATTTGGGGGGGAAAAATAGTAAGCTCTAATTATTGGACTTTTTTTTCTTTTTGGCAGGGAAAAGAAACCCTCTCCATCTAGCTCGGAATAAAACACGTCTAGGCCTATTCCACACCAGCACTCAGAAGCTCTTTGGCATGCCACCGTTCTCATTCCCAGTTTCAGTGGTCAGGAACCAAGCACACCCTGAACTCTTCTCAGTCACAGATGTGGCCACGGTAGGCCCACATCAGCTTGGCCTCCAAAGATGTCACCCACACTTGGACCTGTAAGCAGATCATCTATTGTCTAGAAAAATTCTGTGGGAGAATGGTTGGCTAGAGAGGGCTTCAAAAGTCTTGGTGTCCTTTTGCTATAGAGGTGATTTGGCTTGCTGGGGGTCATCCAGCGGACACACACACACACACACACACACACACACACCACACACCCTCAATCCACCTAAGAACATTTATTGTTCATCAACTTACCCTGGACACCAGATCAAGGGGCCAGGTACGAATGGAGTGTGAAGAGAGGGGGTGTGAATGGAGTGTGAATGGGGTGTGAGTGGAGTGTGAGGGGTATGAGTGGGGGGTGGGAAGGGGTGTGAGTGGGTGTGGAAAAGTGGGGAAGCCCATCAGGCTCTTTGTAGCCCAGGATCTTACTACCATTGCTCTCACCTTCTGTAGCAAGAAAGACCGAGACCAGGATGTGACCAGCCCTGGCACTCTAGTCTGCCCTGAGCTTCCCTGACTTTTTTTCTCCACACCGAGCTCCTATGTGCATGTGTGAGAGCAGCAGAAGAAAAAGCTATAGAAAGCTTGTCTGTCCAGCTGTTGACAGTGGCTATTATGGGACGGAGCTGGGCAGAGGGAAGATGATTAATTTTGCCCTGATCCCTGTCTATTTTGCTTGGCATGTTTCATCAGCATAGTTACATACCATTTTAAAAGTCCAATAAAGTTAAGAAACAAGTTGCAAGAAGAAGCATATGAATCCATGCACATGGAATGCAAGCCATTCCTAACATCCTGCAGCCTCCCGCAGGGTTCATGGAGCAACCCGCTATACTGCTGCTGCTGCGGGGTTCCAGACCCACAGGAACTGCTAACTCTCTCAGCCGGTTGGCTCTCTAGTTGGGAAGAGCAGCTGGGAAGATCTGACGGGGGTGGGGGGGCTTGTGTAGAGTGAGGTCAAGATGGCAGTTTCCAACTGAACCTGTGACATTTTGTTTTTAGTGAAAAAGAAGAGGGGGGAGGAGAAAGAAGAACTGAAAACCTAAAAGTCAATACAATGAAAGGTGCCGGTCACTGGAGCTGGTGGAGTGAGCGCTGGTCCCCCCCCGCAATACCTCTCCATGTCCTGGAAATCTTCTCAGAAGCTGTAATAAGCAACCTAACTGCAATAAAGGGGGAAACAAATTTTGCTTACCTGATTTGTGACACATCTCCTAGTATCCTTTATATACACAGGCATAAGAAAAAGGTGGAGGGAGGGAGGGAGAGAGGGGAGAGAACCTAATTAGCGTTGGGCAGCTAGCCTTGCTTTTTCTGATTTTCCTTATTTCCCACAAGCTCTTGTTCGAAAATAGAACAACGAACAGATAACATTAATGTCTTCTGAGTCAGTGGACTGACTGACGACCGACGGATGGGAGACCAGGCATACAGATGAACAGACAACCAAATGAACCCACAGTGTCAGCTCTCGATGCAGGTAGGTGCCTGTCTTCTTCAGGAGAGCCGATGAAGACTGCCCTGCAGCGTTGGGAACTGATCACAATCCCTTCTGGATATATTACAACCACACCCCGAAGTAGGCTCCTTGCACAGTCAGAGTCCAAAGTACCTCCCTCCAGGTGGGGTGTGTGGCTAGAGCAGGCATCACCTGTGGGCCCTGGCGGGTGTTTCCCAGTGTCCTGCGCGGCTCTGGGTCAGACCATATCAGCTATAGCTGATATGATCATACTCAGTGCTAAGCACCCATCTGCTGTGCAGGGGAGGGGCTTGTGGCTTTTATAGGAGAGCGTTATAACTTCCTTTGTTTCAGAAGGGGCACCCTGCCTTGTAAGGGTGGGAGCAGAAGAGCTGAGTGAGGAGGTTGTTGCTGCCATTGGACATCATGATAATGGAAAACTAGCACTGGGACCCTGGGAGCCAGCACAGAGGGTCACCAGAGTGAGAGATAGCCTGGAGAGAGGGTCACTAGAATGGGAAATCTTAGCACAAATAGTAAAAACCCAGAGTCAGATATTGGGGTTCAACCCCAAAACAAGAAACGCAAAGCAGCCAAACCACTAGAGAAGTCTTACCTCTACAAGGCTGGGTGACTATAGCTAACAGAGCAAGCCTCTCTCTCCTCTCATTTTACATTCCCTCTAGTGCTGGATTAAAGTTGTCTGCCTCCCTAGGACTGGGATTAAAGATGTGAGCCACTACCACCTGAATTTGTTTCTACACTGATCTTGTGTAGCCAGGGTGGCCTTGAACTCACAGAGATCCCTCTGACTCTGTCTCCCAAGCCCTGGGATTAAAGGCTTTAGCTTTTAGTGGCTGTAGCTTTGCCTCAGGTCTTAAGCAAGATCTATTTACTAAAATACAAATAATATACCACTATAGAAAATGGCCTGGAGGCAGGGTCACCAGGGCAAGAAATGGCCTGGAGGCAGCGGCTGAACAAGGAAGAGAAAAACCACCAAGGAGATTCTTGCTTAGACTCTGCCACCAACAAGTGTTGGTACCTCGGGTAAGTGACATCATCCGCCTGGGGTGTGGCTTCCACTTCTGTAAACCCGTGGGTCACATGTGGCCTCTGCAGCTGGGTGGACTATTGCTCCAGGGTTGGGAGAGCCTAAGTCACAGCACACTGCACACTGGCAGTGGCTTTGGAAGAATTGCCAACGTGGCCGGGAGCGGGAAGCACATGGAAGCCAATCGGCATCATCGCCAGCAGAATAGCGGTAGTGTGACCGACCAGCAGGCACCACCAATGTGGCCAGGATGCTGAAGTCACCATGGCAGGGCTCCTTCTGGGTGTAAACCACACCTCTTTATGGAAGGGTTCTTACAGCAACATGTTTACTCAGGTGAGTGCTGCCAAGCCTCTGACCACATGGCTTTTATGGCCCCTTTTGTCAAGTTTAAGCTTGGTCTGGGAGCAGGAGAGAATAGTCAACAGCCTCAAACTGCCCTAACTCTTTCCTCCTTACCTCCTCCCCTGCCCCTGGTGCCCCAGCTCTGACTCCTGTGTGCAGGGAGTGGCTGGCACTTTCTAAGGTTCTTCCAACCCTCACGTGCCAAAATCCTGGAGGGAGAAGTCTATCAAAGCCATAGGAAGCTGAACGTGGGTGCTTGGCCCCCAGGATTTGAGCTACAGCATGGCTTTCAGCTGTGGAACGCGACTTGCATTCTGAGCTCAGTTTCTCGCAGCCCCACACAGCTGCATCGTTGGAGGTGATGATGTTGACTTGGCTCTTGGGGATATTAGAAGAGAAAGCGCTTTACGTTGTGGCCCTGCGCCGGGCACAGCATTAGTAGCCAATGAACTGACGATCAAATTCAGTCTTTGGTACTTCTGCAGTGCGGAATGAGGGCAGGGCTCAGGATACAGACCCTCATAGCGGATCCTGGATGGGAAGGGAGCAGAGCGCCTGAGTCCTAGTGCCCCTTACTGTCTTAGCACCATTTAATTTCACCAACAGGCAGACATGGACACCTGTCACTGTCGCGTGGCACTGCCAGCCAGAGAGGCAGAGTCATTTACTGATGAGCATAAGCGGCACGTGGTCTCTGTAATGGTGCCTGCCCCAGAGTTAAAGAATGTGGCCCCTGCAACTTCCTCCTGCTTCTTAGAAAGTTCTCCCGTGGCCTGGAAGGTCCTGCTGAGGCAGCTCCTCCCCAGGAGCCCTCCCTTGTCAGCTGATGCTCTCAGGAGTCTGCGCTCACAGCCCCCCAGCCAGCTCGGCCTTTGGTAGTTCTTACAGTCTCTACCGTCACACTAACAGATTTGTTGGGGAAAAGGTCTTTTAGTGACCACTCACCTTCAAGTAGGGATAATGAGAGCAGGTACTTGATCCCATTGCTTATTTATTTGACTTTTTAAGACACTGATTTGCTACGTGACACACCTTAAAATCAGGATCTTCCTGCTTCTGCCCTCCCCCACCCGGCTGTCAAGAGAGTCGTGAGGGTGGGGAAGCAGTGGGAAGAGTTTGAGCCTGCATATGTGTGGGAGCCAGGTCGTTAAGTGTCCCTCCGGGCCTGTTTCAGAGTCATGGGACACCATAGTACAGTAATGTGCAGCAAAAGAAACAACTGGCTGCAGGGCCCGACACTCCCTTGGGCCCTAGTGTGGGTGATAGACACTGCTTTAGACAATTAGACAGGCGAGCATGCTGCTGGACTCCAGGGGCCTGAGCAAATTGTGTAAGCAGACACCGGAGGTAAACTAATAACAACACTGTTGGAGGCTGTGACTTGGTCAGCAGGGCCCAGTTTGGTCAGCTTATCACAGCAGACCTGGTGTGAACCACAGGCATCTGCGCGGCTCTCCCCTGCAGACTTAGTGCCTCCCTCTGGGCCAGGGAGGAGAGGAAGAGAAAGGCTGAGTCCCGCGGTCTTTTCAAATCTTTCATTTCACCCAAGAGGCAAAAAACATGGATGCCTGTCACCCAGGTAGATGGTCAACAGACCGACCAAGGCCTTGGGGTTACTTGAGAAAACTAAAAATGAGAGAGTCACACGCTCCGCTACCACAGGTTAGAGACGACAGCTTTGGGCCCTGGCGTGAAGACAAGAGCTGGCAGGATTTAGTCCTCAGTTGTGCTGGGAAAGCTTCAGTGGGCTCACAAAGTCAAGGATGAGGTCCAGAGTCTGGTGTGACTGTCATAGAATCCTGTAGGTGGAGAACTGCAGAAAGAACACAGGTTTAGTCTAAAGGCTACTTAATGAGGGTCCTCATGCTGCCTCACAAGATGGCAAAATATCACATGACAGGGGAACAAGTGAGCAGGAAAGAAAAGGGGCCCAAGCCTTTCTCCTCTCCGCAGACTGTTCCTGTGGTAGCTAAGATGCTCCCATGCCAACCAACCTGCTCTCCCTTCTGTGATATGAACATCAACTCACAAGAGTTGAGCCTTTCCTCTTCCCGCCCCCCCCCCCCACACATTACTTATTCCTTCCAGAAAGCCCCACCCCATCATAGCAACCAGGTTTCCAACACACATTGCATGGTCCAGTGGCAGGCTCATTGGGTAACACTTGCAGCCACTGCTAGCCATAGGCACCTCTGTGAGGCTTAGGAAGGGGGCCTCTGGGCAGCTGCAGCCCCGAACTAGATGATGCAGTGGATTGACTTGGAGGCTTTCATGTGTGTCACAAACTGCACGAACGAGTGCTGTGGCTTGGACGCCACTAGCTGATAAAGGGAAAGGGGCCAGTTGGGAGCCCATTTGCAAACTCACTGGGCTTGAGGCCTCTGGAAACCATGAGATGGAATCTTCCCATACTTTCCCACCTACTACTGGTCAGATAAAATTCAAGAGTCATGAAGGTGAATGTTTTGAGTGTCCTGCTCAGTGAGGCTGAGCACACTCGCAGCTGTGCACTTGTCCTGTGCAGTCCCCAAACACTTCCCCACAAAGGCAATGCTAACTCAAACCCCAACTCTGTGAACAGCCACCTCCTCCCCTCAGCCCCTCTGCATCCCAGTCCCTGTGGATCATCTCCACCCATAGAAACACAACCAGAGTTTGCTCACTTTGTGGACCGGAAGCATGAGTGCTGTGGTTCGTGTAATAAAAAGCTGAATGGCCAATAGCTAGGCGGGAGGCATAGGTGGGACTTCCAGGCAGAGAGAGAACTCTGGGAAGAAGAAAGGTGGAGCCACCAGCCAGACATGGGGAGGAAATAGAAGGTGCAAGATAGAAAAGAGGTAACACCATATAGCAGAACATAGGTGAACATAAATGGGTTAATTTAAATTATAAGCTAAGACTAAGCTTTCATAACTAATAATAAGTCTCCATGTTATTATTTTTGAGTTGGTGGCCCAAAGAAAAACCTGACTGCACATGAGGCAGTAAACAGGTGAGGATGTCCTTGAGGGAGTGTAAGAAGCTGGGTGAGGAGGGGCCAACTGGCTGCTCCTCTGTAGACAGGAGGCCACCTCTCTGAGAAGGGGACATAGACAAGATCATAACTGCTTGGTGACCGCTGGAGGGCTTTGTTTTGTGGCCTCTACCTTCCTACACAGCCTCTTGGCCTCCTGCAGAGAAGGAATGGAGAAGCCATCTTTCTCACACCAAGGTCAGCACAATCCGTTCTTAAGGTTCTTAAGTCAGAGCTTGCTGCTTCTCTGCTCTCCAGCCTCCTTCCGGTTTTTTCTATCCTGGGAGTCTTTGCTCTGGGTGCCATGCTTTGTTTGGAACTTGGCGTGTTCTTGGTTCACACCTAGAACTCAACCCTGGGTATATGGTGCTCTCGGTTCCTTAGGAGGTATCTTCTTTCCATCCTCCCTCCCCATTACCTCCCCCTGCTCCCCCTCCCTATCCCTCTCTTACTCAGTGCTAAAGACAGCCTTGAACTCTCAACTCGCCTGCCCTTACCTCCCAAGTGTTGGAATTATAGGTTTGAACCTAGAGAGCCTGATGCATGCTAGGCAGGCCATCTACCATTGAGCCACACCCCCAGTTCCAGCCCCAGCCTTTCTGAGCGCACCTGCTGAGGTAAATGCCACCTTCTCCTGATTCCCTTTCCCTGCCTTTGCCTGTTTACACACACACACACACACACACACACACACACACACACACACACACACACGTATCATGTGTTTGAAAGTCCGTGACTTTCTGAAGCACACACACACTCACAAATGCATACATTCAGTGCTCACACCCACATACCCGTATACCCATGCCTGCACTAGCTTGTATTCTCTCTCTTTCTCTGTTCAGGTCTTCATTGAATAAATAGATGTCCCAAAGACAAAGACCATGGTTTCTGACGATACCATGGAGTCCCTACACTGACTCTGGAGACTTCCTGTCATGGGGTGTTGACCACTCTAGAGTCTGGAGAATGTCATGAGATAGAGGCAGAAGGGACATGACCCTGGATGCCAGGATGCCCATCCCTGGCACCCTAGGCAAAACTCACCACTCTCTGTTGGCCTGGCTCTGCACAGAAACTGACAACAGAAATCTAGCTCTCAACCTTGGGAGAGGGAAACCATATGAGCCCAGTCTGCCCAGGACAGACCTGAAGCTGTCAGGGCCAGCGACTATAGACAGACGCTGGACTCAGTTGCAAATAACAGGAGTCTGGGAATGTTGACTTAATCAAATTAGGGGTGTCCATTTTCCAGCTTCCTCAGCAGAGCTGGTATGGCAGCCCCTTGGGTTCCTATGAGGGCAGCTCTGTCTATATTTCTGCTCCCCACCCCAAGTACATGGCTCCCGGCACTCGCTGTCTTCTCCCCAAGATGACTGCATGCCCTCTTGGTGTTTTGTCCCCAGTCTCAGAAAGCTGGAAGGGCAGGGCATGGCGAATGACAGCCAGGGCCAAGAGAGCTTACGCAGAAGCTGTGTTCTGTGTCTTTAATTCACCCTAGCTGCAAGTGAGTGGGTCCCTCTGTGAATGCAAAGCAAAACCAGACTTCTGTTAGTCAGCGGGGCACAAGTGCCCAGACAGAAGCGGCTCCGTTGGCAGAGCAGGCTGCAAGGCTGATTGCCCGATTAGGGGCTCAGTGACTGGTAAGAGGCTGGGGAGTTGGGAATCCAGAGCTAAATTATGTCGGGGCATCTTTAGCTCTCTTCATTGCCCCCCTTCTGCACCTAATTCCCATCTTTGTGATCATTTAGTAAATCCTCCCAGCTAGCCAGCATCTGAGGTCTGTGACCGAGGTTTCCCCTGTTGCTTTGGTCCCCAGACCTCACGTTACCACAAATGCATTTGAAGACGCTTCCGTTTATGGCCTTCTTAATTCTGTGGTTATAAAAACTTGACCAAACTGCTACCACATTGGGACATACTATCTGGGAGAACCTAAATCTGTGTTCCCAAGCCATGTTCACTCATATTAGGCTCCAGAATAAACAATCTCTTATCCACTTTGAGGTAAGAGTTGTGTGTTTTGTATCGACCTGGGGCAGTGTGAAGCTGCTGGTTTTGAAATGTCAAGTGCTCCAGAGTCACCAGAAAAGCCTTTTAAAGATGTGGACTTTGCCAGGGGTGTTGGCGAAGGCCTGTAATCCCAACAGTCAGGAAGCTGAGACAGGAGGATGGAGCCTGAACAACACAGTGAGACTTTAACCTAAAATAATTTTTTATGTATGTAAGTGTTTTGCCTGCAAGTCAGTCTATGGGTTCACTATGGGATATGGTGCCCTCAAAGGCCAGAAGAGTTACAGGCATTGGACCCCTGGAACTGGCCCCCTGGAACTGGAGTTACAGAGGTTGTGAGCCACCACATGGCCCCTGGGAATTGAACTGAGGTCCTCTGGAAGAGCCTGCCAGTTCTTTTACCCCTGAGCCATCTCTCCAGCTCCCCAACCTGCGCTAATATTTTTTTTTCAACTTAAAAAGCAACCTTAAGCCGGGCGGTGGTGGCGCACGCCTTTAATCCCAGCACTCGGGAGGCAGAGGCAGGTGGATCTCTGTGAGTTCGAGACCAGCCTGGTCTACAAGAGCTAGCTCCAGGACAGGCTCTAAAGCTGCAGAGAAACCCTGTCTCGAAAAACAAAAAAAAAAAAAAAAAAAAAAAGCAACCTTAAATTTTTCCCCTTACTACCAGTTTCCCTTGGTTCCAGGAGCATGTCTGGTGAGCAGACAGCATCGCATGGGAGGTGAGGAGGAGGAGGGTGAGAGAGGACAGGAGGGGAAAGCTGAATGGGGGATGGAAACATCCACTTCACAGCGGAGTCTGTCGGTGTACACATATCTCGTCTGTCAAAACGCACACTACCTGTGTGCAATTTGTCATATGTCAGCTGTACCTCAACGTAACTAAAATTACTCTTGCAGAATAAAGTGTCACCTCTCAGGAATATGAGTTATGAAAATGGGAACATAGGTTTGCAGGATGTAAGTGCTTAGCCCCGTTAGAGTACTTTAAAACTCCAAAGCTGTGGAGTAACTAAGCCCCCCTCCCCACTCTGGAGTCAGTAGGGAGTAGAGAAATGCACAGCCACTGCAGGAAAGTGTTTGTTTTGCTGTGCCTTATCGCTTTATAGTGGCATCTACAATAAACCATAGCTTCATAGGCAAGGGCTTGTTAAGTAGCCCAGGCTGGCCTCAGACTTGCAACCCTCCCACCTCTACCTCCCGAAAATCGTTCCCAGGGCTAAAATATGCGCTTCTTCTAGAACGCTGAGCAGATTGCTAGCAGTTCCAAACAATGATCACACACCAGTTCAGCAATAATCTTAGGGCTAGAAAAAAATATTTCGAAGGAAGAAAAAAAACTAAGTAAATGTTCAAATAGCATTGGCAACCAAAGGAAAAGATTCCTGTGAAGCCAGTTTCTGGGAACCCCCTACCCATCAGGGCCAGGGCCCAGGGATTTGAGTCCAGGGCCAATTCCCTTGTCGAAGCTGGCATTTCCCAAACAGTGGTGGCCTCTACAAGCTTCTCGCCGTGCGAGAGAAATGACAAGCAGGGAGGCCGAGAGGTCGTTTCTCCCCACAGGAGAAACTGTGCCACATCTGAGCGAGAGAAGGCTCAGGAGCGGTGAGACTCGCTCACTGCAAAGTAAAACACCCGAGAGGAGCAGAACCCGCCACAGTGCTCGGGGGACTTTCAGAAATCCTCAAGATCAGTGCGTCCTAAAAAAGGGAAGGCAGGGGACAGACCCTGGGTGAGCTGCCTGACTTTCCCATGCCTCAGTTTCTCTGCCTTTTAAATGACAGCTCCAATGCCGTCCACCCAGGGCTGCTGAGATGCTAAGTTAGCTAAGTTTGCTGAGATGCTGGGTTTGCTAAGTCCCTCCGAAATGTTTTTTTTTTTTAAAAAAGCATTTTGTCAACATAATGTATGTGGTGAGAATTAGCACTGTCTGGTGGCCCATGAGAAATCAGAGAGGCCTGGAGAGCTTGAGTTTACAAAAAACATTATCTCACCGACTAAGAAGAGCATGATAAACTTTCATTCCCGTCGCTTGGGTTCTGAAAACAAATCGACATTTGTCTAGTTTCCCAATTATACAAACTCATGCCTCCCTGGAGACCTCTCTTCTTATTCGTTCCCCCTCGTCCCGCCCCCCAGCTGTGTGTTTAAGAAGGTCACCATCTAGCTGGAGAGACAGGTCAAGATGAGTTGTGTTGGTTTTAAGGTCAGAACGGAGACAGGCAGTCCTACCTAGCGTCCCCCCAGTGCTGACACCACAGAATCCCCTTTGGTCTCAGATGACCCCTCACTCAGGCATCCTGTCCCGTCTGTGCCAGCTTGCTGAAGGGCAGCTATGGGTGAGTGAGTCCCTCTGCAGATCTTAGGCCTGAGCCTGTTACCCTGAGCTGCCCAGAAGATTCACTGCATGGTGCAGGATCATGGCTCACTCTTTCCCCTAAACAGTCACTTCTGTGGTTCCTGCTGTGGCGTGGAGCCTCGTCCTTATTCCAGCCCAGTGTCTAGGCTGGGCTGTTGTCCTATGGAAGCAGATACATTTGAGACTGCTGTAGAACGTAAGAGTTCTCCAGCCGGGTACAACTGACGTTTCATGCCTGAATTGCGTAGGGCATGGGCTGCCCTCTGAATTGTGGGACATTTGCAACACCCTTGGCCTCTACCCACTAGGTGTCAGTTGCACCCTAGTTGTGACATCCCCTAATGTCATTGCCAGCACTGGCCCTAGTTGAGGGTAACTGGGGTAATGCTTCACCCTGGAGATCCTGCTGTCCTGGGATGCCCCTCACCAGGTGCCGTTGAAACACTCTCCACCTGGGCTCAGGGACTGGCTGGCTATCTCTCCTGTGAGACATTTGTTGACATTTCGGCCTCTGAACCCAGTTCTGGGCTTGGGGCAACTTACCCAACATGAGCAGGAGGAAAAGCCAGGTGCTGAGGCTGGACACCGTCTCTCAGCTCCACCGTAAGCAGTAGGTGGCAGAGGGAGGCCCCTTCCTCAGATACCCACAGAATCAGCTTTGTCAACTTTGAGACTGGGGCAGGTGAGGGGGAGGGCCGGGTGATGGCAGAACGCACCGCCTCTGCTCCTAGGAAGCCACTTCCTCATTTTGTACCCCAGTTCTGGCTCTCAGTGGCCACGGAGCGTGGTCTCAATAGCTGGCTGAAAGTCAGCTGAGGATTCTTCACCCCCCTTTTTAGACAAGAGTCTCATGTAACCCAAACTAGCCCTCAACTCACTGTGTAGCCAAAGAGCCAAAGGTGACCTTGAACTCCTGATGCTATGGACTGGGATGTGCTAACATCTTTTCCCACCCCACCCTGTGGGGGTTTGATCTCCAGGACGAGGCCTTTCTCCTCATCACTGGCCTCGTGCTAGCCGGGTCTCAGAGGATGGAAATCCCATTTGCTCTGTAATCTCTTTAAGCCCTTCGAGAACACAGGCAGTTCCCAATTCACAATACTTGGCTTAAAAGGAAGCCTCAGCTCGCTGCCACCACAGGGGTATGTATGAGTGGCAAAATAAACTTGTGGAAGAGGTATATTGGACCAGTGAGGGGTTTCAGAGAATGTCTGACTCCAAAGGGCCTGGGAATGGATATGGGGCCAGGAAAAGACAGGTATAATAAAGAAAGCATAGTGTTTGTGTGTGTGTGTGTGGGGGGGTCATTAATTCTTGTAATACAGAAAGAGAGGTGCACGTGAAATAATGTCTTAAAATGAAACTTTAAAGACTGATAGTAATTGCAATGCACACAAAGGGAAGAAATCCGCTTCACTTAAAGCATAAAGCTTCATGCAGCGTTGTAAAAGGAACTTTACATTTTTAATGGAAAATATACAGAACACACCAGACAATCCACAGAAAAACACAAAATATGGATAACCCCGAGAAAGCGCTGGGATGCATCAGAAAATATCAGACAATTCACCAGGAAAATACGAAAGACAAATAACCCCGAGAAAGCACCGGGATGCATCAGAACCCAGAAGAATTAATATTCAAACATCCATAGAACCACAATCTTCCCTTAGGAGATTAGAAGCAGGAACAAATAGAACATTCTGCGTGACCTACCCTATGGTGCACTGTCCCCACTGGGGAGAAGGGAATAAAGGTTGAGGCGCTTGAGAGAGTGGCCAGGGTGCTCATTGAGAGACCACCAAGGAAATGCCCCTGTTTGTCATGCAGAAACTAACTCTAGAAATGGCCAGCAATACAGGTAAAGCCACGCACCCCTGCTTTGTACATGGACCAGACTGTCCAAGGCTTGGTCCCTCTCTGGGTCTGGATTTTCTCATCTCCCCACACCAGCCATAAGAGGATTTCCTTGTTGTCCAGGTTAACCATTTACTAATGTTTGCAATGTGTATACCACAGAGCCTGGCGTGTAATGAATGCCTGGTAAGTGTTATCGATGAATGCAGAATTGATTATCCTAGCAGCACACACAGGAAGTCACCTAAGTGTCCAGAAATAAAGAAGTCAATAAATCATGGCACGATTAGAGAAGGGTGCTCGTGACCCAGTGATGAGGGAAGTGAACAAGATCCCCCACTGTAATGAAAAGAGCTTTATGCCCTGTATTTCTCCAAACGCATGCCCTGCCTGGACCTGTCTGGGCCACAAGGCAAGATGATGTCAGAAGGAAAAAGGAAAAAGAAGAACGATGTACTTAGAATACTTGTCTAACACATGCCAGGCACTGAGTTCAACCCAGCCCCTAAAAAAGCAAAAGAAAGACAAAGGCGAAACACCACCTCCGTGAATATCTTCTTTATACTTATCTACTTAGTTTGGGGAATGTTTCGTTTCCATCTTTGTTTTTTGAGACAGGGTATATTTAGCTCTGACTGGCCTGGATCTCACTATATAGCCTGGGATACACTCCTCCAACTTGGGCAATTGTCTTGCCTTGGTCTTCCAGCTTCTGGGATCGCCGGCTTTGTTTGTTTGCTTGCTTGTTTTTGAGACAGGGTCTCATATGTGATCTCAAACTTGCTACGTGGCAGACTCCAGCCTTGAGTTCTACCACGCACATTTGAACAGGTTTTTGGAACACCAGGGAGTAGAAGGTACAGCGTTCTCAGGGACCCCTGTGAGTACCCAGGCAGCCCCCACTGAGGCTGACCCAGAGCCAGTTTCCAATGCATTCACACCTCCTGCTGCATGTTGGGGGTTTGTAAATGCTAGGCTGACAGCCGCCCACCACTGTAGATCCCGAAGAACATCCATCATGGCCTCAGATCCTCTGCGCTCTGCCTGTCCATCCCGCCTCCTTCTGACCCCTGCCAAACACTCGTCTTCCTACCCTCCGAGTGTTGCCTGTTTCCAGAGTGTCAGTTGGAATCAGGCGGCCTTTTCAGTTAGTAACACACGTCCACATTTCCTCTGTGCTTTTCTTGCTTGCTGCCTTCTAGGGCTGAGATGTTCCATTGTCTTGTTGGATCACTGAAGAAACACTGAGGTTGCTTCCACATGATGTTGGATGTCCTTCTGTATATGTGTTGCTTTTATTGGATAATGAATAAAGCTGTTTTGGCCAATGGCTTAGCAGGGTAGAACCAGGTGAGAAATCTAAACAGATATATATATATATATATATATATATATATATATATATATATATAGAGAGAGAGAGAGAGAGAGAGAGAGAGAGAGAGAGTAGATGGAGTCAAAGAGATACCATGTAGCTGTTGAAGGAGACAGACCCAGACCCTTACGGTAGGCCACAGCCTCATGGCAATACACAGATTAATAGAAATGGGTTATGATGTAAGAAACAGTTAATAAGAAGCCTGAGCTAATAGGTCAAACAGTGTTGTACTTAATATAGTTTCTGTGTGATTATTGGGGTCTGGGCAGTCGGGAAACAAAAAAGGAGTCTCCAATTACATCTGCATTTTTGTAGTTATGATTAAAGCGTTGTTAAACATCAGTGTGTGGGTATGTGTGATGACATTATGGTTTTCAGCTCTTTGGAGTAAATACCATGGAGCAAGATGGCTTGTATGATAATGGTACATTTGACTTTCTAAAGACCGCCAAGCTGTCTTCTAACGTGGCTGCTTCGTTCCTAGTTCCCAGAAAGCCTGAGCATCCCTGTTGCAGCAGGTCCTCTCCACACTGTGTGTTGTCGGGATGTGGGTTTGTCTGTTCTAACAGCACAGGGTGCTGTCCCACTGTTTCCCACACTGCGTGTTGTCAGGACGTGGGTTTGTCTGTTTTAACGGCACAGGGTGCTGTCTCACACCTTCAAAGTGTAGTTCTCTCAGTGCATCGAATCCTTTAAAAGGTTTTTACCTTGTTTTCCCCACTATTATTTCATATTATTGTTCTTAAGTTACAGGGGAAAAGGCAGTCAGGCCGCCTGCCCCTTTTCAGGAGGTTTCTAATCAACACGGAACCGGTTGTGGTAGCAAATAGCGAGGAGTGGTGATGTCCTTGGGCCAGGACTGAGAAGGGAGAATGGCTGTGCTCATCTCCAACAAGAATAGGGCATGCTGGCCAGCGTCATCCAGGTTACCAATGAGCCTTTTGCACTGTGTATAGTTTCGAGAACTTCTCTTAGGATAGCGAGTCAAGAAAAATAACTGTTGTTTTTGAATTTTTTACATTCTTTTATTTATTGGTGTTGGTGCTGCCTATGCCACGGCACAGGTGTGGAGTTCAGAAGACAGCCATAGGCGTCCACTATCTCCTCACACCGTGTGGGTTCTGGGCATTGGGCTCAGGTCATCATGCACGGTGACAAGTACCCTGACCCACTGAGCCATCTTGCCAGCCTGAAGCTGCATATATATATATAGTGGTTTAGGATGAAGGTGATGGCTCTGTGGAAAAGCCTGGCCATGCAAGCGTGAGGCCCAAGTTCAGATCCCTGGCACCTGCATAAATGCTAGGCAAGTGTGGGGACCCACTTGTCATCCCAGGACTCAGAAGGCAGAGACAAAGATCCCAGAGACAACGCTAACTGAACGAACCAGCAAGAACTGAGTTAACGCTGGACTCTGTCTCAGTGTACAGGGGACAGATGGGAGAAGGCATTCAGTGCCAGTCTCTGGGCTCCACACAAACCTTCACACATTCACATGCCTCTGTACACACAGACACACAGACACACACACATACACACTTGCCAGTACACATGCAAATACACCTACATACATGCATCTGTATGGCACACACGTATATAAATATGTATGCATGCATACAAGTTTAGCCTTTAGTCCCAGACTGAGGCAGAAGAATCACCTTGAGTTTGAGGCTAGCCAGGGTTATATAGTTAAACCCTGCCTCAAAAAGTCATTTTTTTTAAAAAAAAGATTTGAAATTAAGACCAATTAAATAAATTTAAAAAAAAAAAAACAAGCACAAAAATCCACCTGCTCTTGACTTTTTCTCCATTACGAATTTTTAATTGGATATTTGTTTCCTTTGTTATTATTGTGGAGTTGTGTGTGTGTGTGTGTGTGTGTGTGTGTGTGTGTGTGTGAGAATGAGGGCAGACTAGTGCCCCAGGACCAAACCAGAAGTCAGAAGACAGCTTTCAGGGGTCCTTCCAGCATGGGTTCTCTCTGCTGAGCCTTCTCATTGGCTGACTCCATCCCAAATTCACACAAAACACTTCATGTCAATAGCCCCTCACCCCTTTTACACCCTGAGCTCACAAAGCTCAGGCTGGCCTGAAACTGGTAAACATTCAAAACTAGCCTTCAACTTCTAACCCCGCCCCTGCGTCTGCTTTCCAAGAACTAAGATTACAGGCTCCCCTGCCATGCCCAGCATGACAACCCAATTTCTCCCCCACCTCAGCTAGCCCACTAAGCAGCCACAGAGGAACCCTTCTTGCCTCAAGATATAAACGGAAAAAGTGAATGACTTCTACATAAAGGGAAGAAGCCAGGTGCGCGGGGGTGGGTCCACTTTAGGGTCTCCATGCTGATAATCCGAGTCTGATGTGGGGTGCCAACTCTCTCTGGTGTCCCCTACCCTGACTGAGCCTCCCCCCCCCACCCATCCAATATTACAGCGGCACTGAGTTAAAGGATGGCCCGGGAGAGTTGACCCGGTTTAAATATTGGCAGGAAAGAGCTGCGATCTCACTAAGGTGGCCTTCCTTTACCCATGACCTGGCCAGCAAGCTGGCGGGTGGTAAAGGTCTTGGGAGCGCTTTGTGTGGCCTCCGTGCACGTAGCAGGCAGGGCCAATATTTACTCTCTGACGCTGAAAGTGAGGTGCTGAGGTACGAGCCTTTTGACGCTGCTCTGCCAGTACCGGCATAGCTGGGAAACTCCCCCAAGAAGGTTCTGGGCTCTGGGCCGCGGTGAACACCCACTGGCTGAGGCTTGGGTGCTCTGGGCTCCCTTTTGGAAACATAAACCCTCCAAGAATGGTTGAGGCACTGCGCTGGCTTTGTAACTGGTCACCACTGCCAGATCACAGGGGCAGCCGCCGCTGGAAAGGCTTCGAGAACAAAATCAATACAGGCCCTGCTCGCCAAGATCCCACAGAAGGCTTCAGCTGTTTGTTGGTGCTGACATGGGAAAAGTGCAAGCAGGGCTCCAGCTGCCTCTGGGGGAAGGGCCAGTTGTTGGTAGCACCTGCTTGGTAGCCCCTCTGTGGAGCCCCAAGAATGGGATGGAGGTTAACGGCCTGGAAAGGTCTTATCTCCCAGACTGAGGTCAACAGCCTGGAGAGGAAGTCACAGGAAAGCACACCAAGACTAGCTTTCTACTCTGGTGGTCAACTGTCACACAGATACGTACGCAGCTACTGATCTCTCCAACAAGTCTGTGCAACCCAAGAGGGGAAGGTCATGTGACCGGCCCAAGGTCACCCACCTGGTAAAGCCGCGCCAGTTCCAACCCACGCTATCTATCCCCTTACAGAGCCCAGTCTCTTGCCACATCGCCACACCACCCACTCTCTGGAGCGTGATGTACAGTGTCCCAGCAACGTAAGCACGTTCCAGGGTCCCAAAGTACAGACTTTGCCAGCAAGGCACGTGACATGGACTTGTAATCCCAGCCACTTGGGAAGTTGAGGCAGGAGGATTGAAGGTTTAAGGGATGTGGCTAGAAGCATACACAGATGAATAGAAATGGATTAATTTAGTAGCGAGAGCTAGCCAGTAAGAAGCCTAAGAGACTGGCCAAACAGTGGTAACTGATAATAAACCCCACAGTGGTTATTTCATAAGCGGATGCGGGAACTAGCAAGCGGGACCGGTGGGTGGAGAGAAACTGGTTCAGCGGCACAGGGTGAGATGATCTACAAAGGCCTGCCTGGGCAATTCCCCGAGATCCTATCTCTAAATGGCATTGAGAAAAAGGACACGGGGATTGTTTAGTTGGCAGAATGCTTGCCTTGCACGTGTGAGGCCCTTCGTTCAATCCCTAAGGCTGCAAATAATAAAATACGCTAATTGCTTTATTTATAAAATTTCCTATCTCACCTTGGAAAAGTGGCGTTGGCTCTGTGTCCTTGCTACAGCCCCGCTGAAGGTTTATTATCTTTTTTCAGGCTTCTCAATGGTCTTCTGAGGCCCTCAAATCTGGGGAGTGTTTGCCCCTCACTCTCTCTAGCAGACTGACCATGATCCCTATGGAGAACCTAATAAGGCAGGGAGACCACTATCTGGTGAGTATCTCCTTCAGGGTTGCCAGCTGAATGACTGAGATCCAGTCTAATTGCTTCTAAGACTCAGGTCTCAGAGATGGCACACTCGCTTGTGGCCTCGCAAACAGAGGGCTGATTTTAGGTTGCATTGTGCCGTACATTGTCAATTAAATCTCAGCTCTTCAGGCTTTCGAAGATTACAGAAAAGGGACAGTTGTAGAGATAATATTGTTTCTGGAAAAATAAAAACCTGTATCCATTCATGAGTCATGTGAGGAGATCGTCTGAAAGACAATCCAAAACTGCTGACCCTGGGCTCTGAGGATCAGTTCAGCTCCAAGCTGAGCCAGGCAGTGCTGGCGCACGCCTTTAATCCCAGCTCTTGGGAGGCAGAGGCGGGCGGATCTCTGTGAGTTCGAGGCCAGCCTGGTTCCAGGACAGGCTCCAAAAGCTACAGAGAAACCTGTCTCGATCCCCCCTCCCCCCAAAAAAGAGCTCCAAGCTGTGCCCGTGTGAAAACCTTCACACCCTCCTCTCCGTCCTTCACTGTCTGGTGTTTCTGTAACAGTGCGAACTGATTCTCTATGTCTTCATTTACACAGAGTGACCGTCAGTCTCTCTGGTGTCTGGTTCTACAAGTTTTGACAAAGGCGTAGGTAGACTATGTCCCCACCACCGAACCAGGAAAAAGAAGTGTCCAATAACCAGCTGTCTTATTTGTTTTTCTATTACTAGGAAGAGACACCATGACCAATGCAACTTATAAAAGAAAGTGTTTAATTTGGGGCTCACGGTTTCAGAAGGTTAGAGTCTATGACCTTTGTGGCAGTGACCGCGACATCAGGCCAGTAAGGTGTTGGAGCAGTAGCTGCGAGCTCACATCTTGATCTATAGCTAGCAGGCAGTGTGAGCTAACAAGAGTCTTTGGAAACCTTGAAGCACACCCCCAGGGACACACCTCCTCCGAGGACACACCTTGGAATCCTTCTCAAACAGTTCTACCAACTGGGGACCAAATATTCACATATATAAGCCTCATTCAAGCCAATACATTGAAAAATAATAATTTTATCATCTTTTTGTACCCTAATCTGATATTCTCCATCACTTTTGTTAGAAAAGAATAATCTTGGCACCTCCCAAAGAAACACACACAAAAAAATAGCAAAAGTAACCTAGCAAGGCAATTTATTCCCCCCCCCCCACCAAAGGATATGCCATGACCTAAATCAGGATAGCAAACACATGGCCAAGATGGCCTCTGTCTTCTGTTCTTAAGGCAATGGGAACTCGGCTGCTCCTCATTTGCGGAGGTTCAACCTTATCATGCAGTCCTGGCTGGCTGATTGGAGGGACAGGAGGGTGTGATGGGCAAATCTCAAGAATGCCTAGGAGTTGGAGAAATGGACTTATCATGAGACAAGGGATGCTTCCATTAATAGAAAAATTTTCTCACAAGCGGAGCAGTCTTTTCTGGACCGCCACTCACAGGGAATCTTGTAGCGTGTAACCTCCTGCGTTTGCATCCATGCTGGAGCATGTCAGTCATCCATTCCTTTTCACTACCAAATTCTATTCCACGGTGTAAAGGTACCACAGCTACTTAGTCTCCCACTATTTTACAGGCATTGGGGTTGTTCACAGTTGAGGGAGAAGGGCTGCTTATTCTACATTGGTGTGTGTCCAACTTTATGAGAAATGTCAAGCTTTTCTTCAGTGTCTTACTATTTGTCCATATTGTAGTGATATTTCATGTGCATTTTAATAAATAAAAATTGCCCGAAGGTCAGATTGTAAAACAGTCCCACACTGGTCAGCCTTACAGACCAGGCAGTGGTGACACACATCTTTAATCTCAGCAGCCACACTGGAAAACCGGGTGGTGGTACACGCCTTTAATCCCAGCACTAGAGAGGAATATAAATCGGGAGGAGACAGCTCTCACACAGTCTCATTCTGAGATTCCTGGAGGCAGGATCACCATTTCAGACTGAAGTAGAGGTAAGAACCAGTGACTGGATATTTTCTTTTCTGACCTTCAGGTTGAACCCTAATATCTGTCTCTGGGTTTTTATTAATTGTGCTACACCTTATATTAAGAAATATAGGTCCTGGATACCCTTCACCCTCTTTAGAACTTGAACTTGATATTGTAAGTGCTTTCTTTTTTTTTTTTTTTAAAGATTTATTTATTATGTATACAATGTTCTGCCTGCAGGTGTCCCTGCAGGCCAGAAATTGGCACCAGATTTTATTACAGATGGTTGTGAGCCACCATGTGGTTGCTGGGAATTGAACTCAGGACCTCTGGAAGAACAATCAGTGCTCTTAACCACTGAGCCATCTCTCCAGCCCCCTGTAAGAGCTTTCTATAGCTCTTATTATTGTATCTGTTTTGTGGCCATGCAGTGAGATCCACTGTGGGCTCATCTTGCCTTCCTTAGTGTTACTAGATGCTTGCTTGCTATCTATTTTGATAAAATGTCTTTTGTCTACTCTGCTTTTACTTTGTAGTTTGTTTTGCCATTGTTGAGAGCTACATTACTGCCTTTAACAGTGTAGCTGTGTGTGATTTACATGTTGCTGCAGGCATTGAAGTGTTTGACAAAGTAACACACCTAAAGCCTTCCACTGTCTCCGTGTCTTTGTACCACTCTGACTCAGACATTTTCGCACACCTCTTTCTAATCCTTCCTTCTTTCCTCAATTAAAAAATGTGCCACCTTCTCGACTCACTTCCATTTTCTAGAATTTTCTTTTAACTTTCTTTCTGTTTACTCTTTGTGCCCTTCACACCATGCATCTCAGTTCCATTCATTTCCCATCCCTACGTATCTACCCTCTGCCCTTGCATCCCCCCAACAAAATTTAAGAGAAAAAAAGGAAAAAAATAAAAGAAAAAAGGGGGGACTCTCATCATGGCAGCTGCAGTGTGACACAGTGAGTCACACTGCAAACCCTTTTGTCCCGTACATCTTTACTTGCAAGTTTTCATTGCAAAGAGTCATCGGTCTGGTTCACGGCCTCTGGTTTCTGCTACACTTTTGATGCATTTTCTAGAATTTTATAGAAAGGGGGTCATGTTTTTTTTTCTGGCATTTCCTATGTGAAATAATTATTTTGTAGTTTGCTTGCATCATTGTTTTGATAGTTTGATTTCATGAATATACCTGGATTGTGCAGTCATTCACTTGTTGTTGCTCACTGAGACTGTTCTAGCTTTAGTCATTCTAAATCAGGCTGTTATCACCATCCCTTCACGTGTATTTGTGGTACATATATTTTCATTTATCTTGAGTAGATACAGCAAATACTCAGAACAAATGGCATGGACATCAGGTTTAAGCAGAGACTGCTCATCCGTTTCCTGGCTACCCAGACCCGAAATCATCACACAGAAACTGTATTAATTAAAACTCTACTTGACCTATTAGCTTATGCATATTTCTAGCTAGCTCTTACATCTTAAATTAACTCATCTCTATTAATCTGTGCATCACCAAGAGGTCGTGGCCTACTGGTAAGGTTCCAGGTAACATCTGTTGTCTTTCTCCTCCGGCAGCTACATGGCATCTCCCTGACTCTGCCTACTGTTTCTATACATCTCTGTTTGGATTTCCCGAATGGCTTTACGCTACTAAGCCATTGGCAGAAAGCAGCTTCTTTATTAACCAATGGCAATAAAACATACTCACAGCATACAGAGGGGAACCCTCTGATGAACATCAATCAGGTCTGTGCTTCACATTTTAAGACACTGCAAAAATCATCTTCAGTGTGGATGAACCATTTCATATCATTGTCTTCATGTAAGAAATGATTTTTTAAAAATGTGTTCTCCTGGTGTCTGTTAACCTCTGGGTATGAATATCATACAGAATTCTCAGTTCCAGAGTGTGGGGTAGAAGTTAAGAGGGGCTGAAACTTCTTCATGATAAAAAGAAAGCATTAGAGGGATAGTAAGCTTGGGGTGCAGTTCCATGGTAAAGTGTTCACCTAGCAAGGGCAAAGGCCTGGATTCAGTCCGAGAGAGAGAGAAAGAGAGAGAGAGAGAGAGAGAGAGAGAGAGAGAGAGAGAGAGAGAGAGGGAAACAGAACAAAATCGAGTTGGTGGTACGGTATAGGGCCCACCGATGGAGCCAGGATTCTACATCTTGTGGCAGAAATACAAAAATTGATAACTGTGTGGCCATTAATAACTAGGGAAGAATAAAAGCAATTTTTTTCCTACATGATACAATGACCCTGGGTGGCACAAGCTGTGAGGTAGCAAGGTCCCTCCTTAACCCCACCACAGAATTTCCCAGAGTCCGTATTTCCCGTCTAGGCAAGTGCACACATAAATTCTGGGGGCTACTGCTTCCCAAACTTTAGAGAAACACCTATTGTTTAACCTGCTATTTTGTCTAAACCAAATTGTTGGTGAGTCTGTCCCCGTGCACAGCTGAGCCATAACCAGCCCTCTTATACTGTCTACTTATGTGTTTGTTTATTTTGTAAATAGACAGGGTCTTATGTATCCTGGGCTGGCCATACACTTACTGTGTAACTGAAGATGATCTTGAATTTCTGGGTCTTCTTGCCTCCACCTCCCGAGTGCTGGGGTTACAGGCATGTGCCCCCACACCCAGCTAATCCATGGCTGAGGAGCAAACCCAGGCTTTGCACAAAAGAGGCAAGCACCAACAGTCCTCTCTTTTAACTTCACATTTTTGCGATGGGTCTTACTAAGTTTGCTCAGGCTGGCTTTGAACTCTTTCTAGTTCAGTCAGACTTGACCTTGCAGTCCTCCTGCCTCAGCCTTTAGCGTAGTTGGAATTATAGGTCTGAGCTATCAGGCCCGACCTGGAGTCATTTGGGGTAAATGGCAAAGCTTGTTGCTCATGACCAGGTAGGCTATGGTCAGAGTGAGAGCACCAGTATCTGCAGAATGACCAGGAAGGACCTGGCTCATGCCTCGACTTCCTTCTGTCTGTCTCAGTTGTCTGGGCTCTAAGTGGGATGGTTCAACACCTCCCTCAGGACCACGAAAACCTCTGCTGTATCCACTTATGTTTGGAGAAAGTGACAGTTTGGGGGCTGGTGGCATCGGGTAGAAAGATTGGCTCTGAACATTCGATGCCCACAACAGGACAAGCGGAGCTCTGAGAGTTGCCATCACCTTTGTCTGGACACAAGGTCAGCCTCCTGTCCAGCCCATGGTAACTTCTAACAAGTATCCTGGTGTGGCCCAAGTTCAGGAGCTTGCCTTGAGAGCCCAGGCATTGAGGTAGAGAGAGCGGTCACAGCGTGAGATGCTTCTCTTCTGGTCCCAGCGAACTTTGCAGGAGCAAACCAGCGCCGTCAGCATCCGTGGAAACGTGTTTGAAAAGCAAATCCCAAGGCCACCGGCCAGGCTGCTGCACTGGACCGCCAAACCACAGTTTAACAAGTCCCCGGGCGACTGTGATGTAGACTGAAGTTTGAGACAATTTAGAAACCGACTTCCGAATGTGGGGATAGAGCTAAGTACCTCCCCAAACCAAACCCTTTTGGAGCCCCCACCCCCAGCCTGCAAGGGGCCGCAGTTTGAGGGCAGAGGATCTATTTGAACAATCTCACCCCATCCCCCATCCCCCAACAGGAGCCTCCCGCTTCCAGGACGACTTTGATAGTCGTCATTCAACTCTTTGTTCAACCCTTACTTTGGCATTACAGATGGGTACAAAGCTGGGGCCTGTTTCCTCATTATCTGCCGGATGAATGCTTGGATGGTGTCTGGCTGCCGGGTCTCTCTGGGTAACCCGACGCGCAAGTCTTGGCAGTCCGGAGAGGACTGGTTGGTTTCCTGCCTCAGCGCCAGCTGGAAGTCGGCCGGAGTGGAAAGGAGTTTGGTGTCACAGCGCCCCCCTGTGGCAACACGAGGAAAAAGCCCTTCTTGCTGCTTGCCTTGAAGTTTAGACTTGGGGTCTGAAGAGAACAGACCGTAAGCGGCATGGGCTCCCCAAATAGGAAACTTATCACTTCTTTAAAGAGCATTTGCTGTGCTTTATGCACCACGATCATTATATTATCTTGCAATGACCTGACATTCCCTCCGTTCTTATTGGAGAATATTTTATCAAAAAGAAAAAAATTAAGGAAGGCCTGTTCAGCCCGTTGGTCCCACTGACAAGATAGCCAAGCCATGTCCATTATCTTACTGTAATGAAGGGTTACTTGATTGATCGTTGAAAGCATTTTTCTCTGGTGGTAAAGCAACACTCAGTCATGACTCAGTCTTGCTGGGGGAGGGACTGCAGGACCCCTGTAATCCCAAACCTGGAATGTTCTTCTCTTGTATAACACGACTATGGTGTTCACAATCTCCGTACACACTCCCATGTATCTAAAGTATCTTTACATTACTAATTGCATTAAGTATTTAATAGTGTGTAAGTGGCTGCACACACTGTTATGCTGTTATTGAACCATAACAAGAGAAAATCTGTGCATATTCAAAGCAGACATTATTTTGTTTTGTAAATGCATCTGATTTTCAGAGAGTTGAACCTCTAATCCATGACCTATGGATTTAGAAGGCCAATTGGGTGTACATTACATAGGATCTAAAATTGAAAAAAAGTTTTTTAATATTTATTATTATGCAACAAATTATCCCCCAAGACATCTGTTCTCCCACAGTTACTGAGAGCGCCTCAGTGGCAGAGTTCCCACTCAGGGACTCTCAGGAAGTGTCAGCCAGGTGTCCCAAGGGTTGCTGTCATGCAAAGGCTTGATGGGTCCTGAAGAGGTCACTTCTAAGCTCACAGGTGTTGCTGATGGCAGGAGGCCACAGGAGACTCCTTTGAGTGGGATGTTCGTAAAAGTGGGGACTCCAAGATCAAACGAGGAAAGACAGAGGCAGCAGAGAGAGTGGGCCTGGGCTCGGAGCTGTCGGCCCTCAAGCCATGGCTTTGGTGTCCTGCTGGCTGTAAGGACTAGCTCTGCTGAGCCGTAGAAGAAGACTACACCACGGATCTAAGTGCCAGGGTCATTTGGGGCCCGTTTGGAGCTAGCTATCACAGGACAAAAATTAAAAACCTCAGACACGTTTACACGTGGGGTATGGCAGGGGCTTCTTCCTGATACTTCCTGGCTCTGGCCCTAGACCTGGTCGTAGTGCTTAGTGATCTTCTTCTTTCTCCTTTGGGGGAGGGAGTGCGGGGTTCCTTTGGACCTGTATCAGCACAAAACAAGCCAAGATCAAGTTCTCAGCACAAAGGAGATTTATTTGCTCCTGAGAGTCAAAGAACAGGGGATGAGAGACAAAGACAGGAGATAGAGTACAAGGGAGACGGAGAAGGAACAAGGGAGAGGGGGAAAGGGAGTAAGGGAGAGAGGAAGGGCATTTGTCCTGAGGCAGGGTGGGGGGAAGGATAAAGGACTGCCTCCCCAAGATGGTAGTTGTTTGGCTTAGGGACAGTCACTCAACCCCAGCACCACGTTAAACTCATGCATGGTGGTACACACCTGCAATGCTAGCACTTGGGAGGCAGAAGCAAGTTCATCCTCAGCTGCACAGAAAGAGTGAGGCCAGCCTGGGCTACAAAAGACTCTGCCTTAAGAAAAGACAAGTGAACAAGCTATGGAGCTAGAGGATGGGAAAGGCTCCATCAGTTGAGCACACTTAATTGCTCTGGCAGAAGACCTGGGTTCAGTCACCAGCATCCCCACGCCCAGCACAAACACATCTGTAACTCCATTCCGGGGGATCTGATGCCCTCTTCTGGCCTCTAAGGGCTGCTGCTGCTGCTGCTGCTGTGTGCATGTGTGTGTGTGTGTGTGTGTGTGTGTGTATGTGACGTGTGTGGGGTTTGCTTCAGATGCACACACACACACACACATACACATACAGTTTTTTTTTTTAAAAAACTACTATAATCCTTTCAGGTTGGTCTCCACTCACTTGTAATGATTAATTAAAATGCTGCAGATCCTTGGATCCCTGGTGGCTGCAGCAGCAGAAACGCTGCAGGTCCCTGAGTGGCCACAGTGGGCCATGTGGCAGCAGGCAGCCAACAGCGGGGTCCCAAGAGCAGCCAGTCCTAGGCAAGAAACTGGTGCAGGTCCCGGAGTGGTTGCCAGCAGGCCACGGGGAGAGAGAGATAGACAATGAGCATGCCATGAGACTATGCCACAGGTTCTCCAAAGGCGGCTGGTCCCGGGAAGGGAGACACACAGAGGTGGGCAAGAGACAGACCTGGATAGGCACGCCATGCAGAGTGAGGATGGATATTTATTTAGTGGTTATGGAAGGGAAGGAGGAAGGAGAGAAGGGAGAGAGAGAGGTAGAGAGAGGGGATGAGAGAGGAGAGAGGATGAGAGAGATGAGAGAGAGGAGATGATGAGAGAGAGAGAGAGAGAGAGAGAGAGAGAATTTTGCCTGCATGCGTGTATTTGCAACACACGTGTGCCTGGTGCCCACAGAGGTCAGAAGAGGACATTGGATTGCCCCTGGAACTAGAGTTACAGACAGTTGTGAGCCGCCACACGGGTACTGGGAACCCAAACCCAGGTCCTGTGCAGAAGCAGAAAAATGCTCTTAATCACTGAGCCATCTCCCCAGCTCCTGTGTTTGCTTTACAAAGTAATCCAGAAGCCATAATTGCCAGAGGGAAGGGTCCTAATAATCACTTGACTGGACAGAGTCCAGGCCCTGCTTGCTCCTCAAGCTGCCAATCTGCCCTTCCCTCCTTCCTTGAGGAAGTCTGATTTCTCAGAGGAACCCTGGCAGTTTCAGGGACACCATTCTTCTCCAGGGGACAGGGGTGGAGCCCGGAACCAAGTGGCCCTGCAGGCCTGGCTCTAAGAGGGTTCATCCCTACAGACCAGCCCAGCAAACCTCAGAAGTGCCTTGGTGCTGGGATCACAGGCCTGCATCACCAGGAATTCTGGGATGCAGACAGTCAATCTGAGAGGTGGCTTGGTGAGTCAGATTCCTATGGGATTTTCCACTTAACCAAGTGAAAGAAATCCCAGAGGCAGAAACATCCTGATTGAAGCCAGACATGGCAACATCTGAGATACACAGCCTATGTCTTAGATTGGGTTATATTTTCATAATTCTATTAAACTAAATGTTCTAATAATCATCCCTACATTATAAACTAGGAACCAAGGGGCTAAGCCATGCTTCAGGTCATGGCAAAGCTAGGATTTGATCCAAGCAATGTTATTCAGGGACCCTCCAGTTCATAGCTATGGTGCTTTTACGCTGGTGGTTAAATGTTTCCACCCAGGTCTTCCATCCCGTCTGTAGAGCCTCCTCATGTGTTTAAAAACCATAGACTGAACAGAATCTAAGCAGAAGAAACAGCACACATAAGAGGAATTTCATCCTACCCTATTACCACCTCTGCTCATTCTCCCCATTGCTGGACCGGAACTTGTGGGAAAGCCCCGCCCCCATCGCCCGAGGGTATGAAGAATAGAGAGGAGGAATTTGAAAGCCAGTTTCACTGCTTCTCTGACTGCCCTTAGTTAGGGTTTCTCTTGCTGTGAAGAGACACCACGACCGTGTTGTAACTCTTATAGAGGAAAACATTTGATTATGGTGGTTCACTTGCTGCTCAGAGGTTTAGTCCAGAGAGCATGGCTGTTGGAATTATGGCGGTGCGCAGGCCTACACAGTGCTGGAACGGAGAGTCCCACATCTTTATATGCAGGCAACAGGAAGTGAACTGTCTCATGGGGCATTTCTTGAGTGTATATGAGACCTCAAAGCGCCAACTCCACAATGACACACTTCCTCCAACAAGGACATACCTATTCCAACATTAATCATTTTAAAAAACAATCTTTTCTTATTTTACATATCAGTCCCAGCTCCCACTCCTTCCCCTTCTCCCGCTTCCCTCTACTTCCCCTTACCCCACCCCATGGGAAGTCAACAAAGTCTAGCAAAGAGAATGGGCTTCAAAAAGCTAGTTCAGGCAGTAGGAATAAATCCTGGTCCCACTGCCAGTGGCCCCACAGTCTGCCCCAGCCATACAACTGGCATCCACATTCAGAGGGCCTAGTTTGGGCCCTTTGCTGGATCACCTGCTGTCAGGCTGGAATTAATGAGCTCCCATTAGCTCAGGTAAGCTGTTTCAGTGGGTTTGCCCCATCATGGTCTTGACCCCTTGTTCATATTATGGCTCCTCCCCCTTTTTGATGACTTTGGGAGCTCAGTCCAGTGCTTAGATCCCTGCATCTGCCACCCATCAGTGTTGGATGGAGGTTCTATGGTGGCAAGTAAGGTGTTCTGTAATCTGATTACAGAAAGGCCAGTTCAGGCACCCTCTCCTCTATTGCTTAGGGTCTTAGCTGGGGTCATCCTTGTGGATTACTGGAAATTTCCCTAGTGCCAGGTTTTCTTGCTAGCCCCATAATGAACTCCCCTCAGTCAAGATATCTCTTTTTTCTTGCTCTCTCACTCTGTCCTTTCTCCATCTCCACAATCCAATTCCCGCTATGTTCTCCTCTCCCCACTCCCCTTCTTCCCTTTTCTTCCCCTTCTGCCCCTCCCTTCTCTCCCCACCCCCAGGATCCCAATTTCCTCAGGAGAATCTTGTTTATTCCCCTTCCAGAGAGATCCATGTATGGTTCTCTTAGGGTTCTCCCTTGCTTACCTAGCTTCTCTGGTCATCTTTTGTGTCTAACATCCACTTATGTGTGAGTACATAGTTCCATTCATTTGCATGCAAATTTCAAGATGTCTATTTTTTCCCACTAAGTAGTCCTCCACTGTGTAAATGTACCACATTTTCTTTATCCGTTCTTTGGTTGAGGGGCATCTAGGTTGTTTCCAGGTTCTGAGTATTACAAATAATGCTGCTATAAACATAGTTGAGCAAATGTCCTTGTCGTATGATTGAACATTTTGTGGATATATGCCAAGAGTGGTTATGCTTGCATCTTGAGGTAAGTTGATTTCAATTTTCGAGAAACCGCCCAAACTGATTTTCAAAGTGCCTGTACAAGTTTGTACTTCCACAGCAATGGAGGAGTGTTCCCCTTACTCCACATCCTCTCAGCATAAGCGTGTCATTGGTGTTTTTGATCTTACAGTTCTGACTGTATAAGATGGCTTCTCTTTGCATATCCCTGATGGTTAAGAATGTTGAGTAGTTCCTTAAGTGTCTTTTTGGCCATTTGAGATTCTTCCATTGAGAATTCTCTGTTTATATCTGTATCCCCATGTTGATTGGCTATTTAGTATATTGATGTCTAGGTTTTTTGAGTCTTTATGTATTTTGAAAATCAGTCCTCTGTCTGATGTGGGGTTGGTAAGATTTTTTTTTTTTCCATTCAGTAGGCTGCCTTTTTGTCTTATTGACTGTTGTCCTTTGCTTTACAGAAGTTCTCAGTTTCAGGAGGGTCCCATTTATTTATTGTTGTTCTCACTGTCTGTGCTACTGGGGTTATATGTAGGAAATGATCTCCTGTGCATTCAAGGCTACTTCCCCACTTCTCTTCTATGAGGTTTAGTGTGGCTAGATTTATATTGAGGTCATTGATCCATTTGGACTTGGTTTTGTTGCATGAGGATAATATGGATCTATTGTGTTCTTCTACTATTGACATCCAGTTATGCCAGCATCATTTGTTAAGATGCTTTTTTTTCCATTGTATAATTTTAGCATTTTTGTCAAAAAATTAGGTTGTTCATAGGTGTGTGGATTAAAACCAGTGTCTTTTGATTTTGATCCATTGGTCTACCTGTCTGTTTTTATTCCAATACCAAGCTGTTTTCATTACTATAGTCTGTAATAGGTTTTGATGTCAGGGATAGTGATGCCTCTGGAAGTTCCTTTATTGTACAGGATTGTTATAGCTATTGTGGGTTATTGTTTTTCCATATGAAGTATGTTCTTTATACATATGTTCGTCTGTAAAGAATTGTGGTGGATTTTGATGGGGATTGCATGAATCTGTGGATTGCTTTCAGATGTATTGCCATTTTTATTATGTTGATCCTACCTATCCAGAGCATGGGAGATCTTCCATTTTCTGATAGCTTTTTCAATTTTCTTTCTTCAAAGACTTAAAGTTCTTGTTGTAGAGGTCTTTCACTTCTTTGGTTAGTGTAACCCCAAAAATGCTACTTGTGGCTGTTAGTAAAGGATGATATTTCTCTGGTTTCTTTCTCCAGCCCCTTTATCATTTTCTATATAGATCCTCTCAACTGCTTCACAGCTCACAGGGTGGCTGGGGAAGGACCAAGGGTTCTGAGACCTAAGCTAGACATTTGCTGAACTCTCTCCCAACACACTTTTGGAATGCAATATTTCCTTAAGAACAAAGAGACAGGCTGGAGAGATGGCTCAGAGGTTAAGGAGCACTGCCTGCTCTCCAGAGATCCTGAGTTCAATTCCCCAGTTGACCACATGGTGGCTCACAACCATCTGTAATGAGATCTGGTGCCCTCTTCTGGGCAGAACACTGTATATATAATAATAATTTAAAAATATTTTTTAAAAGGGAACAGTTCATCATTCTGCTAAAAATAAAAAAGAACAAGGAGACAAAGAGCCTCCCTTTATGACTCAGTTGTAACAGCTCGCAGGTACGTGGGGGGATATAAACATTACTGGGAGGTTGCAGGGGTGTGCAATTTTTTCCAGGAGACGGAGGAAACCAAGGAAGGCTTCTGGAGGAGGTGATCTTTGAGCAGGGCTCACATCTGTGGAGGGCAAAGGTGAGTATTCTCACGAAGTATCAACAACTAGAAGGCTCCCAGGAGGGAACTGGACCGGAGGGTCTAGCAACAGCATCTTAGTGCCGTTTCCATTTCTGAGAAGAACAGCTCACTCAGATTACTTAGAAAAGAAGAGGGAGCCAGTACTGAAAGGGTTTTCTACGGACTACCTAGAGAGGTGGCTCACAGTGCCGCCCACCCGCCACCAGCGGTGCCCACTCTACAGAGAACAGCTGGGCTTGGCCCCTTGTTGAAAAAGCAAGTCCCTGCCCCAGAGGGTTTCTAGAAAGATGTGCCAAGGACAGGCCCCAGAGGTTGCCTGGGGGAAGGAGCTCTGCGTGGGGTGTGCAGAGGGGAGGGGTAGGATTGAGGTGTGGATGGCGTACCTCCATCTCCTACCCTGAGGCTTCCGCACTCCCCTCCCTCCCCCCCTCTCCCCTGCCCTAGGCTGTTCCAGCTCTCCCTGGCTCTTCTTGGATGGTTCTTTTCTCATCTCATCCCATCTAAGTGGGTTTTCATTTCCAGATTTGCCAAGCCTGTTGTTAAGGAAAAGGATGTATCTTTTCCGGGAGAAGAGGGGGTAAGAAGTCTGCCGATTCATCCATGCTGCAGGGGTTAGCGAGCCACATTTACTGAAGGATTAAGGGGCCTCTCCTACCACCAATTGTCAATGCAAGTTTTTATTTCCTGTGTTTGTTTCTGTTTCCACGCTTATCCGGGGCTCACCCACCTCTCAAACAAAGTCTTCCATACTAAATAAATCTAACTCCCCAGCCTTTGTATAAACCCAAAAGAGAGTGGCGCCCAGGGGCTAGAGGAGGAAGAACTTCTGTGGCGGGGGAAGGCAGGGAGTGGGGATTGGGGTGGTGGGGTGGTGGTGGGTGGGGGGGTGGGGTGGGTCGGTGGGGGCGTCTGGGGGGGGGCGCGGGGGGCGGGGGTGCTCAAGGAAGCCACATGAACAGGTGCAGGTCACAAGAATGGGGAGCAGCCAATTCCCCTGGGCCACCAACTCAGCTCCTGAAGGCTCAAAGCTTTCTTGCCTAGGCTTGCAGTTGGAACTGAGCTGCCTGCCCCCACCCAAGGAATGCAGAGCAGGAGGGCTGCCACTAAATTAGCTACTCCCTATTCCCCAATACCAAGTCCGAGATTAGCGTGCTCGCCAACATCTGTGGTACAGACAACTCAGTCATGGCCCAATTTCAGGCTACCAGCATGCGGTCACCAAACAAAGGAGAGGTTAGGTCTGTGATGGGTACCGGCTCTGAGGATGCTAGGGAACCTGTATCTCCTGGGGCCCACAGTCAGGGATGAGCAGGCTTGGCCTGAATTCTGTCAACTGGATGTCCTCTAAAAAGAGGCCAGCTCCCTGTGTGTCACCTTCCAGTCTTGCACACACAGCACATGTTGTCTTTCCTTGAGAGTCTTTGACATTTAATAATACTAAATTCTATCATATTTTTTGCCAGCTAATTTCTGTTTGTTGTTGTTTTTTTTCCCTTGAAAGCAAAAGAAACAAGCATTATTATGATTTTTCCTACCCTAAGAGCCTGAAGCAGAGCAGAGAAGGGTCAGAAGAGGCGCCCCTGAACGAAAGCGCTGGGAGCCTTCACAACATTAGCCAAAACGGAGTTGTTATTATTAGCTTTCTGTTTGTTTTTGAAACAGCCTTTCACTGTGTAACCCAGGATGGCCCCCTGCCTCCACCTCGCCAGTGCTGGGATTGCAGACACGGTTTACCATACCCAGCTGATCCTGTTATAGCTGCAACTCTGAAACACCAGTGTTCTAGCAAGGCTGCTTTCCCACACGCTCATGTCTGCCCACACATGCTAGGGCTCCACCCTCTTCTCAGCAGGCCACAGTGTGACAGGAAGAGAGAAGAGAGAGAGAGATGAGAGAGATGAGAGAGAGAGCGAGAGACTGGGAGAGGAGGAAGAGGAGGGAGAGAGCCGAGAGAGAGGAGAGAGGAGAGGAGAGAGAGAGAAATCCTGATTTTAACACGCCTCATATTAACCACTAAACAGGGGTTCAGGTGGTAGTCCGAGAGATCTCTGACAGACTTGAATGTTGGGGAAAGGAGACCCTAAGATGAAAAGGCGAACCCTAATGGCTTCATTGGAAGAAAAGACTCCTTTGAGGAGGTCTGGGTTCTCCCCTTCCCCCCATTGGTCCTTTTTTAGCCACCCACCCACCATGCCTTCCCACCGTTCTCTCCTCACAATGTTTTCTGAGAAGCTGCAGTCTTAGAGTGGGACTCCCTTGTTTCCCTGTCTGCCTGTGTCCCTCAGAGCGTCCCTTAAGAAGAAAACGATGCTAATCGACACAAAGAATCTCAGCAGTTATCATTTTTTTCAGTATTTACTAAAGAGTTTCTTTCCCATTTACCCCAGACAGAAATGTTCACAAACCTCATCTTATACACAGGAGGGAAGCTAGTGACGTGAGCCCCCTCCAGACTTGGCCCCACTCTGCAGCCACCCCTCGACACACAGTGTGGAAGCCACTGCTATGCAAGGCTTGCTCTTTTATGAGTTTTCCCCTCATCGGCTGACCCCCCCCCCCAGTTTGTAACAGCTGATGTGTACCCCCAGGCAAGAGCAACCACAACAACCTCTGGCTTACAACAGGCATGTTAGGACACATGCAGATCCAGGGAGCATGGACCATGCCAGGGTATCTAGTCCTTGAAGGCAATAGGGCTGCTTATTTCCACTTAGAGACGGCCTGCAGAACGTTTGAGAAACATTCCCCTGGCTCAGGAACCCAGTTCTGTTTCCTTTAGCCAGTTTCCCTACTTGCCTCTGTTTGGCCCTGACTGAAACAGAACCGTACAGTGTCTTGTGCTGCCTAGTGCTGAGAGAAGCCAGGTGGCCTTACCACAAGAGCAGAAGCAAAAGGATGGCTATCCCGTAGTTATCCCCGCAGGCTTAACTACAGTCAGGCATCACGTCGTGCCTGTGCGGTTGAATGGAGAATAATAAAAAAGAGGACACAACAGCTCCTAGGTGTGGTGGAGGAGAGGGCTTCTTGTAGACGTGTGGGAGAGCATAGCCGGAGTCAGGGACATCTGGGAGGGTCCAGAGGGAGCAGGGACATCTGGGAGAGGAGTCCAGAGGGCTCAGGGACATCTGGGAGAGTCCAGAGGGCGCAGGGACATCTTAGTTAGGGTTCTATTGCTGTGAAGAGACACCACGACTCTGGCAAACTCTGATACAGGAAAGCGTTTAATTGGTAGGACTCTCTACAGTTCAGAGGTTCAGTCCATTGTTATCATGGCAGGACATGGCAACTGGTGGCAGACACGGTGCTGAAGAAGAAGCTGAGAGTTCACTTCAGGAATTAAATGGAAATTAAGGTGTGACCTAAGCATAGGAGACCTCAAAGCCCGCCCCCAACGGTGACATGCTTCCTCCAACAAGGCCAACCCCTCCCTAATAGTGCAGCTCCCTATGAGCTTATGGGGGCTAATTACATTCAAGCTACCACAGTGGCCCCTACCACTGACCCTGAGCCAGGCCACATGAAGAGAGGGAGAGCCAGGAGAGTTAAAGGGTAGACAAAAGGATCAGGTAACCAGAAAGGTTGGGTTATATAGGGAAAGAGATGCATAGGAAGAGCAGCCCAGCCCCTGGGCTGAGAGTTACACCAGCCATACCCTGAAACAGTAGGGACTGAGGGATGTTGGGGGAGAACCTGGCAGTCAGGTCTGTTTGGATGAGTTAAATAGATCCCCTCATTTAGCCATTTGTGCCAGGTTTGAGATCTAACATCTGGAGTGCCATGATTCTGACGGGGGAAGGAAATTCCAAAGTAGGCTCTATATGGGAGCCCAGTGGTCAGTTGATGAGCTCTGAGGGCCCGCTGATCTACTCAATGGAACCACTCTCCCCATTGAATTCTTATTATGATGGCATTATTGGGGTGTTTTGAAAAAGTAAATGATGGGGCCCATCTAGAAGGCATGGGAGACTGGGAGCATGCCCTGGAATGATGCATCTTATCCCTATTAGAGCACAGAGGTTTCCCTCCCCCCACGAGGGTATCAGACACACTTTACATCCAACTGTAGCCCCTTTCCCAATCATGCGGCAGGACCCAGGTAGGGTGGGGCAAGGGGTGCCCTAAATTACAGTCTATATGTTCACATGTACCTACACGAACCTCCAAACTCAGAGACCTTGCCCCTCAGAGACCCTTTCCCTCTTTAGGCCGTACATGGAAGCAATGCCTTCTATTTTCATTTGCTGCCGACTCTCCACCGTATCCTAGGTTGCCTACTCAGAGTGACATGTTACTAAGGGACCAGATACCTGAAATGTACCCTCAGGACTGGGTCATAACGCTAGGACCGTCCCTCCCACCCAGGCTTGTTTTCCTTCCTCATCTCACAGAGCGGGCTGAGCAGCCTCTGCCATGCGCACCCAAGGACAATGATGTCCACCCCAGCGAGGCCGAAAGCAATGGAGCCAGCTGACCTGGGCTGAAACCTCCGAGATCATGAGCCGACACAGCTCCTTCCTCCGTGAAGTGTGGCAGCTAGGCTAGTGGTACTGAAAAGAGGACGGGAGACGGGGGGAAAGTGTTGGCGAGAACTTGGAGTCTCAGGAGTCACCCTTTGTTCATTGCTCTGGCGGGGGAGGGGGGGATGCAAAAGGCGCAGTCCGTACTTGGCAACTCCTTTGCCTATTAAACGAGTTTATTACACGACCCCAGCCACTCTCCCCCTAGATGTCCACCAGGGAGAGCTGAGAAACCTTTGTCTATCCAAACCAAACTACCCACGGAAAGCACTACTTAAAATAGCTAAAAAAAGTGGAGACAGCTACAAGTCTTCAGCAGCGACAACACGCAAACACAGCATGGTGTCGTTATGAACAGACCATAGGCCATTTAGCCCTAGACCAACAGAATGTTCAGCTACAAGAAAAGGATGAACATTAGCACATGATACGCCAAGGGCAAACCTTGACGTGGTTCTTAGTGAAAGGTGTAGTCACAGAGGTCCGTACGCTGGACGGTTCCGTTATATGAAAAGTCTAAATATGCAAATCTGGAAGACGAGACAGATTAGTGGTGCGAGGGTGGTTGGGTGGGTTAGAAGGGGGTGGGTGATTCATGCTGCGGTCTAAATGGCCATGTCCCTCCTCCTCCACACCCCCAAAATTCTAATATGCAATGTGATAGTGTTAAGTTGGGTCTTCTTTAGAAATTATTTTTGGTTATGTATATTCCTATGTACCTATGTGTGCGTGAGGTGGGGCAGGAGACCAGAAGAGGTCTCACCTGGAGCTGGAGTTACAGGTGAAGGAGAGCCACTCATGGTGGGAGCAGGGAATCTAACTCCGGTCCTCTGCCAGAACAGTATGTGCTCCTTTTTTTTTTTTTTTTGGTTTTTCGAGGACAGGGTTTCTCTGTAGCTTTTTTTAGAGCCTGTCCTGGAACTAGCTCTGTAGACCAGGCTGGCCTCGAAACTCACAGAGATCCGCCTGCCTCCTGCCTCCCGAGTGCTGGGATTAAAGGCGTGCGCCACCACCGCCCGGCCAGTATGTGCTCTTAAACACTGAGCCCAATAAGCCAGATCCCTGGGAGTGATGAAGTCATGGGTTCTCCATCACTAATGGAATTGATGCTCTTAGTCGTAGATGCTGATCATTGTGCAAGCTCTCTTTCCCTTTCTGATTCACTACCGTGTGAGCAGGAGGAGCCGTGTGCTGGAAGGAAAGACAAGCCTTCACCAGACCAAATCTTCAGGTGCCCTGATCTTAGACCTCCCAGCCTTACTGTGTCTGTGCTGCCTCTACGGCGATAGTGCTAAGGGACGACTAAGTCCTTCTGGGTGTGATGGCTTGTGCCTCATAATCCATCCCCCTGGGAAGCTGGAGGGGGGATGCCGCATTCACGGCTAGCCAGGGCAGCACTGTGAGAGCCTTGCCTTAAGACACACAAGTTCTGAACGTAGTGGACGCTGCACAACATTGTAAATATACCCCAAACTACAGAATGACGTCCTGCTTTGTTCTGGTTGGTCCAGAACTGTCTGTGTAGATCAGGATGGCTTCAACTTGTGATGATCCCTCTGCCTCTGCCCCTAAGTGCTGGGATTATGGGCATGTGCCACTACACCCAGTTAGAATTGTATACTTTAAAATAGCTATTTTATGTTATGAAGATGATGATTCAATTTTCAAACATCACCTTTTTGAAAAGAGCCAATTTATTCCTCTGTCCACATTGCTCTGAGATAATGAAAATGTAGCCAGTTGCCAAACGGTTGAACACCCCTGTGGGCTGGCAGCGGTGGCAGCAGGGGGCACAAAGGCTGAGTTTTTTAAAATTACCATCTGCACGAGCCCGTGAAAGCAGGGCTTGGTTCCTGTGGTTGCTCACCTCCAGTCACTGGTCATATTTTGATAAAGCTCTTAACATTACAGGCCCCAGAACTGGCCTTTAATTACAGAGTGCTTAACTGGGTTTGCTGGCAAATGCCAGAGGACTGTCGGAGCCACAGTGGAGAACAAACACCGTTTTATCCACTATCCGTGGCTGCCTCAAACATGCAGTCAGTACCCGGAAGCGTTGGGCACGACTTTATCTCGTCTATCCGTCTCCATCGCTGGCCTTCCAGCTGCACTTCACTCCTCCACACGGGAGACCCTTCTCCGTCTACTCTTTTCTTCCATCCTGGGGCCTGGGGAACCAGAAGCCAGCAGCCTGGGGAAACCGACGAAGGACCAGCAAGCATCTCACAGGCGACCACCCCTCCTGCTCCCTGTCCTCCCCAAGCGTGGAATGGAAGAAGAAATAGCACAAAAAAAATCATGTTGCACCCCAAGCAAGACTTAACTGGTACCCCAACTTACAGGAAAACAACCAGAAACCTGGGCAAGGCAAGCAAGGGGCCTGTACCCCTGAGCTCTCGCTCCCATCCTACCGATGGTACCACCCCTTGCTCCACCCTGGGCATTTCCACACCTCTCCCCTTTCCCCTCAAACACCCACCAAATGTTAGTCTCTCTGAAGCCCTCCCTGGCTCAGTTCCCACATCAACACAGTCCCATTCATCTGGGGTCTTCTTTGTTCATACTCAGCCTGCCTTGGTCCACTGCTCGATGCCAGCTGTGTGTGGGTGTGTGGGTGTTGTGTGTGTGTGCGCGCACGCTCATGTCCATGTCCTCCCCCTCAGTGTAAACTCTTGTGATCAGAGTGACAAGTTTTGCTCTTGTATGTCCCAGCACCCCACAGCCCGAGCACTGTTCACAGCAATAATGTTCAGCCAACATCTGAAACCATTTGAATTGCTCTTCTGCATTGAGCCGTCTAAGAATCTGTTGTCTTGGGCCTCTCCATGGGTGTGGAGCTGCTCTGAAATGATCTGCTCCTGAATAGGATGCTCCTGAACCAACGGGGTGTGAGCAGTTTCACAAGATGTCCATGTGTACCCAGCAATGTGCCAAGAACGTAAGCTATTACAAGACCAAAAAGACGTAGATTGCTGCCCTCAAGGGGGTGGCTCTCCAGAGAAAAGAGGTCTCAGGCTGCCTGTGAGTTATATCAGCACATAGAGCAGGAAGGATAGCTAGGAGGTTGGCTGGGTGACGAGGAAGGCTAGGAGATGTGCTTCCCAGAACCTTGGCCCTCCGTTCTTGATCTTAATGCTAGAATGACTCTTTGGTGGCACTTTCATGGTAGAAACCATGATCTTTGGGTCTACTGTGTGTTAACACTGTGTTTTGGGAAGACACTCCACAGTGAAGACTTAAACCCTTGGGTATGCAGAAGAGAGCTGAGTCATGCCAGGGGTGAAAGCGGTCCTGGCTAACTTTTAAAAACAAAATAAGTATTTTTTTTGAGAGCACTGCCTGCAAAGGCATTCATTGCTAGGCAGAAACCAAATCTCTGCCCACCCATGTCTTTGTTTCTGTTGTTGAGGTCAAGTTGTCTTGCCCCCCGGTAGCTGGCCGTGATCAGCAGAAATCAGCCTCAGGCCCCGGAGGGATGCACAACCCGCTTGTGGGTCCTGCCAGGGGCTTCAGATCAACTGTTCCCAAGAGCCCTGAGACAATGAAGGCCCGAGCTAGAGTGGAGCCATAAAATAGAGCCTGCTTCCCAGAATGCATAGGCCAACCTGACTCAGGGAAGAGAGGCTGTACCAGGAATCAAAATCCAGCTTCCTGTAGTTCTCTGCCCTGGATCTGGGGGGCTTTAGTCATTGTGCTGTGGATGTCATCCCTCATTTGGCCGTCACAGCCTTCTTCCTTTGAAACATCATGAAGATAGATTACTTGGGTTCAAATTCCATTTCCACGTGGCTGGCGGGCATAGGGAAATGCTTTCAATCCTCGGTTTCCATGTGTAGGTAATGATGTGAGCTCACTGTGTCAGTAGTTAGATGTGCGCAAGCATCTAACACACTTGGCCAGGGCTTCCCCAAGGCCAGTCCCTCTAGGATCCTGACACTTGTGAGGGACTCTGAACTGCTCAGCCACCATCCTGTCACAGTGGGCAGCAACCCCTGTTCATCCCAGAGCACAACCGCAAACCTGGAAGTCTTGATGTCTTGCAACCTGTCTGATGTTTCTCAACTCTGTTCTGCTTTTCTTCTTAACTCGCCATGACTACCCCGGAAGTCCCCCACTGCAACACCCCTCTCACCTATTCTCCCTCCCCCAAACCCACCCACTGCAAGCAGAGTACCAAGGTCTACTTGAGATACAGAGATGATCCTGTGAGCTCCCCTGGACTCCCTGTTCTTAACCGTGTCTGTTAGCACCTCAAGATCCTAGCAAGCCAGCCTTAGAATAACAAGGCAGCTATTGTCCCTTGATAGGCTAGATTTGTGTCAATATACAAGAATCCATACCGATGCAAATTATCTAAAACTGATAACTGCTATTTTAGTTTACAAGTAGATATAATAATCTACCTTATTGTCCTAGCCTATCTTTCTCCCTTTTTCCTATTTCAAACGAGATTCCTGAGTTTAATCTTTATTATTCCACCTCCAACCCTGTAACTACTTATCACCAACCCCTTACAGATGACAATTATCCATAGCCCTGAGAAAAACCAAAAAATCATACATCCCACTTATTGGGAGAGGGGGTCTTGTGTTCTTGGAATGTGCTTCCTGCCCTTTATGGGGAAGATAGTATCTCTATGGGATCCCTGTTAAAACCTAAAGCAATGGTTAAGTCTCATTAGAACTAACTGTACATTTTTGTGGCCAGTCTGTGAGTTACGGGGAAACCACATCTGAAGTTCTGTCTAGAGTGGTGTGACAAGGTGGATCATCTCAGCTAGCCACCTTGGAATCGTCCTGAGCAGTTTGTAGTCCAAAGCTTATCTTTGAGTGGTGTTTATTGGCTGCTGGCGTCATTATAAACCAGGTAGAGTCATTGTTGTGGGGACCCATCATCTTTTTGGAGTCTTCAGAGATCGCTCTTAGGAAAATCTATTGTTCACTGTGGAAAACTTAACATGATTAATATCAAAACAGAAAGTTTAAATTTAGGATAGTAATATATCTAAAGAAAGGCTCTAAAAGTCAAAATAAGTACGAGGGGAAAGAGATTGTGACATCACCAGTCCCTAGATTTTGGTTTTCTTCTGTCCAATACCAGGTGGCTCTTCTTATTGAGACACAGACTCTGAATTTTTCTTTTAAACAACATGTGTGGATTTAGAGAAGTACAGAGCCACATTCCAACTACAAAGCCAGCTTTAATTTTTTAACTGAGTCGTGACTACAACCTTTTTGAGAAACAAAGAGATATTAATTTTTAGGTAATGAAATTTTATCCTGTAGAGAATGTTTGTGCCATTAGGCCAGATTTTCATTACTTGGTAATTTTTTTTCAGGATAGTTTCCCCTTTCTTTTTTAGATGTTCTAGATGTCTAAGGTCTTTTGACTTCTTGAAGACAGGTATTTCTATTTGCTGTAAAGACAAAAAAACAGAACCATGCCCCAACCCTTATATGGTGAGTTTTCTTTTTGAAATTGTGTTGAATTGCCACACCAGTTGATGAACTATCTTTTCTCCTTATTAAGAGGTATCTCCTATTCAAATCTAATCTTTATTAATTTTGGTGGTATCCATGACTTTTCTTCTCCTGTGGAAACAAAAGCAAAACCCCCTTCCAAATGTAACACACTCTGATTTCCATTCTGAGGTCAACAAAGTACACAGACTGATTTAGTTACTTTTTTTCTATTGTCTAATGTCTTTCTGCTACTATTGTTCCTTTTAAATTAGCATTTAGAAAAATTTAAGGTTTATAAGGCGTTATGCAATCTATCTCTGGAGTATTTATTACTTTTTTCTGTTTTATTAGGCATTTCTTTCAAGTGCTATTAGATCTTCTACAACCATTTGTCCTATAGGATTGTGTGGTATATCTGTAATATGCTTTATACTATAATATGCAAAAACCTGTTTCATTTTACTAGAGACAATATGCTGGAGAACTGTCAGTCTTAATTTGTACAGATATTGCCATGAAGGTCATGACTTCTAATAGGTGTTGTAATTACATAATCAGTCTTTATAGAACTCAAAGCAGGTGCCCATTGACATCCTGAAAATATATCTACTATGGTGCACATATTTTAATTTTCCAAATTCTGCAAAATAAAACACGACCATTTGCCAAATTTAATTTTTTTTCATACTTTTAGGTTACTTTCTGCAGGTAATGAAGTTTGATTATACAAAGAGCAAGTAAGACTTTTTTTTTTTTTACAATTTCCTTTACTTGTTGCCAATTTATGGAAAAATCCTTTTTCAAATCTTTGCTATTGACATGGTGCTTTTTAAAAAATATTTATTTATTTATTATGTATACAATATTCTGTCTGTGTGTATGCCTGCAGGCCAGAAGAGGGCACCAGACTCCATTACAGATGGTTGTGAGCCACCATGTGGTTGCCAGGAATTGAACTCAGGACCTTTGGTAGAGCAGGCAATGCTCTTAACCTCTGAGCCATCTCTCCAGCCCTTGACATGGTGTTTTTATGAAATTTTGAGGCCTTCAGCACATTTCCTATTGATATATGATCAATTTCATCATAACCTTGCGCTAGAGGACCTGGCAGACCCAAAATAGGTTCTGATGTGTGCTATATGGGACAATTCCTATTCCTAAGTATTTTCTGTAATTGTACAAATAACAAGTTAATTTTTAATCACCAGGAATAAATCCAGCAGTTTCAATACGTAAAACAACTCTTTCTGCATATTGAGAGTCAGCAACTATATTGAAAGGTCCTGTTAGATCCATTAGTACCACGAGAGTGGCATACAATTCTGACTTTTGCACAGAATCATAAGGGCTTTGAACCACTCTACTTAAGTTTCCTGATCAGTAACCTGCCTTTCCTGACTTACTTCCAGCAGCATAGAACATAGGGGCTCCAGAGGTTGGTGTTCACCGTACATGTGAGAAGGACCCAACTGGTTCTTTCTATAAATTTAAGTCTCTCACTTTTGGAATAACGATTGCAAATCTCTCCCCCTAAAAATTACTGCAGGCTCTTTGTCAATATCCATTTTTTATGCTCATAAATAGTTAAAATATACTACAATTTCTGCTTGGATCCCTTCCCGTCAATTGACGAAGTCTTAATTTCTCCTTTTTAAAATCAAATCAGAAACTTTTTTCCATATATGTCTTTAATTTCTTACTCTGTTTATGTGTTAAAAGATCCATTGCAATGATTAATACCTTCCCTCTGCATTAAAATCCCTGTAGGGGGACGTGTGGAGGCCAAAATGACCAGAATGCAGTAAAGCTTTCAGATCCACACAATCCACATGTGCATTCTGTAATTTTCTCTTCCACCAAAGCCAGTTCTTTCTCAGCTTTCCGTTGGTAATTTCCTGGACTATTTAAGGAAGGAAGACCGGGAAACCACGAAGAGGGGAAAGGGAGACCGAGAAGACCAATGTTCGTTCTGTGGGGGCACGAGGGGTGTGTGTGGAGGCATTTTAAAATAGCCTGTGGGAGTAGTCTTGGGGAGGGGGTCACTGTTTGGCGGCCTTTCTCGGAGGCGGAGTCTGGACTGTGGCAACTCCCAGGGGAGGGGGCTTGGGATGGATGCCAGGGGCTGGGGGCTCACCTCCAACCAAACTCTCCACTCCCTCTCTCTTATCCCCCCCCCCAAATCTATATTCCTCTCTGTCTTTGCTCTGCTCCTGCTACTCTCATGACCAGGTCTAGTCTTCTGGCCATGTCCAGCATACCACTTTCTCTCTTTGCTCTGGACCCTTCCAGATGCCTCTGGCTGAACTCTCTCTCTCATATCTACAATAAAAACTTTCCCCCAACCATACCATGGAGGGGTCATGTCAGTTTATGTGTCTGCCTTGCCTCCCGAGTGCTTAGATTACAGAATGTGTCCACCACACTCAGCTTGTGACAAATACCTTTAGTTTTAGTAGTGGTGGTGGCTTCTGTCCTGCAACTTCCGGAGGACAGAACTCTAAGGGCTAGCCAAAGGCATGAGGTAAAATGACTACCTCTCTGCTTGCCCAGTGTAATCTCAATACAACCCAAAGTCTCTGGGGCAGGCGAGCTATACCACAGTAGCCAGTTCCTTAAGTCTGTTCACTGCAGGGAAGAGGCAGGTAAGGGGTTTTGCTTTGGCCAGACAACAAAACAGGGAACCAAGCTGTGCCTGATCTATGAACAGAAAATTGTCCTTTTTTCTGACGTGTGTGTCTCCTCCCCGCTCAGGCTGCCAGAAAGATGACAGAATAGCGGTCACCAACCCCTTAGTTTATCATCTTTCTTTCCTCACCCCATCCCAACAACTCCCTGCCCCTCACTGCTCCCCCCTCAAATGCCTGAGCACGGTCCTCCTATTTTCAGAGCTGAATTCCCCATCGGACATAGTGAATTTGGAGGCCACAGCTCTTGTCAGTTGCTGCTGGGATGGAAGCAAAGCTACCTTTCCCCAGGGCTGCAGCTGGCCCAGCAGCAGAGGGCAGATCAGCCGTGTGTGAACACACAGACTTCTCTTCCTCATCTTCCTCTTTGCCCCATTTTCCAATCCTTTACAAGTGTGAAAGCCACCTTAGATTGCTAGTCATTCTTTTAAAGCCCTATCTATGGAACTATGTCAGCAATTTAATTTCCTCCGAATCTATATATTTTTACTCATTATACTTTAACAATTTATGTTCTTCAAATGCTTCAAAATTAAAGTTTTACATTACACAATAAAGTTTTTTTATTTTTTTATTTTTATTTTATTTTATTTTATTTTATTTTTTTGCCAGGCATGGTGACATACATACCTGTAAGCCTAGTACTTGGGAGCTGTAGGCAGCAGGATTAGGAGTTCAAAGACAGCCTCTGCTACATAGTAAGCTCTAGGCCAGCCTGGACTACATGAAACCTTCTTAGGATTTTGCAGTGACCAGAGGGCTAAGGAATGCTGCAGAGACAACACCACACAATTGATCTCAAGCAGGAGATTTTTTTAGGGGCGGTGTGCAGAAGGCCGCCTCTGAGCAAAGATGGAAGAGAAGGGGCAGGGCCTGAAGGTGCGGGGTTCTAAAGGCCAAAACGGCTTGCATTTGGCGGCTGATGGTGATGGCACAGCTGCTGGCGCTGAGTCTCTGAGAGCGGGCTGAGGGAGTACTTGGTTCTGGAATGTGGGGTGGCGCTCAGTTAACCAACATTCCTCCCTCTTGTTTATTGTAAAAGGTAAGGAAATGGGATGGGGTGACGGTGAGGTGAGAATGGGAGGCCCCTGTAGCCTTTAGACCACTTCCCGTCATCTGGGAGCATTGACCATCTTTGGGGACCCAAGAAAGCTGGGATGCTGGCTAAGTCTGGGAAGAGCAGGACCTGATGCCACTCTGTGCCCAGTTTCTTCAGATGACCATTTGGGGCTGGGGAAGTGAAGCTGGGCCCACCTGGGGCTAGCTGCTTTGAATGATGTCTGGGGATACAGATTTGAGGGAACGCCCTGGAGCTGGCAAGTTGCTGGAGCCGTCTGGAGTGGATTTGAAATCGGTGGGGGACGGATAGACTAGGAAGAAGGAAGGAATTTAAGTGAACTTTTTAATGGTTTATTTTTATTTAATACTGGTATTTTGCCCGCATGTGTCTGGTGAGGGTGTCAGACCCCGGGAACTGGAGCTACAGGCAGTTGTGAGCTGCAGTGTGGGTAATGGAAACTAAACGTGGGGGGGAGGGTGTCTGGAAGAGCAGTCAGTGCTCTTAACCACTGAGGCCCCAGGAAAGTTTTATCTTAGGAATACATTTGAAATTTCCAGGCCCACTGTCTCTGGCAGTTGGAGGAGGGAGTCCAAAAAACCCAGGGAAAAGTGGGGAGATCAGGCAGGTGGGGAGACAAGATGTAGATTAACAGTATTTACCTGGAGTCCATTTGACCCATAAGAGGTGGGTTCAGGTCAATTACCTGACGCTTACAAGAATTTTTTAAGTTTACAAAAAATGCTAAGTTTTGGACATGTTAGTATTCCCATGGTTTGCAACCTGTACTGAAATCCACACTGCAGAAAAGGCAGTAGACCTCACACCTTTGAATCATTGGGAAGAAGCTTGGGGACCTAAAATAATTCTGGGTTAAAAGCAAGATCACTCTGTCCTCTCTCACGAAGCCTGGTGTGTACAGATTAGACTGGGTGTTCTTAGCCCGATCAGAAGCACTTTTGAGTCTATATTTAGAAGACAACCAAAGGAAATTTAAAACCTGGTGCTTGTGGCTGTGAGAATAGGAGCTGGTGCTTACCAGAAGCTGGATTAATAGCTTATCGGAACTTCACAGATTCGTGTTAAAACCCTGAACTTCTGAAGTCTTGATATAGCGATAGACCAGACTGGCCTGGAACTCACCGAGATCTGCCTGCCTCTGCCTCCCAAGTGCTGGGATAAAGGCGTGCGCCACCACCGCCCGGCTAAAGCCAACTTTTGTTACAGATTTTATACCAAACGAACTTACGATCTTGAGCTAGAGTTTACAGCATAAACCCTAAGAGAGTCTTTGGAGAGCAGAGGACAGAGAAATCAGAGATGACAGAGTTTTAAGACTGGAAAGTAGAAAGAGTGTAGAGCGGAGCAAGCTTGGATATAGGATACTTGGGGACCGTTTGTGCTGTAGCAGTTACTGCGATTTGTGAGAGTCTGGAAATTAAGTACACCAGTTTTCTGGACACTGATCTGTACTGAGGCCAAGCTGGAGAAATAAAATCCGAGTCTGTGAAGGAAGAGAATGAGGGTTGCAAAACAGAATTCCTCCGGAGGGGACTTCTACACACTCTCTAAGCTCCATGAGGGGAGATGAATGAGCAGAAGCTGAAGGAATTAGCAGGCAGGCAGCTCTTAGGGGGAGGCGAGGAAGCTCACAATGTGCAGGGCCAAGGAAAGCAGAGAGAGACAGAACAGTTAGCAGGAGGAAATGGAGCTGTCCATGTCGGTTGCCGCAAGCCAGAGGCGGAGCCGGCTGGAGGAGCCAGAAAGGAGTCGGTGCAGGTGCCCACGTGGAGGGCATAGCAGGCAAGAGAGATAAGAGACAACGGTTTCAAAGCAGGTAACGGGATTGCTCAGCTGAAGAATCGGACTCCAGGATTGGAATCAAATTTTGTGGGTGGAATAAGCCAGCAGAAACGAATGATCAGATCAGCCAGATCAGCGGCTGTTTGGAGCGGACACTGCAGGGGGAAGCAGAGACACACCAGGGTGCGAGGGCTGGGTGCTGTGGTGTGTGCCACCTGCAGCCAGCCTACTCCTTTGCTTTCTCCTCCTCCTGTTAGGTCTAGCTGGCACTTTGCAATAAACTTATGATCCATCAACCCTAACTTAAAGACAAGACGTTTACACAGCGCTGTGTGGGAGACCAGACAAAAACAAACAGACCTTGAACAGAGAAAAGAGAAATAGGGAACGAAAAAATCTCCTTTCCATTCCCCTCCAATCGCTTGCAGTGTTTGTAAAGGTCCCGAATAACATTGGGATTTAGGGTGCCATTAATTGGTCACATTTGGATTGATTATCTAAGGGATATGGAAGCCAGCTTTGATTTGCAAAAGGAAATTACATTTGGGCCCTTCAGGCTGGGAGCCAGGTGGAGGGGCTAGAAGTTTTCTAAGAGGCATCCCAGGGCAGGGGTTGGGGGTGGGGGAGAGCCAGAAGGTATAGATGTCATTCCCATGGGGAAATGTCACTGCAGCCTATAGCCATGAGCATCCCCAAGACTCAAGAAGGACTGAATGGGGATGAGGTCAGTCAGTGGGTTGTCACCATACTTGATGTGGTTCAGGTGCTTAACCTGGCTAACCCGAGCAGAGACTAGGTGTCTGGCAGAGGCCAGCAGGTGAGGGGACTAGAGACCTGTGGATTACAGGCAAGCTCCAGACAGAAGGGAGGAGAAGAGGGCAGGAAGGGTCACAGTAGCCCAGTTGGGCCTAAGGAGACGTCAAGATTGGGTTGGGGTCAAGTGAAGAGGGCCAGCTAAAGCATTAAAGACCATGGCTGGGGGTACTTCCGCCCCCAAGAGTACCAGAGGATTAGGAAAACATTTATGTTGACCAGAGGGATCACTCACCAATTACTGGTGATGGATGGGGGCCCAAGTGATCAGTGGGTGGAAGGTGGATCTGTTTGTGGATGAATTGGGGATAAGGGATAGGTTCCCAGTGCAGCTTAGACCCCCGGAAGGGGAGCTCAGGCACCAGGAGAGCCTGTGGAGTCAAGGCAACACTGTTAGGGTTTTCAGTGATCAGAGGGCAGAGATCACACAGGCAGCAGATCTCGTGCGAGAGATTTATTGGGGGAAGGGATGTAAAAGGCCACCTCTCAAGGAGGATGGAAAAGGCAGGGTGTGAAGAGCAGAGCAGGGAGAGAGGGAAGGGGACATAGAGAGAGGGAGAGAGTGCGGGAGAGCAGAAGAGGGGGAGGAGAGAAGGTAAGAGAAGGGGGAAGAGGGAGACAGAGAGAGGAAGACGAAAAGAAAGGGAGCATTTTGAAAATTGCAGGGTTAGAGGAGAATGGCTAGGTTTGGGGCAGAGCTGGAGACATTTAGGGTATGGGCAGAGTGAGAAGAGCCAGGATGTCAGGATGCCAGGATGTCAGGATGCCAGCATGGACTGTGAAATGTGTAACAGGTACTTGTGATACTGAGGGAGCCTGGAGGCCAGTATGAGCTTTGGTTTGCTAACAGGCACCACGTGTAGCCATTTGTCCCTCTGTCAATAAGAGAAATGACTTCTTTTTTTTTTTTTTTTTTTTTTTTGGTTTTTCGAGACAGGGTTTCCCTGTAGTTTCTAGAGGCTGTCCTGGAACTAGCTCTTGTAGATCAGGCTGGCCTCGAACTCAGAGATCCGCCTGCCTCTGCCTCCCGAGTGCTGGGATTAAAGGCGTGCGCCACCACCGCCCAGCGAGAAATGACTTCTTTTGATAGAGGGGAGCCCACTTCACAAGTTCCTGAGGAACACTGGCTTGTGTCTAACTGCCAACATTTGGGGAGATGGGAGTTCCTTTGGACCTAACAGTTTGTACTTTCTTCAAAACAGATCGACAAGGGGAAGCTAAAGCTTTTGCAAATGGTGTTTGTTCAGAATTCAGTTCTAAGTTGTGTCTGAAGGTGATGGGTGAAGGCAGAGAGAGGAGGAATACCTGGAGGAAGGGCCAGGCTTCAGTGGTTACCACGGAAATCACAGGTCTAAGCCGGGTTTGCTCATAGGACAGCGGCCATCTCTGCTAGTGGGCAGTGGGACAGTACTGTGGGAAAGCCCACAGGCTGGTCCCCAGGATTCCACGTTGCCTCTGAATTTTCCTTCTTGCTTTCAGCAGTGCGATTAGTCTGAGAATATTCTCTCTGAGTTACTAAGGCTCCCTTTATGCCTCACTTTGTTTTCTGTTGATCCTGTGAAGTGTAAACTGGCAAGCTCACTCTGAAGAATCCCATGGGAAGCCTGTTTATAATAGGAGAGGCTCCTACATCGCTGAAATGTGACCAACGTGAGCAGACGAGATTCAGAGGGCAGCCCATTCCCTTTCAAGAGAACTTGCCCCCAGTGTAGACTGCCCTTCAATGACCAATGCCCAGTCTCTGTACATCTGATCAGTCCCTGTAGAGCCCTTCAGTAAGAAGTGTGATTTTGACTTGATCCTATTCAATAGCCATGGCATATGGTATTCTTTGCCCTCCACTTCACTCACGAGAGGTCCCCAAAGGTCCCCAAACATGAATATTTATCGTCACCTTTCCAGGGAGACCTTACCTCCCCATGTCCCGATTGCCAATCTCTCATTGTGCTTAATTTGTAAATTAAACTTCGTCGTGGGGATGTAAACATAAAAGAAAAGAACATAGCTTATATAGACCGGGGATCTAGGAATGTGTTTTTTCCCTCCCCTTGCCCGCCCCTTTCCTCCTTCCCTCCTCTGGTGACTGAACCCAGGGCTTTCTACATAGTAGGCAAACTCTCTGTCCCTGAGAGTCTCAAGCTCCATCCACTGACACATGATCCCTGTATCACTTACACAGGGGCTAATCAAGGCTCCTAAGCCACCCAAAGGGAAGGTACAGAGTCAGAAACAACCAGTAATTAATTGCCAAGAGATAAATGTGCAGAAAGAGAAAAGGACCATAACCCTCATCAAGAAGAGGCTGTTGTGTTGGATGGTATCTGCATCAGCCGCTGGGCAGAAAATGACTGCACAGGGGTTAACCACCACCAGGGGGCAGAAGGAGGCTGGTCCTGGAAATCGGAGTTGGAAGCCGGAAAGAAATTAGTTGTGGGGCTCCTCTCCCTGCCCCTCATGGTGTGCTGGAAGATGGCAGTCATAGGTACCTCGTGCTCAGGGCTGTCCCGTCCCCGTCTTCTTCAAAACCAGACGACTCCCCTGAGAGCAGGCTCTGTGCCTTAGACACCTGGCTTTTCGGGCTGTGGCAGTTCCTTCCCTCCTTGTCCCCTGCCGCTAGAGATCGGAGAAGTGAGGCAGCCTTGCTCAAACTTCGCGACCTCAGGAACCTTTTACCAGTGGTTCTCAACCCTCCCAAAGATGCGATCCTTTAATACAGCTCCTCATGCTGTGGTGACCCCCAACCATAGATTATTTTTATTGCTGTCATAACTGTAATTTTGCTACTGCTATGACTCTTAATGTAAATATCTGTGTTTTCTGATGGTCTTAGGTGAAACCCAAGAAAGGATCATTTGACCCCCGAAGGGGATGCGACTCACAGATTGAGAATCACTGCATTATGCTCAAAACATCACGGAGAAGGACCTCAAAGAGGATTGTCTGGCTATGTGGGTGTACCTCTCAACATTCACCAACTTAGGAGTGAAAATCGAGAATCTAGAAGATAGTTACTTCTTATAAACATACGTGCGGGTTCACTTAGAAAAATATAGTTTGTGAAACAAAAATGTCAAGTGTAGTGCTATTTTACATTTATGCCTTTTTTTAAAAAAACAAAAATTGCTTTGACCTTGCATGCCCCTGCCCCTTTTGATATTAATGGCACCAGTGTTATTTCTGGATAAGAACTGAAGTGATGTTTTTGTAGAAAAAGGGATTCCTTTAGTAGAGGTTGAGAACCAAGGGCTAGGAGCCAGACTTCCCTGAAGTTTACCACCATGAGGATATAGCCTCCATAGCCGGTGGTGCTGGGTAGCAGGGTGTCCACTGCTGTGACCCAGAGGTGTGTGAGAACAATCTCAGAGTCCTTCAGGACAACAGAGGCTGGATTCTTTGGGATAAGTTTTGTTCGTTTGATTTAATTAACTTGCTGGGATAGTTTTTGTTTGTTTGGTCTTTGTTTTTTTCTTTGTGTGTGTGTGTTGGGGGAAGGTTCTGCTTTTTTGGGGGGGATTATTTATTTATTTATTTATTTATTTATTTTCATTGTGGCCAAATACCTGAGCTGAACACCACAAAGAAGAAAATATTTCCTTGGCTCCCAGTTTCAGAGGGTTCAGCCCCCACTCCTTGGCTTTGCTGAACCTGACTTGCTCTGAGACAGAACATCACCGTAGCAGGAGGTGGAGGAGGACATAGGCAGGGAAGAAAGACAGAAGGGACCCAGGACCAGGTTAAACCCACAGAAAGAATACCAGTGACCATCTTCCCCTACCGAGGCTCCACTTAGCTTCATATAGCAGCACCATGAACTGGGGACCAAGCATTCGACACGTGAGCCTGTGGGGAATGTTTCATATTCAGCTCATAGTGGCGCCGCTTTGTGGATTGCCATCAACCCTAAAGTATTCCAAAGTAGTGTCCCCATCATCTCTCCATCCCCAGGCCCATTCAGTTGCCCCGCGCAGAACACACTGGTCTGCATTAAAAGGCAGTGTGTGATGCAGAGCCGAGTGTGGTGGTGCTTGGCAGCAGGACACGTGACCCAGCTCAATACAGTCTTGGACTCCAGATCAAGACAGCATCTCAAAAGGAGCACAGGTTAGAAAGCTTGCTTTCCTGTTAATGCTCTCTTGGGGTACCAACCTGAGTGATCATATTAATTATCTGAACAAATTCCTAATAATTCCTAATAATAATAACAAATCCCTGGGCCACCTTGGATCAACTAAGGGCCAGAACCTAATTTTTTAAACTCTCAGTTATTCTGAAAGCCCCAGGAAGCCTACAGCCTGATTTCTCTCAGTCAACTCAACTAAAACCTTCGGTTTGTGGAAACTATGGGGTCCACACACATTTAAAACCTTGACTTTGCCGGGCGGCGGTGGCGCACACCTTTAATCCCAGCACTCGGGAGGCAGAGGCAGGCGGATCTCTGTGAGTTCGAGACCAGCCTGGTCTACAAGAGCTAGTTCCAGGACAGGCTCCAAAGCTACAGAGAAACCCTGTCTCGAAAAACCAAAAAAAAAAAAAAAAAAAAAAACCTTGACTTTCTGAAGCTGGATAGATGGACAAATGGCTCAGCATTTAAAGAGCCGGTACTGCTCTTGTAAGGACCCAGGTTCAGTTTCCGGCACCCATGCTGAGGAGCTCACAGCTGCCTGTGACTTCAGCTCCAACACCTTCTTCTGGTCTCCTGGAGCAACTATAATCATATAAACATACCCCATGCACACAATTAAAAATAAAATTAACCTTATAAATAAGTTAAAATAAAAACTCAAATGTCCTAAAACTAACTCGAGAGCCCAATACCTAGAGATTCAGTAGATGGGGACTTTACCTCCCCCCCCCCCCCCTACAGACAGGGTCTCACTGTAACACACACATGTGCATGTGAACTTGCTTTGTGAAGCGCTCAACACACCTTGATGGTGCCTGGGAACACATAGGCACACACTGTCCCTTGTCATCTGGGCTTGATGCCATCATTTGCTGGGCTCTGAACTTCCAAGGAAGGCTTCAGCAGAGCCTGGGGTCTTCACTGTCAAATCTGAAGGGCGGGGCTGGGAGAGAGCATGAAAATGCTGAGCACACAGGGCACCTCCCGAAGAGGCACACCCAGCCTGTCTTCACCTGTTCTATGCTCTCCTCCCAGTTCTTAGGAATGTCTTCCCTTTGGGCCATCATGAGTTGACTCAGTTTGGGAACCAAACAGAAGTGCTCTAATCCAAAGTAAAGAGAAATTATAGGGTCAGGATCCCTTACCAACAAGGTTAGGGACTTTTTAGTTTGTCCCTAATGTTTGGATTTCAGAGTAGCTCAGATTTTGGAGTATTTGAATAGGCTTTACCAGTTGACCCAAAATGCTCCAAAATAAAAACTTTTTTTTCAACAATCCCAACTGCTTTGAGACAGGAGGATCACTTGGACTCAGGAGTTCAGGCTCAGTCTTGGCAATAGAGCAAGACAAAAATTCTCTTTTAAAAGTTTCAAAATTCAGAGTGTTTTGAAATTTTAATCTGCTCAGCCTTTGTCGGAATGAAGCTCTCTTTCATTCTTCACTCCCCAAGGATTTTACTGCACACTTAGCTGGGGTTTCTATTGCTGATGGTGCACACCTTTAATCCCAGCTCTTGGGAGGCAGAGACAGGTGGATCTCTGGTGTGGAAGAATTATCTGTATTCTGTCAATTATGTTTTAAATAAATGCTGATTGGCCAGTAGCCAGACAGGAAGTATAGGTGGGACAACCAGACAGGAAGTAGAGGCGGGTCAAGGAGAACAGGAGAATTCTGGGAGGAGGGAAGCCCATTCTCTCTGCAGTTGTGGGCCCACCACAGAGGAAGCAAGATGTGACTGCTCTGCTGAAAAAGGTACTGAGCTATGTGGCTAGCATAGACAAGAATAATGAGCTAATATAAGTTATAAGAGTTAATAAGAAGGCTGAGCTAATGGGCCAATCAGTTTATAACTAATGTAGACCTCTGTGTGATTTCTTTGGGACTTAATGATTGTGGGAACTGGGCAGGAAAGAAACCCCGACAACAGATTTCTGTGAGTTCAAGGCCAGCCTGGTCTACAAAGTGAGTTCCAAGACAGGCTCCAAAGCTACAGAGAAACCTTGTCTCAAAAAAAAATCAAAATAACAAACAAACAACAACAACAAAAACCAAAACCACCTCCCCAAAAAAAGGAAAAGAAAAAAAACACCATCATGACCACCATGACCGAAAGCAACTTGGGGAGGAAAGGGTTTATTCCACCTTACAGTTAATAGTCCATCGCTGAAGGAAGCGCAGGCAGAAACCTGAAGGCAGAAACTGCAACAGAGGCCCTGGAGAAGTGCACCTCATTGACTTGTTCTCCAAGGCTTGCTCAGCCTGCAATCTTGTATCACTCGGGACCATCTGGACAGGGGTGGCCCCACCCACAATGGGCTGGGCCCTCCTACGTCAATCACTAACGATGGAAACTGAAGATTTGCCTACAGGCCAGTCTCAAGGAGGCAGGTTCTTAATTGAGAGTCCCTCTTCTTAAACAACTCTTGCTTGTGTCTAGCTGACGTAAAACTAGCATACCATGCCAAGCCCTGGGTTAAATATTAGAGTCACTGGGTTTAAAATTAAACACGGATGCAGGCTCGGGAAGCGCAGAAAGGGTGGAATTAAAACAGTCTCAGAAGGGCTTATGTCTTCCCCACAGTGTCTATGAAAGGGCCGTGTGAGGGGCTCACATTTTTGAGGGAAAGAGTTCCTTCACTGCCATGCCCTGTCAGGGGCATCCCCAGGTACGTACGAGTTCTGAAATCCTTTTAACACAGGCTCTAGACCCGGCCAGCTGTGCTCTGCACACGGCTCAGTGACCACTGCTATTTACAGACGAGACACAGAAGCTGAGAAGCCGACAATTCGTGTCCACGCACCACAGGAAGACATGCCGCCAGCAGCTATCCTCGGGTTCTGTCTGACTTCAGTGACAGACAGTGAGCCTGTGACAGCAAGCTGTTCCCAGTTCTAGACAGGCAGGCTTCCACGAGGGAACCGGAAAACCCTACGGGGCTGCTTCACCGGTGCCTCCACGGGCATGCAAATGCCAGGTGCCACCAGCGTCGTGGGCAATGTGGGTCTGCCAGTGCCAGCAGTAAAGCTGGTGTTGGTGGCCTCAACAGTCATGAGAGGTAGCCAGGCATCACCCTGTGGGTATAATGCTGAACTAGACATTGCCTCAGTACTTAATACGGGTTAATTTACTAAAAATGTACGACTCAGCAATAACCTCCGGAGGAGGAAAGTGTATGCATGGCTGCAGTCTTCCTGTCCTGTGGTGTGAGCCTTAGCCTCTAATGGTGGAGCCATCTCTCCAGACTACAGCTGCTGTCCTCCACAGCTCCTCCTGCAAGAGCTGAAATCTCGTCGCTCAGCCCCACATCTGGCCTAGCCTTGTGACTCGTTTGACCTCTGAGCATGTGTCAGTTCCAAGCCTGGGGTTCAAAAAGTCCAAGCTAGCTTTCGTACTTCCATCCGCGGACTCTGGCCATGGGAAGAAGCCTGAGATAGACCAGCCTGCTGCCCAGGGCTGATGTGGCCCAGCCACCCTTTCACTTCAGGCGAGAGCTCCCCAGGCACCAGATGTGTCCTGCCAGCTCACCATGTACACATCAGCAAGCAGAAGCAGAGCCAGGCTGGAAGGCCACCAGCTGGCCCACAGACTCCGAAGCGAATGAGCTGAGCGTTTATTGCTTGAAGCCACAGAGTTTAAGCCTCTGGGTGGCCTGCTGTGTGGTAATAAGTAACTGATAAAGACAGGAAACACCTTCAAGGAGAAGGAAGGTGTGAAGAAGGAGGAATTCCCAGCAGACATGGTCCATAAAGAAGACCCTTAGGCTGGGAAAAGGGGGGCTCAAAGGGAAGGTGGGGAGAAGCAGCCTTGAGGAATGGAGAGAAATTCCAGGTAAAGAGAAAGAGAGGAAGTTGAGGGGGCAGCACACAGGACATGACAAGTTGGGGACACTACTGGCATGGAAAGAGAGCCTCAGCCAACACAGTGGCTGCCTCCCGGCAGAGACTGCTGCAGGGCTCTGGGCTATGAAAACGGTGGTGAGTCTACTCACCAACCTAGCTTGAGAAAAGGGGAGAAATGTGTAGGCAGCACAAGGAACAAGCAAACTCAAAGCCAGCACAGAAAGGAGAGGATGGCCAGAGGGCGGGACCTTCAAATCTTGTGGGTATTTGAAGTAGAAAGAAGGGTAAACATTACTGTCAAACGTCATCACCGCAGAGCACCGGCCTGGAGTTCAAGCTGCTGAGGGGACGGAGGGGAAGGATGGCTTCAGCTCAGGGATTCCAGGCCACCCCAGGCAACACAGCAGGACAGCTGCATTTAAGAAGAAATCAGACTGCAGGCACGATGTGGTGCTGTGTCAGTAAGATTTTATCCATTGAAAATGGAACAAGGCGCCGGGCATGGCGGCACACACCATTAATCCCTGCACTTGAGAGGCAGAGGCAGGTGGATCTCTGAGTGCGAGGCCAGCCTGGTATTCCAGGACATCCAGGTCTAAACAGAGAAACCCTGTCTCGAAAAACAAACTAAAAAAAAAAAAAAAAAGAAAGAAAGAAAATGGAACCAGGGCTTTCCTTTGGGAAGGCCCCTTTCTTGACGCTTGGCATTTCCTAGAACTGAAAGGACACTTTCCACGTCCCCCTCCCTGGCCATCCCTTCCCCCCCCCCCCCCCGAAGCTGTTGTAGTGTTTCTCCACGGGCCTGGCTGACTACACTGGCTCTCCTGGCTCTGGGGCGCGTGGCTAGCTAGCAGGCGTGCCAGGCTCGCAATGCTCCCCGAAGCCGCCAGAGGGCGCTGAGCCGCCGCCTTGGGGAGAGGCTGGCCCGGCATTTGTGTGTGTGTGTGTGTGTGTGTGTGTGTGTGTCTGTGTGTGTGTGTGTGTGTGTGCGTGTGTGTTATTTAAAAGTAGTGCCTGCAGCTCGAGCACCTTCCCCAGCACGTTTCAGCCGGATTGGGGTGAGGTTAACTCTTAACGTGGGCCGCGCAGGGTTTGCGCACCAACGCAGATTGGTTCCAGACCCCCCACCCCCACCCCCGCACGCACCCCCCTCCACCAGATTGCTCCAGCCTCACACCATGGAAGTCATCCGGACCTCGAGACCCGATGGCCTCTGGGAGTTCTCTGGGGACATCCTGGGGAGTGTCCGATTCGAAACTTGTTTCAGTTCTTAAAAATAGAAACAAAACCGGTCGGGGTGGCGCACGCCTTTAAACCCTGTATTCCGTAGGCCAAGGCAGGTAGATCGCTGAGTTCGAGGCCAGCCTGGTCCACGAACCCGGACAACAACACGGGGACAGAGACAGAACCCAACGGGACAGAAACAAATCCAAACCTCATTAGCCTGGGGAGATGTCTCGGTCATTATTCTCCCGCAGGAAGCTGCTGCACTTCGGAGCCTCCTGGGACTGGCAGAGTTAAAAATCCTTCAACCCAGGTTGCCGTAGGCCTTTTGTTCAACCCTGACAATGGAATTAGGAATTGGGTGGAGTGGGCTGGGAAGGCAAGGAGCTGTGGTCGGGATGCATCCTAAGGGTGGGGGTCTGGAGAAGCCCGTGTTGTGTCACCGGGTGCCTAAGAAGGATTCCGCCCCGCGTGTGAACGGTGTGTGCTGCGCGCTGCGGAGGGCTGGAACGCTACCAGGCTAATCCGTGTGTGAGCGCCTGCTGCGCGTTCAGTAAGTCCTTAATTACCTAGGGAGACCTTCGGAAGCAGGAACTCAGTATTGGTCCCTAAAAGGTTGGGTAATGGATTTTCCTTACATCTGAAATCCAAGGGGACCAATCCCTGGTTCCCCATGGATCTCAGGCTCTTCTGAATGTCTTTGTCTTCTAAAATCCTAGGCTCCCGTGAGAGAGCACTTAGTTAAGGACACAGAGATGGGTACCCTTCCACCTATCAATCATCCTGAAACCCTTGTTAGGAATTTCCTGCTCCTTCATCAGACCTTCTTGGCAGCACTGTGAACAGACCTGGAGGGGTGTTCATTTTATCTTCCTCGATTTACCCCGCCTACTCTCTTGTCTACAGCCGGCCCCTCAGATGCAGGGAAGTCTCTGGCTTCCCTCTCCTGTCCTGCACCAGCCATCCTGTGACACTCAGCCCATCTTCACAGTTGGGTTTGGTGTTCCTTCTCCAGTCAGTATAGTGACACATGCCTCTAATCCCAGGGTAAGAGTCTGGGGTTTACAGCAAAACCCTGGAGAAGGGGGCGGGGCAGGGGAAGGTGGACAGGCAGTGCTGGTTCAGGAGATGCCTTCTGGAAAGGTGGGATTTAGGAACTTACCAGCTGTTTGTGATGAAGTTAATAGATATTTCGGTGAACAGTTAAACTTTATACAAAAGCAAAATTCAATTATGGGATCTAACAAAAAAAAACCAGCAAAAAGGGACAGAGAACAACCCTGAAGACAAATGCTCCAAAAGAAGGCAGAACACACATCTGGAGGCAGAATTTAGCAGAGAGTGGAGAAAGAAGCCGCCCTCAGGGGCCTGAGGATCAAGCCTTGCAGGCTTTTAGATTGTGGTGGAGTGTCATCTGAGTGCAGTGGCCGACCCTGTAGTTCCAGTGCTAGGTCAGAGTCAGGTTCTCCCTGTTTCTCAGCCTCTTATCCAAAGAACCTATCCAGGCTTGGCTTAACCCCTTACTCACAGAGCCTTTTGGTTGACCCCAATCCTAGCACTTGGGAGGCAGGGGCAGAAAGGTCAGGAGTTCAAGGCCATCCTCACCAAAAAATGACAGAGGAGAAGAGGGAGTACTCAGAGACAACCAAGGACCCTAACAAGAAGAGGGGGTGGGCAGTGGCTAGTGACATGTCTTCTGAAGGAGCCGGGTTTTTGTTTTGTTTTCAAGACAGGGTTTCTCTGTAGCTTTGGAGCCTGTCCTGGAACTAGCTCTTGTAGACCAGGCTGGCCTCAAACTGACAGAGTTCAGCCTGCCTCTGTCTCCTAAGTGCTGGTATTAAAGGCATGTGCCACCATCGCGCGGCTCTGGGGTTATTTTATTTAAAGGTTCTTAATTTTGTACCAGGCAGTGGTGATGGAAACCTTTAATCCCAACCCTTGGGAAGCAGAGGCAGGTGGATCTCAGTGAGTTCGAGGCCAGTCTGGACTATAGAGTGAGTTCCAGGATAACCAGGACTACAGAGAGAAACCCTGTCTAGGGAAAAACAAAACAAAACAAAACAACACAATTTAATTTGTTTATTTATTGACTTTTGAGGCAGATCTTGCTATGTTGTGCAAGGTTAGTATCAGTTACAGGAAGGGGTTCTATGATATCCAGCTTCAGTTTTAAAAATGAGCTTAATGTGTTATAGCATTCCTAAGTAGTAGACAATATAAAGATTTATTCTAGTCCCATGGCTTTGCCACATGGCTCCCCCACTGTCACCACAAGACAGCATATTTGATGAGCCTACAGTGGCACATTGTTATTAACTGGCATAAATAAAATCTCTCTCTCTCTCTCTCTCTCTCTCTCTCTCTCTCTCTCTCTCTCTGTGTGTGTGTGTGTGTGTGTGTGTGTGTGTAGCACAGGTGGGCTGGAACCCGTATATAGCTGAAGAATGACCTTGTACTTCTGACTTCCAGCTCACTTTTCTTCTTTATTCCTGGTGTTGCATCTCATTCCTTGCCCACAATAGGTTTTCTGCTCCCACTCCGTAAGATTCTGCACCAAACGCAGTAAGCCAGATCAAGTCAAACTGCAAAGAATAACAACAGTTATCTCTGAGCAGAGCAAATCTTGGGCCGGTTCTCCTGTCCCAGAGATTGAAGCTGGTGAAGCCACACCCCTGAACTAAAGCAGGGAGACTTTACAGGTTGTAGGCCAGGAGCCATGATGTGTCCAACACAAGCTGGCTTTGTGCCCAGGTACGGTAGGCGGGGACTTGGGCAGCTGGCAGTTTCAGGGGAGGAAGGTGCAGTGGCCATCAAAAATTCGGAACTAGGCTTTTTGGTGCCTTTCCTTTGTTTGTAGACTCTCTGAGAGGCTGGGTTTGGAGACAAAGGGAGGGAGCTAGGGAGGGAGGGAGGGAGGGAGGGAGGGAGGGAGGGAGGGAGGGAGGGAGGGAGGGAGGGAGGGAGGGGAAAGGTGTTTTCTGGATCGCGCAGAGGCAAGCTGGTGGCTCCAACCAAACAACGGGCAATGGCAGGTGCCCTGTTATGCTACATGCTAGGTAGTTTAACTGCTCTAGGGGGCCAGGATTTGGACTGATATCCTGGGGTCCAAGGTGCGTGGCTTAGGGATTCTCTCTTGGTGAGGCCTGTGAAGGCACTGCTCTCCTCAAGGGCTAGCAGCCTTCGGACAGAAGAAAAGAGGAGGGGTCTCGTCAGAGGTCAAGACTTGCACAGGCACAGGATGGTTGGAGATGCTCAGCAGTGGGCTGGGGAGCAGCCCCGAGGAGAGGGCTTCAGGGCTGATGGGATTGCACGCCTGCCTATTGTACCTGCGCAGGTCCGACCAAGCACAGTGTGCCCGCTGAGTGGGATACAAACGCGACCCGGCTTCCCCTCAGCAACCAGGCTGTCTGTCACCAGCGACAGCAGTGCAGTCCTGGACTGAGGGTCCACAGGACCAGAACTGTAGTCTAGGATCTGCCGGTGGGTGCCAGGGGCGCTCTCAGCCCCTCACCCAGTTCTAGGCAGCACCCAAGGGCTGTGGGTGCACGTCCTCCGTGCCCCCCTGCTTTCGCTCACAGACCCATGAGCCTACAAACCAAGCATCTGTTTCCTCATCCGTGGTTGGGGCCACCCATAAGTGGGGTGACCCAAGGATGAAGGGTGTGTGTGTGTGTGTGTGTGTGTGACTCCCTGCCATGTTGCTGGAAGATGAGGAAACTCCCTGAGTGCCAAGCATTTAAGGAGCCCCTTCATCTTTAGCGTGCTCAAGTCAGTTAGAGTTGGGTTTGGGCAATCCTGTGATAAGGAGGCCAAACCTACAGATTGACCTTGAAGGACGGAAGGCAGAGAGTTTGACCTACATTGTCTTCCAAACACTCTCTGAAGTGAGAACGGTCAGGGACCCCTCACCCCCATCCTCAACTCTCCCAACTCCTACACACACACACACACACACACACACACACACACACACACACCCTCTTTTCCTCTCTAATCATTACGCACTGGTGACAGTCACTCTTCTTCGGCTCCAAATACCCATGTATTTATCTGTACATAGGCCGTGACACCCCAGAACAAGGAGAGCTCTGGGTCATGCCTTACAATCTCAAGAAGAGCAGGGTGCCTTTACTAGGGCCCACTGCTTTCAATGCAGCCTTCTCCTCAGGTGGCGGCAGGGCGCGGATCACCTCTGGTGATGAGGACACACTGGGGGTCCCCGAGTTCTTTGCTTCTGTGTTCATGGCCTAAACTGGTTGTCAGCTGGTTCCTGCCCGTGGCGCAGACTCCTTCGCAGCTCTGGGTAACCATGCCACCAAAGCAAACTGCAGGCTCTTTCCTGACCCTTGGACTCCGAGGCCTGGAGAACTGCAAAGTCAGGAAGTGCCCGGGGAATCCACGAAATAGTCTCTTTGCAGGCAGAGCGTGAAGCTGGGGGTGGGGTGTGCGTGGAAGGAAGGAGTCCCTAGGCAGGCAGAGCTTGAGGTCCCCTGTGCTGCAGGACCGCTGAATCCTTTTGGTTCCGGATCTTTTCAGCCCTGCCAAGCCCTGCAAAGTTCTAGGAGGGGAACGTGTGGTGCTGAGCTGGTCCCAGTCTGAACTGGAAGCCGTCAGGGGCGGGGCTGTTTAAGGCTGGCAATTGGCTCCCTGCTAGGTCTAAGGAGATAGCTAGCATCCTCTCGGCCAGTGCCAGGCCAGCGCCGCTGTTGACCCTGCGCTGCACTGAAGTGAAGGCTGGACACAGGACTGAGGGGGAACTCAGAAGCAGCTCCCTCGCACACGCCAGGACAGCCACACACGGGGCCTCTTCTGCTGGCCGTGCAGGAAGGGCCAGGCTGGCAGGGAAGCCTGAGAGACTGGCACCCAGTGCAGGGATAGGACGGCTGCAAATGCAACACAGACTCTGAGCACGCAGGCATGCGGGCCAAGAAATCCTGGCTCAAAGCTCAACTACAGAGCGAGGAAAAGCACCGGGCAATACTTGAAACCAAGCAAGCCCCCTGGAAATGTTGGTTTGCTGACAGCCAAGGAGCCAAGCCAAAGATTTTTTTTTTTTTCCTGCTGGCCTAAACGCAAAAGCCGAGGACTCAGGGGAGGTGGGAGAGTGGCCTGAGAGGAACTCTGAGAGTAGAGAGAGATCTCGAAGCCAGAAAATGGTCATCCAACTCAGACCCCAGCGCTCGCACACGACAAGTGTGGGGGAGGGGACCCATGACTTCACACTCCTTCAAGGCTATCCTTCCTGGCAGGCGCTCCGGTGAGGGGGCCTGAGGCAGTGTGGTGTCTCCAAAACTCCCGGGGCCTGGCTGCAGGGCCCAGCTTCCATCTGAGGTACGGTGGTGTGTGAAGAAGTGGTTGAAGATACCTGTCCCAAGCTGTGGAGAGACCTGGCCTGTCAGCTGGGTACCCTGTCCTTTTAAGAGACAAGCCCCGCCTACTCCCAACCCCTCCCTTTCCACTGAGGCCAGCGAATCTCCTGCCTCCTCTCTCTCTCTCTCTCTCTCTCTCTCTCTCTCTCTCTCTCTCTCTCTCTCTCTCTCTCTCTCTCTCCCTCTCTGTCTCTCTCTCTTCCTCTTTCTCTCCTTCCTCCTTCTCTTTCCCTTCCATAACCCACTAAATAAACTCTATACCCAAAGTCTCTGTATGGTGTGTCTGTCTGTCTCCCACCGGCCTAGGGGACCCGTGGAGGCCTCGGATCACCCACCGCTGCCCTGCCAAGGCCTCTGGTGACCCCCACTAGCGTATCTTTAGAAAGAATAACACCGGCCCCCTGATACAAACTTGTTCATTACACCTTGGATGTGGATTGCTTCGCATTTTGGTTAGATCTCGTTTACTTGTTGATGTTAGGGATGGCACCTGTGGCGTCACGTATGCTAAGCATACCTTCTCCACGAAGCTTCCCTCTTAGGGCCTGGCTGCCTAATTCCAAATGCATGTGCACAGTAGTGCACTATGGGTAAAATGTATGAACACACAAAGGCATGTTCTTTTTCATATCACTTGCTATCTGAGGAGGGAGGTAACTTTTTTGAAGTTCTAAGATTAATCTGGACATGGCAGCTTCCATCTGTAATCCTACCACTTGGAAGATAGAGGCAGGCAGACCAGGAGTTCAGGGTCAGCCTGGGTCGTCTCAAAAAATAAACATAAATTAATAACAAGTTCTAGCCGGGCGGTGGTGGTGCACGCCTTTAATCTCAGCACTTGGGAAGCAGAAGCAGGCAGATCTCTGTGAGTTTGAGGTGAGCCTGGTCTACAAGAGCTAGTTCCAGGACAGACTCCAAAGCTACAGAGAAACCCTGTCTCGAAAAACCAACAGAACAAAACGACAACAGCAACAAAAATGAAATCCTCCCTGAGAATGGACTGGATGCCACAATCCTCTTTATTCCTTGCCAGACTTGAAGAAAAAGACAAAAAAGAAATATGCAACAATATGACAGCTTTTTAAGAATAATAGAAAGAGAAGAAAAATCTTCGGAATATAAGAGTGGGACACTCTCTATAAAAAGGAATTTGGGCAAGAGATAGAAATGAGGGGTTAAAGGTCACCCATCACTTGCCTCCCTGAAGGCGCTGACGTCATTTGAAACTATTGCCTATACACACAGAGCAATGTTTTTACTTGAGATGGAGTTGTTAGAATGAGGGGCTGGGGGCAGCTCAGGACAGCAGTGTTTGTCACACAAGTCCAGCACTGGAAAAAGGCCTTTCTTCCTGCCACTCCTCTTGAAGGTGGCCCTGAGCTTGCCTGGGTAGTCGCCCCTCATTCCAGAGATAATCAGTGTTAACTGTCAGCCTGGCAGAATCTAGAATCACCTGGGAGCTGGACCTCTGGGCATTGATGTGAGAAATTCTCTGGACTCCGTTAATTGGTGTGGGGAGCTCTGAATTAATTGTGGGTAGCACCTGTGTAAGTAGAGCAAGTGAGCTGAGCACTAGTGTGCACCTTTGCACGCCTTTGCACTCCTTTCCTGGTTGTGGATGCGATGTGACTAACTCCCTCAGGGTCCAACCACTGACTTCCCTTCTATGATAGAGTCTAACCTGGCACATGATCCAAAATCGATCCTTTCTCCCTTAAGACGGGAAGACAGTGATGAATGTCCATGATCACCTAGCTCTCTCCTTTTCATGTGGTCCAGGAACAGTGCTCTCCACTTTGGGTGGGCTCTCCCTAAGGAGGGTGGGCAGGGAACCACCTTCGAATGTCTATGCTGTCTTGGACTTTAGATACAGTGACCTTGGTCAGAAAAGACAAACCACTGGGCTGGGTGTGTAACTCAGTGGTAATGTGCTTAAGTAGATACGAGGCCCTAGGTTCAGTCTTCAGTATTGTGAATATAGGATGGGGGGATGAGAGGAGAGGGGAGGGGAGGGGAGGTGAGAAGGGAAGGGAAGAGGGGAGGAGAGGGGAGGAGAGAAGGGAAGGGAAGAGGGGAGGAGACTAGAGAAAGGATGAGGAGAGGAGAGAAGAGAATGGTTGTGCATCTGACCCTGTTTCCTTATTCCCAGAATCCACCACTGTCTGTATTCCTGGTGCTCAGTCCTTTTTTGGGATGGAGGCAGGATAGTGGCAGTCCCTTTTGGTCTAACTCCAACTGAACATGGTTGAGATTCTCCTGGGGTTAGAGTTCTGTCCCCTCTGTGGAATGCTCTGGACATGAAGCTGGTCCTCTTCCATTCCTCGATCTGGCGTGCCTTTTGTGGGTACCTACCAATCCTCACTGAGCTGCTTGCTCCTTGGTGTCTGCAGTCCGCTGCCGTAAAGCCCCGCCCCGGTGTTCTTGTCTGTCTCCTCTGTTGCCCTTGCCCTGTATCTTGCCCACAGTCATACTCCTTGAATCAAAATCTTAAAACTTATTTAACACTACGTAATTAAAGTAATACTTCAGGAAAGTGTGATGTCACATGATCCACTCCTACCACGCACAGTGCTGTACAACCCAGCTCCTTAGGAACCTGAGGCAGGGGGATTGCTCAAGTCCAGGAGTGAGTTTAAAGCCAGACTGAATAGCAGAACGGCTTCGCAACTGGTTGAGTTTAGGGATCATTAATTACACAGCAGAGAGGACTAATACATGTTTGTTATTATTTCTTGGGTGAGTACCCCCTGGAGAAACAAACCAGAAAGGGAGATGCCCTATGATCTGTGGGGATCAGTGCTAATAAAATGGCTACTTTGCCCCATGGTGGGCCAATGACCCTGTGACCAAGTCACAGTGCTGCCTTCATGAGGTTTTCCGCCAGTGTAGTGCACTTCAGAAAGGAAGGATACCTGGGCCGCGACAGACCTTCCTTACTTACAGATGACCGCAACTACTCAGGTGACAAGACACCAGCGTGCGTTGTGTGGCTAACAATAAATGCAGTCTCTAAGGCTAGGAATCAGTTGAGTTCTGTGTCGGGTGCTTGTCCCGTTGCTTTTGCAAAATACCTGGCAAAAGTAGCTTAGGAGTGGAAGGGTTTATCTGGCTCGCAGTTCCTGGGATACTACCTGTCTAGCAGGAGGAAAGTTATTGCCCACGTTATCTCCACCATCAGGAAGCAAAGAGCAATGGGTGCTCAAGCTTAGTTTGCCTTCTCCTCCTGATGCAATCCAGGACCCCAGCCAATATACAGGGTAAATCTTCCCACCTAGTCTAGGAAATCCCTCACAGACGTGTCCAGATCGTTGCCCAAGATATTCTCTATCTTGTCAAGTTGACGGATGATACAAACCACCGCGAGCACTTTCGCTACAGAAGTAATTCCCAGGGCAGGGAAGCAGTTCTGTGGTAGAGTCCTTGCCTAGTGGGACCTGGATTTGATCAGGGAGATTCCTTGGTCAGGCTGTGCAAGTCCTGTCCTTCTGTGAGGACAAACAGAAGTGTCTGCTGTGTAGCTTCTCCTGGGAGCTGACCGGAGGAACAAGGCACATGACAGCACATTTTCTCAGCTGGTGGGGAGTCCATGTCCAAGAGGTCCTTGCCCCTCCCCGCTCTGTACCTGAGGTTCTGGGAAATGGGCCCTATTCTCAGTTTCTGGGTTTTCCTGGTTGTTACTGGGGCAGAGCTCCCCAGAAACAGGTGGCCACAGGGTGGCTAAGAAAGAGGAAGCAACAAGCCCCATAAAGCCCAAAGAAGCAACTCAACCAGAAGACTGTAAACCTGTCAGAGCCAGAAGGCTCCCTGGGAGACATGGGCTATCTTGGGGGTGTCTACCCACCATCTTCTTTCTGTGACTGGCAAACAGTGCAACCCATTCCCTCTTCCTAGTAAGAAGTTTGATTTTGATATAAAACACAGATTGTTTGCCCACTTCTGATCATTTTATTCTCTCTCTCTCTCTGTTTCTCTCTCTGTTTATTCCTTTCTCTTCTGGTTTTGTCCCTTAAACTTGTCAACATCTACTTCCCCATACCCCATTTCCCGCCTTCCATGGAAGCAATGCTGCCCTTGGGTTGGATGTTTTAAGCCTCTGCAAATGCCCATAGATCATGAAGGGAAAAAACTCATTTGCTTTTGGTTTCTTACTGTTGCTCCTTATTTTCCCCAAGTCTTTCATAGACATCAGAGGAAGAATGCCTTTTAGCTTAGACATGAAAACTTCCAAGTCCCAGAGAAAACCGAATAGTCCCATGCACTGTCCAGAGGGGAAATGAAGAAAACCATGATGAATAGGTCAATTCTGGACATCGTGGAAATAACCGTGCCAGGCTGGGTGTGCGGGTGCACGCCTTTACTCTAAGCACTGAGAGGCAGAGACAGGCAGATCTTTGTGAGTTCAAGGCCAGCCTGGTCTACATAATAAGTTCCAGCCTACCTAGATACCCTGGAGAGAAAGAGAGGGAGGGAGAGAAAACAAGAGAGAGAGAGAGGAGAGAGAGAGAGAGAGAGAGAGAGAGAGAGAGAGAGAGAGAGAGAGAGAGAGAATCGTGGAGGAGGGAAACCTCAGTCCCAGTTCATCTCCTTGAGTAGGCAGCACCAGAGCCATTACTGAGGGGTGTGTCCTGATAGCAACAGCAAAGGAGGCTGGCAAAGAAAGAACACCATAAGTAAAGGGAGAGTCAGATCCCGCAGATGCCCCTGGCACAGCATCACCCATGGTGATCTGTAACTTCACATTGATGCTATTATCCTTTGAACACCTTGGCTTTCCATAAATGTCTGTTGCCTCCTGAACGGTGGCCAGATTTTCTGTGTCTACCGGAGAGCCAGCATGAGGGCACACACATCGAGGCACGTGGCATCCAGCACGAGGCTGTGCCTTCCTCCTCGACATGAGGGTGGTATCCGTCATGGTCACCATTTTGGTGACTGTCATCCTGCCAAGGGCCTCCAGCTACCACCTTCCACCTACTCAGGCTTCTTTCTTCGAAGAAAGATGCTAGTGTCTCGTACTAGCTCCCTTGGTGGAAAGATCGAGTGGCCTTAAAGATCCTTCCTCAGTCCCTGACACCCAGGAACCTACTCAGCTTAAAAACAGCAAGCAGCCTTCCCATCATGCTGCCTCCACACTGAGAACTGGGCGGCTTCCAGTCAGAGTGCCTCCTCCTTAACCCACACATCCTTATGTGACTTTAGAGACTAACAAAAAATAAAAGGTTCTTGCTAGCATGTTTGGCAGAGGCTAAAAGCTTATTGAAGTCACTGACGATATGGAAATTCCATCAGAACGGCATGTAGAAAGAATCGATTTCAGGGTGACCCAGGGGTGCACTCTGCACTCTGAGAGGTGTGGACGTAGTTAAAAGATGTCAGCTGAGAACTTGGGAGGGAGGCTAAGGAAGGGGACCAGTCTAAAATTCAATAAAGAGCCAGTTGTGGTGGTGATACACACTTGCAATTCCAGTATATGGGAGGTAGAGGCAAGAGGATTAGGGGTTCAAGACCAGTCTCATCCACAGCAGTGGTTTGAAAGAGAACAGCTCCCATAGGCTCTTATATTTGTATGCTTGGTGTTCCGCTGGTGAACTGTTTGAGAAGGGTCAGAAGGAATAGAAGATGTGGCCTTGTTAGAGGAGGTGTGTCCCTGGGGGTGGTTTTAGGTTTCAAAAGCCTGTGCCAGACCCAGTGGCTCTTTGCCTGCTGCCCGAGCATGGGTCAAGATGTAAAGCTCTCAACCATTGCTTCAGCACCGTGCCTGCTTGCATGCTGCCCCCCCCCCCCCCCCACACACACACACCACGATGATAATGGACTAAACCTCTAAAGCTGGAAGCAAGGCCCCAGTTAAGTACGTTCTTTTGTAAGAGTTGCCTTGGTCATGATGTTTCTTCACAGCCATAGAAACCCTAAGACACCGGTCTTTTGAGACACTGTCTCAAAGTCAAATCAACCAATTACTCAACACAGAAAGTACTTAGCTAGTGTCTGTAGTCTAACCCACAGTCATTTACCACCTGGCTCTTTCTGTTTAGTAAGCTGTAGTGTGTCAGATGAGAAATATTCCCTCTCGGGGCTGGAGAGATGGCTCAGTGGTTAAGAGCATTGACTGTTCTTCCAGAGGACCTGGGTTCAATTCCCAGCACCCACATGGCAGTTCACAACTGTCTGAAGATCCAGTTGCAGGGGATCTGACACCTTCACACCAATGCACATAAATTAAAGTTAAATAAACCATAAAAATATTTTTAGAAAAAGAAAAGAAATATTACCCTTCTAGGTTCAAGTACTAGAACACTTGGTCCCCAGTAGTTTTGGGGGAGGTTTAAGAAGTGCAACCTAGTTGAAGGGCATGGTCACTGGTGGTGGGGTTCGATGTTCTATAGCCTTATCCTTCTTTACTCTCTGTGCTTCATGCTTGTGGAGGCCTGAGCTCACAGCTTCCTGCTCTAGTCACAATGCCTGCTGCCAAGCCTCCCTGCCATGATGAATCCTTACCATCTAGAACTGAAGTCCACAGAAATTCTTTTTTTCTATAAATTACTTTGGTCGTGGTCTTTTATCCCAGCAACAGAAACGTAACTAAGACACAGCCATCCCTAACCGTGTGTCTGAAACAGGTATAGTGTTGATTTTCAGGTTCTGTAGACCCTGGGGTAATGGTCAGAATCAGCTATTGAACAAGGGGTGGGGGGCTGGATGGACTGGATGGTTCTTTGGTCTGTTTCCTTCCTCTGAGACAGAATGCACGAAAGTAAGCAATTTATAAAGAACAGAGATTGATTTTATTCATAGTTCTGGAGACTCGGAAATCCAAGAGCTTGATGACTCAGCTGGTGTGGGAAAGAGAGGATGAGAACCGGAGGGCAAAGGAAGCCAAACTCGATTTTAGAACTTAGACAAAGCTCCTGATTCCGTATGTATGTTTACCCCCATTGGACAAAGGCGGGAAGTTAAAAGCCTTGTGGGTCTTGCCTTTATAAGCCTCTGACTAACTTACTTTGGCTCCATACTGTGGAATCCCCAGGTATGGAAGCGGCTGGTGTCCATTGTCCTGGCCAGTAGTTGATAAAGCTTGCTTTAACTTTGGCTCAAGAGTTGTGGTAGTGGTCTTATCTCGCCCGGTGGGATTAACAGCCAGAGCAAGGCCTCTACTGCTTTCTGCTCACAGTGGAGAGGTGATTGCTGCCCAGTGGGACACAGGGTAAAGGGACAATGAGACACTGTGACTTTTGTTGTAACCTATCACTATAGACCCCAGCATGCACGGTCACTGTGTATTTCACCATTCCGGAAGCACAAAGGACATGTTCATTGACCTGCTTGGGAAGGAAACATGAGACAAAATAAGGCTACAGACCCAGAAGAGACGCTGCCAAAGGGGACCCCTCTACAGCTGCGCCTGTTCCCCAAAGCCACCTCGGCCCAGCCTGACTCCTTCGCCTGCATTTGAAAGCCTGTGGCTGGGCTTCTGGCTAGGATGGGGATCTGCTCTCAGGACAGTGGCTCTTGGCAGAGGCAGTCCCTACCTCCCACCTTGCTCTCTGGTTCTCCATGAGCTACTCTATCCTTTCTGAAGCCAACTCAGCTTCTCTGGGAAGCATGGTGGTCTCTGGAGCCAGCTGTTTTCCTCTTCTCTGGACATTAGCAAGTAGTTACATCTGCAAGGTCACCCTGAATGATCAGCCAGAGCGGCTGAAGTTTGGACCCAAGTGTGGAGCTGCCAGACTGACTCTTGGTTTAAACTGGACAAACAAGTCTCCCTGCGGTGGCACAGGGACCACCTGTCCTCCTCTCTGGATTTGCTCACCTCGCTCCACCACCGTTTCTCTCCCCTTCCCATCTAGTCCTCTTCTGCACAGTCCACCCTCTGACCGTGAGGAGCGGAGCCTATGGCACCTGGCTGTGCAAAGGAATGTAGGCAAAGGCGGCCAAGCGAGGCTTCTGGGAAAGTCTTTGCTGATTGTTTTTAGAAAAGGGAAGTAGCGCCTTGTTTGTCCTTCCTCTTTCTCCTGCGGAGAGAGCAGGAAGCGCAGCAGCATTTCTTAAGGTCTTGAGGACTAAGGTTGGGAGTTGAGGGAGGGGGCAGCCTGGGGACCTGATAAATTACTGAAGTCAGGAGAAGCTCTGTCCACTTCCAGCTAGCCTCTTTGTTTGTTTCTGTTTACAGTACTGGGGACTGAATGTTATTTATTTATTTATTTAAAAAAATTTTGAGACAAGCTTTTATGTAGTTCAAACTAGCCTCAAACTTAGTATGCAACTAAGGATCATCCTGAACTGATTCTCCTGCCTCCACACCTCTACAGTGCTGGGCCCAGACGTGAACCACAAAGCCTGGTTTCATTTGGCTCAGGATGCTAGACAAATGCTGTAGCAAAGGAACTACATCTCCTGCCACGTTAATCCCGCCCTCCTTTGGTGGCATGTGGTACTGAACCAGGTCCTCATGTTTGCTGGGCAAGCACTCTACACTAAACAACATCTCCAGTTCCTCCTAGATTATTTTTTAAAAACTTTTTTTTTTTTTTTTACAAAAATCTTATAACCATACTAATCCAGCATCGAGGCTGAGTCTTTAGTTCCTTTAAACAAGAGTCCCAGGTCAGTCAGGGGTCAAAGGGAAGGCTTCACAGAAGTTAGTGATTCACAGTGGATCACACACACGTGAGCCCTTCCCATTCCGGGCTGGTCCTGCGTGTAAAGTGTCCCATAAAGAGACGACTGTTTACTCTAAGCAGAGGCCAGGGCCTATGGGTCAAGCTCCAGAAGCCAGTGAGCTGGCCGTCGGAATGTGAGTGTGGGCGGGGAAGGCAAGGAAGTGGCGGCCAGCTTCCACTGAGTCACTGCGGGCTGCGTGGGGGAGGGCTGCACGAGTTCCACCTGGGTGTCGCAGGAAGAGTAGGGACAGGAAGGAGGCTGGCTCTTGCCCAGTAGATCGGATCCTGGAGGCCAAGCAGGCTGTGGAAACCCCCAGGGATGCAGCTGGCTCTGTAGGAGTCCCTCTGGGGTGGGGGGGTAGGGGAGTGGGGATAAGCTCAGAAACTTCCAGAGCCCGTGCCTTTGTCTCGTCTGAACTCCAGAAGCTGCTGGGTATCAAATACAGATCTTGAAAAGTTGAGGTTCAGGGTCCGTCCTACTTAGCTTTAGCTGTCCATTTGACACAGCCTAGTCATCTGAGAAGGGGGGCTCCATTCAGGGACTGCCCAGATCAGGTTAGCCTTCAGACAGTATGTAGGGGACTGTCTTGGTTGCTAATTGATCTAGGAGAGCCAGGTCAAGGTGGGCAATACCATTCCCAGAGCAGGTAATGCTTGAGCTGTGAGAAAGGCTAGCTAGGCACGGCCCCGAGCCTGTGAGCCGCTGCCTTCCCTAAGTGACGGACTGCTATCTGTAAGTGTTATCTAAAGCTACCTTTAGCTGTGCTTGCCACAGGGACAGAAGGGAAACTGGTCCCTTAGCTGCCTGCTCTCCTTCCCAGAGCAGGGATGTGACACTGAGCAGGTTTTCAAATATAATAAAACAGACAATGAGAGACCCTGGGGGGGTGGAGGGGAGAAGAGAGTCCAGCAGGTAGGAGGGGATGTGGACCAGACACAAGCATCACAGGAAGACGGCTCAGGACCACAACTCCAGTTAGCCGCTTGTCGCCTGAGTGTGAGGCTCCTGCGTCACTCCAGAAAGGAGGGAAGCAGAAGGAGCACAAGGGCCTGGTGTTAGCTCTGTTTCTCACTATTAATGTGGCTATTTTTTAAAGATTATATATATATATATAGTGTGTGTGTGTATGTTGTGTGTGTGTGTGTGCTTGCACGCTCTATCTGCATGTGTGCCTTTATGCCAGAAGAGGACATCAGACCCCACTATGGTAGTGAGATACCAGGTAGTTGCTGGGAACTGAACTCGGGACCTCTGGAAGAGCAGCCAGTGCTCTTACCCCCTGAGCCATTTCTCCAGCCCTAATATGGCTATTTTAACTCCTATACTGAGGATGGATAGCCAGATCTGGATAACTGGTGCACTGGCTATGACCCACATACATCCCCCACAGTCAGGTGGTATGGATGCCCAGAGCAGCATTCAGCAGAGGTGATACTAGAAATCTATTTTGGAACAGTCAGTGGGTGGTAATCTGTCGCCTCACCTGTCTATTGAGGGGTGACAGTGGCTGTGTCCATCAGTTATGAAATCAGGTCTCCTTGTTACTCTCCCGAGCTACCCAGCTTGCCCCTGGGCTCGGAGCCATTCTCTGCATTCTCTCCAGAGAAAACCTGTGTATATTAAAGTCTGTCGGTTACACTTCCCTCCTCAGCCTGTGAGCACCTGTTAGTCAGTCTAGCAGCTAAGTCGGTGGGGAGCATCCCCTGGGTGTTTCAGCCACCAGGAGAGACCCTCAGGATGTCAAGGACATACATGGAGGCTGGAGCTCAGCAAGGAGAGGGGGCATGGGATGATGGTCTCTTTGCACACTAATGCTCAGTGTAGACTCATGTAGACAAAACAATTGATTCAGTACCTGGCCTGGATGGTTGGGTAGGGGCTGGGATGGGGAATCAATTCTAAGGACAGAAAAGTCAAGAATGTAGGCTTGAATTGCCGTTTTTGACCAGAGCAGAGTTCTTGTAGGGTCTACCCCTGCTCCTGGGGTTCATCTTGAGGACAGTTTCTGGCCAGCCAGCTAAAACATTCTGTTTGTTCCTGAGCTCCTTCTGCCCCGCCTGGTGATTAGCTATAGGGCATTGTTGACTCCACCTTGGGCGTGGTAATTTCCCACCTGCCTGGTGGGTATTCCATTGCGCAGCAGCTAGGTATTTAAGGTTTTTCCTAAATTTGAATGAACGGCATTCGGCTGGTCTCCTTTCAAATGACCCAGGTCTCTTGTGTGTTCTTTCAATCTCCAGGCTCTTGCCTGGCTCGTATACGGTACAGTGACACGCGAACTGTACCAAGAGAATGCGGGCATTACGAGTTCTGTTTTTGTTTTGGTTTTTTTTGCTTTATTTTATTTTTTTCAGTTCAAACTCAGTTCTTCTTACTAATGTCCATGTTACGATTACATGGCTTGAAATTCAAAGGAAAATTCGCTTACATAAAATATCTCCAGGTGACGGATTCCATTGAGTAGCCATAGTAAGTCCTTGGGAAGTGCATCGAAGGGAATTTAGGCTTTGTGGAGGCCCACTTTCTCCAGAATGGAGATTTCCAGTTCACTTAAAGTTCGTCCAGGTTACTGGATGGCACAGGGGTAGTTTCCCTTATGAGGTTCTGCTTTGTCCTTAAGAACCTCTAAGATGCAGACAGCACTATCAAAAACCTTTAACCGGCTACACACCTGAAAGCAGTATCGATGATTTGGGGCTTAGGAACCAGATCACAGCCAACAAGTGTGTCATCCCTTGACACGGTTCCCAGGCGCTGATGTCTGACTTGTTGAAGTATGTCACCCATGGAGCTTCGGACTCCTCGTCTGTCTTATGTGTCCCCTGAGAATAGCAAGAGAATGAACTGGCCAGCGGCGGCAGGGCTGGGACCAAGACCGGGTGCAGGAAGCCTGGGGTAGGATGGAAGCACACAGGCTGGAGCCGAAGAGAAGCTGGTGTGGGCTGGATGGAGGCTCTGCAGTTCGGGGAGGGGGGGCAGAGCAGAGTTTTTATGAACAAAAAATAGGAAGCTTAAGAAGAATTGACAAATCAATTTATTTTTAGATTGACTTTTTTTTTTCTTTTGGTTTTTCAAGACAGGGTTTCTCTGTGTAGCCCTGGCTGTCCTGGAACTTGTCCTGTAGACTAGGCTGGCCTCGAAACTACTTTTGTTCAGGCTCTGCATCTTCCCTGCACAGCCATGTGGGTCTGGCTGGTCTATCTCATCCGAGACTGGTTCCGGGTTGAGCATGTGACCGAGCCTGGAAATGACCTTGTCTCTAAAAGAAGCCCCTAGGAAGAGCCTCTTGCCCAGGACACTATTGTTTCTAGAGGTGACCATTTTGTCACTAGTTTGAGGACGAAGTCCATAATGAAGGCAGCAGAGTGGAGATGCCCCAAGCGACTGCTGAGCCGTGGCCCCACCCACCCTTTCTGTTTGGTGGCGAACCCACTGTTGCGTTATTTAAGCCAGTGTGAGTCAGGGCTTTCCTTACTTTCATCCCAAAATATTCTCTTGCCTTCCTACCAGCTCTGGAACACTCCTTTTCCTCAGTAAGCCTGCTCTCCAGAGAACTCGCTGGAAACCAGGTCCACAACCAGATGATACAGGAAAATCAGGGTTTCCTCGTGGAGCGCTTAGTCTCATTGGTAAGAGTTTAAGGGGCTAGAGAGACCGCTCAGCAGTTAAGAGCACTTGCTGCCTTCCTTTACCCCCCCCCCCCTTTTTTTTTTAAAGATTTATTTGTTTTATGTGTATGTGTTTTACCTGAATGTATGTGTGTATATATGTGTGCAGGTTGATGCCTGAGGAGGTCAGGAGAAGGCACCAGATCCTCTGGAGCTGGAATCACGGGTGTTTGTGACCCACCACGTGGGTGCTGAAATGGAACCGGGGTCCTCTATAAAATAACAAGTGCTCTTAACCACTGAGCCATCCCTCCAGCCTCCACATTTGCTGCTCTCGGAGAGGACTTAGGCTCTGTTTCCACAACAGTCTATACCTCCAGTTCAGGTAATCTTACGTCTTCCTCTGGCCTCCGAGGGTACCAGGTATACAAGCAGTCACACACATACCCGTAGGCACGCAAGTAGGTAGAAAGGAAAATTACTGTTTGGAGATTGTATTTATTTTTATTTTATGTGCTACGACTGTCTGGTACATGTCTGTGCATCACATGCATGTAGTGCTTGCAGAGATCCCCTGAGACAGGAGCTAGAGACAGCTATGAGTTACCAAACAGGTGCTGGGAATTGAACTGGGTTCTATGGCAGAGCAACCAGTGCTCTTAATTGCTGAACCATTTGTCTAGCCCCCAAATAAATAAAACTTAAGGAAAAACAATGACAAAAAGAAGGGACTCAAATGGCAGCACAAAGACAATTTTATTAGAGTTTAACAGATAAACTCCCAGGCAGGCTGGCTCTAAATTTCAGCAGCTGCTCAGGAGCAGGAAGATAGGAGGGAAGGAAACAACCATGCTTAGACGCTGGCATGGAGGCCAAACACACGGCAGACCACATGGTGGAAGAGAAGCCTTAGAGAACAGATAAGGAAGCTAAAATTGTTAGGGAAAGCACACTTAGGAAAAAGAAGAGAAGGAGAAAGAATGTGTCTCTGAAATAAAATAATTCAGAGGAGGGGGCAGATTTCAAAGCTACACAACTGTGAGCTATTCCAACAGATGGGTGTTCTGGGAAGGAAGGGCACTGGATCTTACCAAAGGACTAGTTATCCTGACTGTCCCTTTAGCAGGGCTAGAGATGCTCCCATCTTCCTAGAGGTGCTCCCGTTTTCCTAGAGATGCTTTCATCTTCCTAGAGGTGGGCTCATCTTTCTAGAGTTGTTTCCATCTTCCTAGAGATTCTCCCATCTTCCTAGAGGGGCTCCCATCTTCCTAGAGGGGCTCCCTTGCCGAATGACCAACCCAGCACAGCAGGAATGGTAGGCCTCAACCCAGAGAGTCTCGACCCAAGGTTTTCCTTAAGGAGTCTTTAGCACTGCTTCCCCAGCTCGTCTGGGCTTCTTGTTCTTCATCTCAACGTCTTTGCACAATTGCTTTCCTTCATTCCTCTTTTGTCCCTTCCCCTTGTCCTTACTTCCTACACACTCACCCATGAGACACCAGCCACAGGTGAGCACGCCATGCTCTTCCTGTTCTGACCCTTGAGTTAGGTAACTGTAGGCCGCGTTTGTGTCAGACCCAGGAACTTCAGAATTACAGACTTTTCCCAGGACTGTCTTAGGAAAACTGGAAAAGTGGTTGACCCTACCATGAACCGATGAGGCTGCTTGGGAAAGACCCAATGTGCTCACTGGCCCTCATGGTATCCAGTAGCCAATAGTCTTGACTAGCATCATGGAATACTGTGCAATTCTCAGTGGCACCCCTATTTTCGGCAAGACAAAACACAAGTGAGATCTTGGTGAAAAAGAAATCTGGTGTGGGGGACAGCATAGTCTTTGGAGGAAAGGGCACAGGTCTCATAATCTGTGACCTCAGGCAGATTCCATCCTCTCCAAACAAGCAAAACGAATTCAGGGCTTAAGAATTCAGGACAGGAGCTGGAGAAATGGCTCAGCAGTTAGGAGCAGTGGTTGCTCTTCCAGAGGATCCCACCACCCACATAGTAGCTCACTTCGGTCTACAGCTCTAATTCCAGGGAATCCGACATCTCTTCTGGCCTCAAGGCACCAGGTACACAGGCAGTGCACAGACATATATGCCTGCAAAACACCTATACACATCAAATTAAATTAAACTAAAATTACAATGAAAAGAACCTTGTACCAAACCCAGGCGTGTTAGCAATACCAGCACTCAGGAGGCTGAGGTAGGAAGACTGCTGAGTTTCAAGGCAGGCTGAATTACAATGAGACCGTCAAAAAAAAAAAAAAAAAAAAAAAACCTCTCACAACTAAAGCCAGGCTTGATGGTGCACGTCTGTAATCCCAGCCCTTGGGGGCCTGGGCATACTGAGTTCGGGTCTCAACAAGACAACAATATGAACAGCAAACCCAGAACCAGTTTTTCTTTTTTTTTTCTTTTTTCTCTTCTCTCCTCTCCCCTCTCCTCCTCTCCCCTGCCCTCCCCTTTCCTTCCTTCTCCTCTCTTCTCTTTTCTTTCTCTTCTTTCCATGAGTCTCTTCAGCTTGCAATCCAGGAGGGGTTAGTAGCAAGCAAAAGGTGTCGCCTTAGGATGTGGCCGGTGACCTGGCTTCTGGGTTTACCAGTTCTCGGTGTTGGAAGAAAGCACTGGGCCACACATTTGCCCTTTCATGAACATCTTTTCTGGCAGTCTTCATTGAATTTAGGACTGGAAACTGACGTCTCCTAAACTCTTTCTGGCTCCTGCTCCTGGGATTGGACACAGGAGACGGAGATACAGAGTCAGGCTCTGGGGGAGAGGGGAGGCAGGGAAGGGCCTTGGGCCCGGCACGCCCCTTCAGCAGCCCCAGCAGCTGGCTGCACCCGACGAGCAATTGTCATGTTAATTACGGGCCAGCGTCGGGCCTGGCGAGCCAGCTCAGAGCCAGCTCAGCAGCCGTGACTCTCCCTTTTCCTGCTGAGGGCCTCGGAGGAGCCCTATAGGCCCTGATGGGCGCACCCCTTAAATGGCACGTGCCCTCAAAATTTCTGGGGGTGTTACAGCCTGTGCGGATGTGTACCCCGAAGTGGATTCACGGAACCTTGTGTGGGTGTTTCCTAGCCCCCGTCCTGCACAATGCTTTCTACCCAGAGAAGAAGGGTCCAGGTCTCATCTCCAGCCGCTCACTGTCTAGAGGGCCTGAGTCAATCAGCTGAGCTGGGCAGGGTGGTACCCTGAGTGGGTGGGGAGGGGAGTGGCCGGAAAGATAACCAAACATGGAAAAATCCTTCAGATAATGGACTGGCTTCTTTATCCCCTCCATCCCTCCACATCTGCAGGCTGCCACCAATTTGCCAAAAACTCCAGAGCCATCTTAAGATGAACTAATATCAGCCTTATTTATTCTTTTTCCTGCTCTCTTCATTCATTCGTTTTGCCTCGTGTTTAGTTTTGGTGTGTGTGTGTGTGTGTGTGTGTGTGTGTGTGTGTGTGTAAAAGGAAATTATTGCTTTATCTGTTTTTTTTTTTTTTTTTTTTTTTTTTTTTAGGATTACAGATACCTGGGCTATCTTAGTTTCTGAGTAATTGCAGAGGTATCTGCAACACTTTTATATTTTTCATTTTTAATTGAAATTTTTTGATATTTTAATGTTGTTTTTCTTGTCTGTCAATTCCTTCCAGATCCTCCCTGCCCACCCAACTTTATGTTCTTTTTCTCTTCCTCTTTTAAAAAGAGAAGAAACAAACAAAACTTCACAAAAACACAAAGATCAAAATCAACAAAAGGTCAATAAAACAAAACAAAAATGCTAAAAAACAAACCAAAATTTAAAATGTCCACAAAAACACAACCGAGTTTGTTTTTTGTTGGCCAACTGCTCTGGTGCATAGGTTCTGCCCAGAAGTGTGGTTGATATACCCAGTAAGACTAAACTGGAGAAAACTGATTTTACTTTTGCCAGCAGGTACTGTTGTCTGTAGCTTCTTCGTTAGGGGTGGGACTTGATGCTCAGTTCTTCCTCTCAGGGCTGGGGCGCTGTCTGGCTTGAACCCATGCCGGTCTTGTGCGTGTTACCATACAAAGCCTTGTGAGTTCATTTGAGCATGTGTCCTGGTGTGTCTGGAAGGCACTGCTCCCCTGGAGTCAGCTCTGGCTCTTACGGTCTCTTTCCACTCCTCCCAGTCCTTCCCCCCACCTCCCCTCTCCCCCAGATCAACTCCTCCTCTGTTTCCCCAAAAGAGAGAGAGAGAGAGAGAGAGAGGGGGGGGGGGCAGGCTTCCTAGAGATATCCACCAAGCATGGCCTAACAAAGTACTATAAGACTGGGCACAAACCCTCATATCGTGACTGATGAGGCAACCCAGTAGAAGGTAAGGGTCCAAAGGGCAGGCTTAAGAGTCAGAGATACCCCAACTCCCACTGTTGGGAGTCCCCCAAGAACACTAAGCTATATGACCATAAACTGTATGCCAAGAACCTAGCTCAGACCAGACAGGGTCCGTGCTTGTTTCTTCAGTTTCTGGGAGCCCCTATGAGCTCTGCTTAGTAGAGTCTGTGGGCCGTGTTCTTGTGATGTCCTCGTCTCCCCTAACTCCTACGTAGATCCTGCTTTCTAATTAAATCTGTTAGTCTGTGTTTTTTTTATTGGGGAGCTGAGGCTGTTAGTATTGAGAATTATCATGAGCGGTGTTTATTGATTCCTGTTATTTTGTTGTTATGATGTGGGTTTCCTGTGCTTTGATTTACTATTCTAGGATTATTTATTCCTTGTGTCTTCTTGGGTGTGGTTTCCCTCTTCATACTGATGAATTCCTTCTAGTTCCTTCTATGGAGCTGGATTGGTAGATAGAAATTGTTTACATTTGGTTTTATTGCAGACTTTTTCTTTCTTCTTTGATTATAATTGATCGTTTTGTTGGTTTTAGTGGTCTTGGCTTCATCTGTGGTCTCTCAGAGTCTATAGAATATCTGTCTAGGCCCTTCTGGCTTTTAGTGTCTCAACTGAGAACTCAAGTGTTATACGTTTCTACATTGCTTGGTGTAGCACCATTAATTAAAAACCCAGAGACAGAAATTGGGGTTCAGCCTGAAGGTTAAAAAAGTTAAACAGCCAGCCACTAGCTCTTATCTCCACCTTAGTCTGAAATGGTGATCCTGCCTCCAGGAATCTCAGAATGAGACTGTGAATGAGAGCTGCCTCCTCCCGTCTTATATTCCTTTCTAGTGCTGGGATTAAAGGCCTGTACCACCACCACCTGGTTTCTACGGCAAACTAGCGTGGCTACTGGGGTTAAAGGTGCAGTGTCACCACCGCCTGGTCTGTAAGGCTGATCAGTGCAGCTGTTTTTATTCTCTGAACTCCAGGCAAGCTTCACTTATTAAAATACAAATGAAATATCACTACATCTTGGTACTTTTCCTTGCAGCTTTTAATATCTTTATTGTTGTTGTTTTGTATGTTTAGTGTTTGATGATGATGTGTTATGGGGAATTCCTCTTCTGGTCCACTCTATTTGGTATTCCATAAGGTTCTTGTTCTTTGGTAGGCATCTTCTTTAGGTTGGGTAATTTCTTTTCTATAATTTTGTTAGGAATATTTCCTGTGCTTTTGACCTGGGTTTCTTCTTCTTCTCTCCCTATTATTTGTAAGTTTTGTCTTTTCATAGTGCTCCATATGTCCTGGATATTTTTTTCCTGGATTCTTTTTTTTTTTTTTAGATTTAACATTTTCTTTCTTTAAGACCGGCAATTTTCTCTTCCATTTCTTGTAAGCTGTTGGTGATGCTTAGCTCTGAGATTTTTGGCATCCTAAGTTTTTTATTTCCAGTTTTAATTCAGTTTGGGTTTTCTTGAGTGATTTTATTTCTATTTTCATGTCTTGAATTAGTTTCTTTATTTCATTCAACTGAGTTTTCATGGCCTTCATTAGGCGTTTGTTCATATTTTCTTTAAGGTCTTTGAACATATAAATAATTGTTTGAAGTCCTCATTGTGTACTTAAGTTAACTTGTTTTTCTCAGGGCCTATTGCATGAGGGTTACTGGCTTCTGGAGGGGGCATATTGTCTTGGCTGTTCATGTTGGTGTTTTTGCATTAGGATTTAGGCATCTGGAGTTAGTATAGTTGAGATGTTTCTTGGTGTAGGTAGATATCTATCTGGCCTTGCCTTTGTTGGGCTGATTCTCCCTCCTTTGTTTGCTCTGGGTTCTAGGTGGCTGAAGGGTCTGGTAGAGAGAGCTTCTGTGGGCTGGCATGAGACACAAAGGAGTGGAAATGGCCTAGGAGGAAATACTGAGAGGCTGGGCAAGAAGGCGCTAGGAGGACGGGGGGGGGGGGTCACAGCAACAGGTGGCGTCCCCAGGAAGTGGGGGTACAGTGGGAGGGAAGGATCCTGAAGGCAGGTTGTTAGGGGACGAAGAGTCAGCAAAGACATTGGAATGAAGGACGGGAGGAGCAGTGAGAATCATTGACTTGAGTCCCGGCCAGTGTGGCCTCTGGGGGTCCCTGATGACAACAGCAGACACAGAGGAACGGAGATTGGATAGATGGAAGACTGAGAGGTCGGCAAAGGAGATACCTGGGTCCTCACCAGAAAATGGGGCTGGTGTTGGTCACCAAGGAATAAAGCCGGTGTTTGGTTTCTCATGATAATCCTGGTGCCTTGGTCTTTCAAATACTAGACTTATAGGCATGGGACACTGTCATAATCTGGTCGCTGTGATAAAACACTGCCCCAATCAGCTTAGAGCGGAATGGGTTTATTTCAGCACAGTTCCCATGTCACAGTCCGTCCCTGGGGATGGCAGGAGCTGATGCAGAGGCCACGGAGGGGTGCTGCTTGCTGGCTTGCTTTCCATGTGTGCTCAGCCTGCTTTCTTATACAGCCAAGGCCCACCTGCCCAGAGATGGGGCCCTGAGCAATGGAGGCTGGGCCCTCAGACATGAATCAAGAATCAAGAATCAAGAAAATGTCCCACTGACATGCCTATAGGTCAGTCTGATGGGGGCAATTCTTAAGAGAGATTGCCTCGTTCCAGGTGAGTGTCCAGGTTTGGGTCAGGTTGGCAAACCTGTGATAACCACTATGCCTAAGATTATCAGTTTCTTAGCCGGGCGGTGGTGGCGCACATCTTTAATCCCAGCACTCGGGAGGCAGAGGCAGGCGGATCTCTGTGAGTTCGAGGCCAGCCTGGTCTACAAGAGCTAGTTCCAGGCCAGGCTCTAAAGAAGCTGCAGAGAAACCCTGTCTCGAAAAACCAAAAAAAAAAAAAAAAAAAAAAAAAAAAAAAAAAAAGATTATCAGTTTCTTATTTCTCTAAATTCTAGAGCATTCGAGTTTAAAAAAAAACAAACTTCAGTACAAATCCTGGGTTCTGAGGCCTCATGTTAAAGAAATCCCTAGAGCAGTGGTTCTCCACCTGTGGGTCACGACCCCTTTGTGGGGGTCAAACGACCTTTTTCAGAGGGTTAGCCTAGGACCACTGGTAAAACACAGATATTTACATTATGATTCATAACAGTAGCAAAATTGCAATTATGAAGTAGCAATGAAAGGAATTTATGGCTGGGGTCACCACAACATGAAGACTTAAAGGGTCGCAGCATTAGGAAGGTTGAGAACCGCGTCACAGAGGCTCTGTTGGTATGAACTGCCTGTTTCCACCTTCCTCTCCAATGATGAAATGAATGGCACTTGGAGGCCAAATCCCCAGCCCTCCTGGACCAAAGTCCGGTGATCGCGTCTCCTCTCCTTATCTGGCTCTGGTTTGATGGAGAGGCAGTGTGGTGAAGGAGTAAAACCTCTGTGGTTAGGGAAGCATAGATCAAACTAACAGGGCTGGTTCAAGAGCCATAGGTCGAAAAAAGTGTTTCTGAGAGAAACTTCATCATCTACAGCATGCTCTTCAGAGATATGTGGTTCTAGCCCTGAAAGAGTCTGTTTTGTTTTGTGTGTGTGTGTGTGTGTGTGGTGTGATGTTTTGTGTGTGTGGTATGATGTGGTGTGTGTGTGTGTGTGTGTGTTATGGTGTATGTGATGTGGTATGATGTGGTGTATATGTGGTGTGATGTGGTATGTGTGTGGTGTGTTATGATGTGGTGTTTGTGTGTGGTGTGATGTGATGTGGTATGTGGTATGTGTGTGTGATGTGGTGTGATGTGGTGTGTGTGGTGTGATGTGTGTGTGTGTGTGTGTGTGTGTGGTGTGATGTGGTGTGTGTGTGGTATGATGTGGTATATATGTGGTATGATGTGTTATGTGTGGTGTGATGTGGTATGTGTATGTGTATGATGTGGGTGTGTGTGTGGTATGATGTGGTGTATATGTGGTATGATGTGTTATGTGTGGTGTGATGTGGTGGTGTGTGTGGTGTGATATGATGTGTGTGTGGTGTGATTTGGTGTGTGTGGTGTGATTTGGTGTGTGTGGTGTGTGTGTGTGTGGTATGATGTTTTGTGTGTGGTATGATGTGGTGTGTGTGTGTGGTATGGTGTATGTGATGTGGTATGATGTGGTGTATATGTGGTATGATGTGTTATGTGTGGTGTGATGTGGTGTGTGTGTGTGGTATGATTTGGTGTGTGGTGTGTGTATGTGTGGTATGATTTGGTGTGTGTGTTTTGTGTGTTTGTGTGTGTGTGTGTTTGTAGGGCTGGGACCTTCACAGTCCTCATGCTTATACAGAAAGCATACTGTCTACTTACTGAGTCACCTCTGTTGAGTTTTTCACTGCTTTGAGAGATGGCCTCTAACTCAGCTCTCAAGTGCAGGGACCTCAGGTGTGCACCACCACACTTGGCTCTGGCAAGATCTTGATGTGCTGTTCTCCAACTTTTGGGCTTAAGCCATCCCTTGCCTCCCGAGGAGGTGGGTCCACACGTGCAGATGTTTCAAACACTGGTTTTCAGCTCAGTAAATTGTAGAAAATGGATAGATACATATTGAGCCAAGTATGACAGTGCGTGCCTGTAACTGCAGTGCTTTCCAGATAAAGGCAGGAGGATCAGAAGTTCAGGACGAGCCTGGTCTGCATGCTGTATCAAATGAACAAACAACAACCACATACACACAAAATCTGTCTGTCGAGGTTTGACCCCTACTCCTTTTACAGGGGCAGAGGCAGTCACCTCTGCCTTCATTTGTGTTCAACCCAACTACCCTTTATTCTGTGTATACTGGGCTGCATTTTCCTTTGAGTGGTTGACAAGATCTCAAACCCTTCGAGAAGCAAATTCTTTGATACGTGCTCTTTATTTTGCCAGCCACAGTGGCGCACGCTTTTAATCTAACCCTTGGGAGGCAGAGGCAGATGTAGTCTCGCGAGTTTGAGGCCAGCCAGGTCCACTGTGTGAATGAGTCACAGGCCAGCCGGTAAGATGGGGAGACTCAAACAAACCCTGGTTGCTTAGGAGACTTTGGGGAGTTGTTCGGGGAAACGGATGTGGTTTGGAGTGGCTGTGACCTTTAAGAGAGAGAAGTGTGGCTGAGCCCTAGGCTGCCTGTATGGAGCTGCACACTCTTTCAACACTGCTTGAGTAGATATCTCTTTGGTATCCCTTCTCTCCTGGTGTCCGCTAGTCAATCTGAAATGTCTAATTGCAAGGGTACATTGCAAACTGCTCCCATGTTCACACTGAGCTGTGAGTTAGTGTCCAGTAACTCGGTGCCTGTCTATGCCACTGCCTAATGAAGGTTTCTGGTGCTAGAAAACCATTTCTAAAGACTTTCGCCGTGCTCGGTGAAAACATAGGTTAGAATACTCCAGACCATAGTCACGAAGCTTTCACACTGCATGTACTCAGGGCTCCCCAAAGTCATCTGGCTCTCACTTCTGTGGAGTTGTCAAAAGCATCTGTCTTGGACCACCGACGTCACCTGTACTCCTTCCTGGCACTCCTGGGCAAATCATCTGGTTATCTAGGTGCCTGGTTTGTGCCTTGACTTCCAGTAGGCAATTACTTATAGTCGTAAATATCAGCTCTCTGTTCACACATGCTGATGCTGTAGCCAGAGGTCTTGACTTTTGACTTCAGCCCTGGGAGGCCCTTGTTGCTGGGAGTAGCTGTCTAGGCAGAGGTGATGGACAGCTGGGTCAGCTGGGAAGATTCGTTCAGTTGAACTGTGCAGGGGAATAAGAAGGCCTGGGTCTTTTTCCTCTGCCACACATCCCCACGGAAGCCAGCTTTATACATTCAAAGGCTAAGTAGGCATTGGCTAGACATTATCTGGGGCCCAGGAGAATATGCTGGGATGCTTCCACTATGTTTCTCAGTGCTGGCCATGGGTTACAGCCAACTGGGGACCTCACAACTGATGATGCCTGAGCATCTAGACCGTCAAAATCTGCAGGCTCTGGCCCACACTCCGCTCGTTGTTTGGTTCCTATCATTGGTTTAGAATGTTCTGTTTCAGTCACATGCGTTTATGTCGTGGGGTGGGAGGAACATGTGCACGGCATAGGTGTAGAAGTCAGAGGACATCTTGCAGGAGCTGGTTACTCCTTCTACCATGTGATTACTGGGGATTGAACTCAGGTCTTTGGGATTGGCAGGAAGTTCTTTTACCTGCTGAGCCATTTCGCCAGTTTTTGCTATTCCAGGCTGGCCTGGAACTCACCTTGTAACCTAGACAGCAGTGAAATTCAAAATCCTTCCGTTTCCGCTTCCCAGGTACAAGGATTACTGGAGTTCATCGTGATTCCTAGCCTGCTGGGTTTGTTTTGTTTGCTCGCGTTTAGTTTCGCTAAAGTCTCAGGCTGTAACCCTGCCTGGGCTGGCTCTTGCTATGTAGACCAGGATATCCTCAAGTGTGTAGGGATCCTCCTGTCTCTGACTTTCATATAGGAGATTACAGGAATTCGGTCAGCTATGTTTCAGTTAGACATAACAGACAGCACAATGAATTTGGCCACCCAGTACCTACCACGTGATTTGCAATTCAGCAGGCCAAGCATTCGCGATTCAGCAGGCCGAGCACACCCAGCCCTCCTGAAAGCCCTCAGTTGTATGTGAGGGCTCCAGCTTGCTTGCTTTATTTATTTGTTTATTTTTAAATTTATTCATTATTATTTTTTTAATACTGCCGTATCCTGTAGCACCGACTGGCCTTGAATTCACATCGTCTGCTAAACTGGCTTTCAACTCCTGCAGTCCTTCCTCCAAATGCTGGATCGCAGGCACCGAGGACCACACAGCCAGACTCCTGCAGCATTTACAAAAGGGCAAGCTATATGCCGGGAAGTCATAGAACAAAAGAAAAAGGGTGCAAGTCTCTAGAGGGGTTCAATATGTGGGGAGCCCGATAGGAGAGCTGTTGATTGCTGGATTAAGCCAGGGCCTCATACATGCTAGCCAGTGCTCTGCGGCTGAACCACACCACTCCAGCCTGGAAGGCAGTCAAGTCTGTGTAGAACCATTTCAGTGCTCACTTCGTGTCTTCTTCCTGGTGACAAAATCCTCTGCAAAGAGAGATGGGAAGAAGCAGAGGAGAAGAGAGAAAGAAAGGGAGAGATGGGGTGGGGGGCTTTGTCGGAGAAGCTGCATATGCCTGATTCTCAGCGGCTCTCTGCTCACACAACCCGTCTGCCGAGAGGTGATTTGAGGACGGCATAGTCTAGCCTCAGTTATAGAGGGTGCTAAAGGAAGGAAATGCCTTCTCTGGTCCTCAGGAGGAATTCCCTCAGAAAACCCCTGACCCTGCTTTCTGTAGACCATGCCCTCCCTGAGCTGCCTTGACCTCAGTGCCTTGGGGTGTGTGAACTGTTATATGACCCCATATGGCTCATTTGTTAGGGATGTGTGTGTGTGTGTGTGCATGTGTGTGTGTGTGTGTGTGTGTGTGCATGTGTTTGAGACTCAGTCTCCCTGTGTAGTTTAGACTTCAGTGATTCTCCTGCCCTTGGCCTATCTTTTGCTTAGTGCACAGCAGAAAGATGTGCTATGCGGTATGACGTAGCTACAGCCAGGCATGGTGGTGCACGCCCTTAATCCCAGCACTCAGGAGCCAGAGGTAGGCGGATCTCTGAGTTCTAGGACAGCCAGCGTGACTCAGGGAAACCCCTGTCTAGAAACAAAACAAAACAACAACAACAACAACAAAAAACTGAGCAAACAAAAAAAAACCAAGACACAGTTGCAGAGATGAACTGAAAATGTAACCGACCGTGTAGATGAGACCCTCCCCCTCCACCCCGGACCAGAGGTCAGATTCAGGGCCTTGCAAATGCCAGGCAAGTGCTTTATCAAGGAGCTGCATGCCAGCCCTCAGAGGAGTCTGGAGAAAAGGGGAGAAGCCAAGATTGCCAGACTCCAGTTTCTAGAAGGAATTGTGGTGAAAATCACTTTTCTAGGTCACAGATCTTGCCCAGGTGACAGGTCACAGACACTTGCTGCCCAGCCCATGATCTGAGGTCAGGCTCTGGAACCAAAACAATGGAAGGTGAGAGCTAACTCCTGCAAGTGACTCTTCAGCCACTGGAAGTGGTTGTTGTTGATCCTGGTGTTTGAGAAGGAAGCTGAGTGGCCATAGCAGCACCAATTAGATAGCCCGATAAAAGGCCAGCAAGTACAGGCCAGATTGTGTTCCCCCATGACCAGCTCCTCCCATGGGGAGGCGTGTACCATGCAAGCATGAGCTGCCACATATACATCACAACCACACACACACAATTTTTCCCCCCAAAAGGCCAGAGAGATGGTTCAGTGGGTCAAGGTCTTTGCCACCAAGCTTGACAGTCTGAAGAATTTGAGTTTAATTCCCAGGGCCCACATTCTGGGAAGAGAGAACTGACTCTCACAGCGTGTCCTCTGACACACACACGCACACACACGCACATGCACACACGCACATGCAGACATATATATGCACATGCACAAACACATGGGCACACACAGACACACTCAGACATATATACACATGCACAAACACATGGGCACACACAGACATACACACACAAAATAAGTGAACAAATGTGATTTATGATTACAGGTGGCTCATGTCAGAAAACTTACATAGTAGAGGCTCTGGTGGAGGTATGGGGCCGTCTTCTGGTAGAAGGATCTGCCAGCTAAGAAGGGCTGCCAGTAACGTGAGTTTTACAGGCACCTGGCTCAGTGGCTCCCACGCCTGGAAAAGACAACAGCTCCCAGCGGGAGGACTAGCCCTTCCTGGTGGAGCACGGTTCAGTCTGCACTTGCTGGCCTTTTTTATCAGGCTAAGTGGTGTTGATAGAGCCACTTAACTCCCCTTTCAAACACCAGGATCAATAGTGGCCGGTTTCCAGTGGTTGAACAGGTTCATAATTAAGCCTCGAAGTGGCTGTGAAAGAAGGTGTCAGGCCAGCCTGGATTCTAAGCCTGGTCTCATTTATTTCTGTGTGGCAAAGGTTGAGGATGCTTGCAAACTCTTCTCTACACCTCCAGTTGGAAAAGATGGGCATGAAAAAATGACTAGTGGGTAGAGGTGCCTTCCACACAGCCTGTAGACACAAGTTCGATCCTACATAAAGGTGGAAAGAGAGAATTATAACAGCACCAAATTGTCCTCAGACTCCATAGCGTCATGGGTCATCCATGCCCTCCCCCATGAAGCCCCCATGCACATCACCATGCCTCTACACACGTCATGCTCCCTGTCTTAGTGAGGATTTCTATTGCTGTGACGAAACACCATGATCAGAAAGCAAGTTGGGGAGGAAAGGGTTTATTTGATTTACTCTTCCACATTGCTGTTCATCACCGAAGGAAGTCAGGGCAGGAACTCAAACAGGGCAGGATCCTGCAGGTAGAAGCTGATGCAGAGGCCATGGAGGAAATTGCTTGCTGGCTTGCTTCCTGTGGCTTGCTCAGTCTGCTTTCGCATAGAGCCCCTGACCACCAGCTCAGGGATGGCACCGTTTACACTGGACTGGGCCCTCCCCCATTGATCACTAACTGAGAAAATGCCTTACAGCTGGATTTTAACTGAGGTTCCTCTCTCTCTGATGACTCTAGCTGTGCCAAGCTGACACACAAAACCAGTCAGCACATGCCCCCAAATCATCATGCCCACATATATCGTCATATTCTACAGCACCACGCCCCTACATCATCAATCATCATCACACCCCTACATGCATTGTGCCCCCCACATCATCATCTACACACATTTTGCGTGCACACACAAATAATGAATCTATATATAGAATAATGAATATATATAATAATGAATATATATTGAATAATGAATATCTATATAATAATGAATGTATCTATCTCTATCTCTATCTCTATCTATATCTAATCTATATCATCTATATCTATATCTATACCTATGAAGGAGGAAGATGGAGACAGTTCACTTTCATTGTATCTGGACTGAGCTTTTCCTAGCTAAATAGGACACTAAATAGCCACAAGCTTCATGGTATCTCGGAATGATGTGTGACTTTGGCCTGGCTCTTAGATTGCTTGGTCCTGGGATACTCCCTCTCAGAAGATGGCCTTCACCTGCAGCACATGAGTGGACAGCTGCCCCAGCCAGCACTGGTCAACAAAGATGGCCTTGGAGTTCTGGGATCTTGCTGTCAGTGCTTCATTTTTGTGTGACGGGATTCCACTCTGTAGCCCGAGTTGGCCTTGAACTCACAATGGCCACAGATGTCTGTCTCAGCCTCCCAAGTGCTGGGATCACACGCATGGGCCACCCTAGCCTTAGATACCTATGCTTGAGGTACCTTTGTCGTCTTAGCTTATTCTCGGTCATGCCAGGGTTCAGTTAGTTGCTCCATATTTGAATATGTAACCAAGAAGTAGAAAAAAAGTCCCTCAACTTCTGCTCTTTCTTTCTTTCTTTCTTTCTTTCTTTCTTTCTTTCTTTCTTTCTTTCTTTCTTTCTTTCTTTCTTTCCTTCCTTCCTTCCTTCCTTCCTTTTTTCTTTCTTTCTTTCTTTCTTTCTTTCTTTCTTTCGTTCTTTCTTTCTTTCTTTCTTTCTTTCTCTCTTTCTTTCTCTTTCTTTCTTGAAAATCAGTGTCCAGAAAATGACTCCAATTATTTTCACCCTCCTTTCCTTCAGCCAGCTATGTTCATAACACTGTCCTGGCTAAAAGCTGGGAGTTTCTGTAGATAGACCTCCCAAAACCTCTTTCAATTGGGAGAACTATTGTTCATCCTGGCAAAACCATGCCTTCCCTTCCTGCCTGCCTCTTCCCCCTTCTTAGGAGCTGTTCCCTGACCTCCCCCTAGCTCTGGTCTCTCATCTTCTGTTCTGAACGTGGTTCTCGGAATCCTTGAGACTCAGTTAGAGTCCGTGCTCTCTCTTTCTCCTAGTGATGCTTGCCATTTAAATTTCCCATCTGTCTTAGAGAGCCAAAGCTTTGCGATGGCCGGACGACAGGACGGGTCACTTCCATCTTTCACTAGCAGTGCTATGTCCATTCTTCCCCAGCCTTTAGGGGTCAGACAGAAAGGACGGGTGCTGGGGCGGTGGGAGTGTGTCAATGTGCTGCCCAGTGTAGGGGTGCAGATCCTACCAGCTGTGTGAAGGGGCGCCAGGGATGAGCTGCATTAGGCAGGACCACGCTGTTTCGTAAAACCTCCTCCATTTTGGTTGAAATGTGACAATTCTCTGAACTATAGCCATTTGGTTTCCAGACCTAATGTGAGTTATTTCTCTAGATTCTTACTTCCCCTGCCCCATGAAACCCCAGTAGCAGCCAGCAAGGAGAAATGATTTTGAATCACCTAACAGTCTTTTGTTTTTATATATAATTAAAAAATTATTTTTATTTCATGTATTTACCTGTATATATGTCTGTGTGAGGGTGTTTAGATCCCCTAGAACTGGAGTTACAGACAGCTGTGAGCTGCCGTGTGGGTGCTGGGAACTGAACCTGGGTCCTCTGGAAGAGCAGTCAGTGATCTTAACCACTGAGCCATCTCTCTAACCACTTTGGGTCACCTAACATTCGTTAACTAGTTATCCGGTATCCATGGCCAACTTTGGCCCCAAACGGAATCTTTCTGTCACCCTCCTCCTTGCATTCCTGCTTGCAACCAAAGGCCTCTGGTTATTTTATTTGATGCATATGGGGTTCCTCATGTATGTCTGCACCATGGATGTGCCTTGTGTCCTGGAAGGTCAGAAAAGGATGTCAGATCTCCCGGAAGAGGGAGTTGGACTCTCCTGGAACTGTAGCTATGGTTGGTTGTGAGCTACCACGTGAGTGCTGAGAATCGAACCGGGGTCCTCTGGCAAAGCAGTTTGTCCTCTTAATTGCTAAACTGTTTCTCGGGCCCCCAGCTTCTAATTCTAACGGAATTCCTCTCTGCGGGTTTCCCTCCAAATAAGTTACTCGCTCCCTTGACATTCTTTTCCTCTCATTGCTCTCTTGAGCTGCAGAACATAAAAACACGGCTTTCCGACTCAGGTCTGGGGTCTGGATGGTATAGGAGGAAGACTCAGGTCTGTGAACACCAGATATTCTCACCTCTTGACTGACTCACCTCTTGGAATTGAGAGAAGGTAACAGTTTCTGTGTGAGCAAGTCTGCTTCCTTCTTCCTCTATGCTTGCCCAGTTCCCTCACTGAGTCTGAGGGAACATAAGGCTCCCTTGACCGGAGCCATTTTCCTGGTTTCTATAGCTCCCTCCATTAACCCACCTAGTAGAGTCCAGGGCTCCCCAGCTCCAGGTGAGCAGCTGCTCAGGACAGTAGCATTAACAGGGAAGCAGCGACTAGAAAACAGGGCCTCAAGCCTGGGAGCCTCTTTTCTAAGGGCAGTAATCCATTCACAGCTCTAAACCCTCAGGTCCTTGTCGATTTGGGGGTAGAGGGAGATAGGGCTGAATCCACGGCTTTGTACATACTAAACGTGTTACACCCCTGAGCTCTGCCGCTAGCCCCAACTATCCTTATTTTTTTCTCCTCCCACCCTCCCTCCCCCTACTCTCCCTCCGTTCCTTCCTCCCACCCTCTTTTCCCCTCCCCCTCCCTCCCTCTCTTTCTCCCTTCCTTATAGTCTACAGTGTTGGCATCAAACCCAAGGCCTCATCCCGGTACACTAGGCAGGAGCTCTACCATGAGCTCAGTCCTCAGGCATTAAGCAAAGGACTCTATCTCTTCAGTTCACCATAGTGAGGGTTAAGTTTGGAGTTCTGGAAGGCCACAGCTGGGCTATAATGATGTCCACATTGCCTTCTACCAGCCGTCTTCCTACCCCGGCCCGCAGTGAAACTCTCCTACTTCTGAATGTTTCCCTGAGACTTTCATTTGAACACAGCTTAATCATACCTTTAGTTTTCAGGATTAAACAGAGGGACTTGGCTGGGTTGAATAATATCTCTCTCAAAGTTCAAGTCCATTAGAAATTTAAAATATGACCTTGTTTGGAAACAGAATCTTTGCAATTTGCTCTGATGAAGTCATAGTGGATGGGGCGAGGGCTCCAAGACCAGCGCGACTTCATGAGACAGAGGAGGAAAACTTAGACATGTAGACACACACACACACACACACACACACACACACACACACACACAGGAAGAAGGCCTTGTGACTGAGGTGTCCATTGGAGGGATGGCTCAACAATCCTGAGCATTGCAACACTGCCAGGAGCAGACAAGGCAAGTAAAGATTCTCCACAGAGCCATCAGAGGACCAGCACGCCTGGCCAGCTACTCAACTTCAGTGTTCCAACCTCTAGAATGGCGACATAATATTTCTGTTTTCTGAAGTCCCCAGTTTGGAGTGGTTGTTCTGCCTGCTCTGAGAAACTAATGGTGGGACTCCTGGAAGGCAAGAAAACAAAACAAAGCCTCATTTCCTAGCTGGTATGATGATTCTGAGAAGAGTACTTGCCTCACATGCATGGAGCCCAAACAGAGTCTCAGCACCACTTAATCTGGGTGTGGTGTCCCACACGTAGAGTACCAGAGCTCAAGAATACAGAAAACACAGGCAGGAAGATCCTGCCCCAACCCACATGGCTTAGGGATTACCCTAACTGGGGCAACAGGAAACAAATGATAACCAGACATACACAAGAACCAGAACTAAGTTGGCCATGGACTCCGGTGGAGACTCATCAACAGTCGTCCAGAAACTCAGTACAGGAGGCAGGTTTGCTCTGCACTGTTGAATGAAGAGGTATGCTTAGCCAATTTTGGTGCAGGGTGGCCTCTGTAGGGGAGCAGTTTTAGGGTTTAAGCATTCTGGAGGAAGAAGCTATCACCCATGTTTTCTACATATACTGCAAGCATCCACACATGGACCACGGAAGGCTTTGACATTCTGAGGCACTGGGGTTCTTGACACGGCCATGCGAATGTCAACCATACACATCCACTCAGGACTTCATCTGCTCCCCAAGGATATGAAGTTGACAGTCAGTCTCAGTTACCTACAGAGCTTGAGGCTCACTTAGGTTATATGAAACCCTCTCTCAAATCCCCACATATGTAGACAGAGGCTGCTCATTTGTTCCTAGATGCCCAGAATCAAAATAACCACACAGAAACTTTATTATTTGCACTGTTTAATGAATAGCTTAATCATATTTCTGGCTAACTCATATCTTAAATTAACCCATTTTTATTAATCTGTATATGCCAAATGACTGTGGCTTACTGGCAAGGTTCTGGTGCATCTGTCTCCTGCAGGAGGCTATGTGGCTTCTTTTTTACTCTGCCTACTCCATATATTTCTTTCAGCCTGGCTTACTCTGTTAAGTCATTGGCCAAAAGCAACTTTTTATTAACCAATGGCAATAAAACATATTCACAGCATACATCACCTCCCACATCATATGTACAGCAAAACAAAACAACCCCCCTATATTCCAAAACAAAGTGAAAATTATCTGCACAACTTCTTTCATCCTGAATGTGCTCATGGCATTTGCCTATTATTTTATTCATATATCTTTTCTCACTATGTTGCCTGGGCTATCAGGTCTCCAGGCTTGAGTGATGGCCTCAACCTCTTGATGTCTATGACTACAAACATACACCATGCGTGGTAGTCTGTTATTTTATATATTTTATTTTTGTTTTAAATAGAGTAACTTTTTGGGGGGGTGGTTTTTGAGGCAGGGTTTCTCTGTGTAACAATCCCTGACTGTCTGGAACTTGCTTTGTAGACAAGGCTGGCCTCAAACTCACTGGTCTGCCTCTGTCTCCCTAGGGCTGGGGCTAAAGGCATGCATCACCACTGCCTGGTGAATAACATTCTTTTCAATAATTACCAACTTATTAACTTTTAATTTCATTATGTGTGTATTTACACATGTACTGAGGTGTGTAATTCATGTCATAGTGTGTATAGGGAGGTCAAAGGGCACCTTTCAAGAGTCAGCTCTCCCTCCTTCCAATTCAGGGGGTCAGGATGCAAGCACCTTTGCCTGCTGAACCGTCTCAGTACCCCTGGTTTTGTTTTTATTGGACCTGACAAGGACTAGGCCTGGTGACTCATACCACTTGGGAGGCTGAGGCTGGAGGATCCCTGTCTCCAAAATTCACAAAATCAAGTATAGCATTAATGGATGAGGACTTACGATGGTGGGAAGAGGAAATGTTTGTGTAACAATAACCCCAGCTAGCACATAAAGGGTGATATGTCCTTATTAGGTTACCAGGAAATTTATGTATATGTTACTGAAGAAGCATGACAATAAGAAACAGTTATTGGAAGCACCTTATATGAAAATACCATCCTAAGTATTTACAGCATAATCAACAGTATAGACACAATTCAAAAACCGAGGGACTTCAGTCACCACCGTTTTGCTTGCTTACAGCTCTATGAACCAGGGGCAGGTTCACTAGACGGCTCTCCTGTGTACATCAGTGGGCAAGGTTCACAGCTGCACTCAGCTAATGGCTGACTTGGCCTGGGCTCACTAAAGAGGCAGCAAGCATGGTATTGGCCTTCTGGGTGACTGTCTTGGGCTTCCTCACAGCATGGTTTTACACCTTAGCCGAACTTCTCATATGATAGTGGTCTTCCAAGAGGGTCAAAATGAAAAATGTAACAGTAGTTACCACACAGCACAACTCTGCTGTACTCTACGGGTGTGCTGTACTAGCTTCATAGTGTAGCTGCAAGGGATTTCTAGAACTATGACAATTCAGCAGAACACAAACGTGTTACCTTATAATTGTTGTAGGCCCATATTTCCACATGATGTGACAACCAGAATCCCAGGCCACACAGGAGGGGGCCACCTCCCTAAGAAAGGGTCAGGATGCTCTTCTGCTCCTTCTTTGTAATTTGGAGGATGCCTAAAAAGAGATGTTAATTCAGCCTACGTGACAGAGCTGGCATACAGAGCAGGAAGACATGGCAGAGCAGGCATAGGTAGATGTGGACGTGACCACAGCCATTCACCTGGTTACCTAGGAAACAGAATGCTAATGAATTTCCCCCTCAGTTTATGTTTTGGTATATAAGGCTGTTTGGAGAATAAACGGAGGAATTTTCGGGATATGAACTCAGGATTTCATGAGGGATCACTGAGAATCTCCCTCCCGATAAAGCCATGTGAGTTGTGTCTTTATTCCCACACCTCCCCTCTGGTTCGGAGAAATAATCTAGGGTCCAGGCTGGCAGCAGACCCCGACATAATGGCGCCCTGAAACGTGGGACTGATTGGTGAACCCCCCTCAAAAATGGAAGAAGTGACCAGTCGTACAGAGGAGAATGTGAGGAACCCGCAAGAGAAATTTGCACCACATATGCGTATGTATGAGCGCTCAGAAATAGAGAATAGAATTTAAAGAAGTGTAGAGAAGTGGGAAATTGAAAGTGGGAGAAAAAAATTTGTAAATAATAAGTAATATATACGGGATAAGGAAAGAGTATTCAGTTATATGTGTTGGTATCTAAAGGAAGTTGGAGTGGAGCAGAAACAATGGCAGAGATATTTAGAATTTGTAAGTGTGATAGTAGCAGAAATGCAACTTTTATTGCTTGCTAAACGGGTAGGAAAAGTAAAGGAAATACGGCATTTGGCCCAAGAATCGCCTAAGTTACCGCTGAGATTGAGGCGCCACATGCAGGTGCAGTAGCCAGCTGGATCTAACCCACCTGCAGGTGAAATGCAAGCAGGAGAAAAAGTTTAGAGAGCAAATTTTACCACAGAGTCAGCAGCCAGAGTCAATAGAACAGAGGAGAGGGTTCGGAAATTCTCTAAATTTTATGATTACAAGTTAAAATTTAAAAAAAAGATAGTTAAAAATCGGCATGGCTACACCCACCAGAGTTTATGACGGAAGACTGAGGGAGCCTGTGTCCTAGCCCCCTGCCTTGTGGTCTGGCTTCAGCTAGGAGCTGGGCAGGCAAGTGTGCAGAAAAGGTTGCCTCAGGGAACTGCAGCTTCAGGACAATTAAAAATAAATAAGCAGTTAAATATGCTTCTTTTACGTTTCACAATTTTTGCTTCTTTGTCAAAAATCTGCTGTTTGTCGGCATGTGAATTTGTATCCCAGGTGGATTGATTTCAGTTCCTTTGATCCTCATATTCGTTTTTAATCTGTTTTCAGTACTGTGGCTCTGTAGTGAAGTTTAAAGTCAGAGATTGTGATGCGTTCAGAAGTTCCTTAATTGTACAAGATTGTTTAGGATGAATTAGGCTATCCTGAGTTTTTGTTTCTCCATGTGAAGTTGAGGATTGTTCTTTCGAGATCTGTGAAGAATTTTGCTATAATCTTAATGGGCATTTGCAGTGAATCTGTAGATTGATTTCAGTAAGATTATCATTTTGCTATGCTGGTTCTAGCTTCACAAGAGGAGATCTTTCCATTTTTTGATGTCTTAAATTTCTTTCTTCAAAGATTTAAAGTCCTGCTGGGCGGTGGTGGCGCATGCCTTTAATCCCAGCACTCGGGAGGCAGAGGCAGGCGGATCTCTGTGAGTTCGAGACCAGCCTGGTCTACAAGAGCTAGTTCCAGGACAGGCTCTAAAGCTGCAGAGAAACCCTGTCTCGAAAAAAAAAAAAAAAGATTTAAAGTCCTTATCATACAGGTTTTTCCCATTTGTTTGGTTAGAGTTACTCCAAAATATTTTATGGTATTTATGGCTATGGTAAAGGACGATGTCTCTCATTTTCATATGTGTAGAAGAGGTGGATTTTGGGTTGTTTTCAGATTCTGTCTATGACAAAATGATTCTGCTATGAACATAATTAAGCACATGTTCTTATGATATGGTTGAACATCTTTTTTGTATAAGCCCAAAACTAGTATTGCTGAGTTTTAAGGTAGATTGTTGCCTAATTTTCTGAGAAATCGCCATACTATAATCCAAAGTGGCTGTGCCAGTTTGCACTTCCACGAACAGTGGAGGAGTTTTTTTCTTTACCCCACATTCTCTTAAGCATAAATGTCAACAGCACTTTTAATCTTGGTCATCCTTATAGGGATAAGATGGAATCTCAGAGCTTTGATTTGCATTTCTCTAATGGTGAAGGATGTTATCCTTGAACATTTTTTGAGTGTCTTTCAGTCATTTTAAGTTCATCTGCTGAGAGTTTTCAGTTTAGGTCTGTACCATACTAATTTCCTGAGTCCTTCATATGTTTTTAGAGTGGATTAGTGATAAGTAAAGATCTTTTCCCATTCTATAGGCTGATACTGTGTCTTGTTGACCATGTCCTTTGCTACACAGAAGCTTCTCAGCTCAGGAGATCTCATTTATTAATTGTTTCTCTCAATGTTTGTGCCACTGAGGCTGTGTTTGAGAGGTACCAATGCATTCAAATGTACTTCTAACTTTTTCTTCTGTGTGGTTAGTTTTATGTTGAGGTCTTTGATTCATTTAAGCTTGAGTTTTGTGCATAAAGATGAATATGGATCTATTTTCATTCTTCTACATGTTGATTTTCTAATTAGGCCAGCACCATTAGTTGAATATGCTTTCTTTTTCCATTTTCCTATCAGCTAGGCAGACTTGCAACTTAAGAGGAGAATAGTTTATAAACTTTTGATTAGATATACAATGGTTAAAGCCTTAGTTATAATATTCTTAGGAGTCTTTGAGCCACCAAGTAAAATTCTTAAAGGGAGCAATGAGCCAATTTCCAATAGAGAGTTTATAGAAGCTGCCAGACAGGTACTCAAGCAGGTGGAGTATAGATCAACAGGTAAAGTATACAATAATCAACAATTAATTATGATTCAGCTACAGCAAGTGTGAGTATTAAGTACAAAACTTATTCTACAACAGTTTTATGAAAAAACAGAATGCTTTTTATGGCTGCACCTTCCCATTTTTGCCAGTTAAGATATTAAACTCTTAATTTCAAGCAGTAGCTTGTCTAATACAAAAAAGCAGGATGGAATCTAGGAGATGTTTTAGCAGAGTGCAGCCTATGATCAATGTTTCTTATACTAAGGAATAGATTAATCGACAATTTAAAGATAGTGATTCTTGGACAATTGTGTTTGCTCAATTCAAAAGCCAGAGTAATGGCCTTTTCCCAGATGATCGTTGCTGCAATTCACAGAACTATATTTCGCTAATGTTATAGCTAAAGATCCCTTAAAGGACGTTACACTGAATTTTACAAATGGCTCTTCCAATGGAAGGACTGTATATATGGTTAACAATGAAAAGGAACTGTGGAGCATTACATGGCTCCGTGAGAACAACTTAAGAGGATAATAGTTGCAGACAGATCAGCTGCAGACAGATCTGGTATGGTGACACCAAGGTGACCTTGCTAATGCAAGGTAAAAAAAAAAAAAAAGCCCTTGCAATGAATTATGAAAAGACCCGACCTATATTAATTTGGGGTGGAGGATGTGTTTGTGCTTTTTTCACAGAAAGAAAATAAAGCTGGGTGAGATGACTGCATATTCAGTAAAGGAGTGGCCGGCCCGATGACATCGTAGCTGCAAAGACCCCCATAGAGGAGCTGAAGAGGCGTTCCTTGGTCCAGTCTCCCCCACAGAGAGGAGTGCCTGGTCATGGGACCACCACTCTGCACTGCAGGGTGCCATGCTGCTCTGAGGGACACATGCTGAGCTGCTTCCAGACACTTGGGACACACACAGACCCGGAGGCCCTGCTGAGGTGACTTCGATGACTCAGTTTTGGAGCTGACGTGCAGGATGAACGTTTGACTGTTTTAGTCTTTTGGGACACAGAACTCATTTTGATTAAAATATTGAACCTGAGAACTAAGACCTAAGCTTTCCCCGTGGGGAAAGAAAGACTGAAAATAAGGAACGACTGAAGCTCATCTCACTTAAGAGGGGGCGGCCTAAGGGTTTAACTGCTGCTCAGAGCCTGGAACTGGCCCGGGATAACAGCAACGTCACTGTACTCTCGTCCCTCAGAAGAGCTTTTCTTGTCATTTGATTAATGCGGATTTAAGAAAATTGTGACGTTTCATTACAAATTTATTGTTAATTATGGTACTGACCTGATGATATTTGTAACTGCATATAAGAGGTTGAGAAAAGTTGGTATTGACCAATAATGCTGAGAATTATGGTATCGACCTGATAATGTTTGTAACTGCTTATAAGACGTTGAGAGAAGCTTGACACACCCTGTAAATGTTGGGATTTAACGTATATGCTAAGAGTTTTAGATTTTGATACTATGCAAAAGATTTAAGAGGTATTCTAGATCAGCGGAAGAAACATTTTCAACGCAGGTGATCCTTTCTCCTTTAAATAGGAGACTATGGCCTTTAGGAGCATGATTATTTATAAAGCTTTATAATTTCTCCTGACAAGAAAGTATGGCTCTGAGACACAGAACTCAAAGGTATCTCTCTCCCTCAATCTCTTTTCTTCACAGAGATCAGCAGTCAATGACAGATTTGAAACTTCTTCTTCCCAGATGCCTAAGACAGGAGCTTGCATAAAATGGAATGCCTGTTCCAAGATGAGTAAAGTTGGGTAAATGGAGAAGTCTTTGCCTAAGGCAGACATAATCATCTGTCCTGATGCAGAAGCACAGGTCTTATTAAAATTAGTAGGAAAGAGTGGATTGTAGGCCCATATTTCTACATGGTATGACAACCAGAATCCCAGGCCACAGTTTGCATCTGCCACACAGGAGGTGGTCACTTCTCTAACAAAGCGTCAGGATGCTGTTCTGCTCCTCCTTTGTATTTTGAAGGATGCCTGAAAAGAGATGTTAATTCAGCCTACATAACAGAGCTGGCATACGGGGCAGGAAGACGTGACAGAGCAGGCATAGGTAGGACGTGACCACAGCCATTTACCTGGTTACCTAGGAAACAGAATGCTAATGAACCCCCTTCCCCCAGTTTATGTCTTGGTATATAAAGCTGTTTAGAGAATAAACGGAGGAATTTTCAGAATGTGAATCAGGATTTCATGAGGGATCACTGAGAATCTCCCTCCCGATAAAGCCATGTGAGTTGTATCTTTATTCCCATGCCATCTCTCTGATCCAGAGAAATAATTTAGGATCTGGACTGGCATCAGACCCTGACAAGTTGTAGAGGTCACAAGTCTAAAATGGGTCCCTGAGGACCAAACTCAGGTTTAGACCTTGCTGCTTTTCTTTGTAGAGTTCAGAAGTATACATTTTAGTTGCCCTTTCTAGCTTTACGATACTTTTTGAGACAGGGTCTCAACTATGACCTCAAACTCCTCTTCCTCCTGTCTCTGCCTCCACAGTGCTGGTTTAACAGGCATTTATCACCATACCTTGTGTGTGTGCTTCTGAACCCAGGCCTTCATGCATGCCAGGTAAGCACTCCATCAACTGAGCTATATCCTCAGCCCAGCTTTTCTCTTTTCTGTTAACAGCTGCTTACATTACTAGGCTTGTGTGCTCCCAGTATCTTTAAATCTCCCCATGACTCATCAAGCCCCTGTGTTGTGGGCTGTCTCTCCTGTCTCTCTCCCTCATTCTAAGGACCCTTGTGACAGCAGATTAGGAGACAATGCTATCTGCCTCCTAGATCCCCCTATGCCATGTAATATATTATCTGCCTATAGAGTCTAGGAGTTAGAGCAGCATGTTCTGGAGAGGGGATGGTCTTCTGTCCAACACATAGTCAAAATCAGTGACCAGGAGAGTCCACTAGCTGGTGGCAGGAGCTGAGGCTCTCAGCAGTCCACCATGGCATGCATCAAGTCATGTTTCCCACAGTCTCAGGAGGCAGTGCCCCACATTCTGACATAGGAAGCAATGGGGCAGGTGGCACCTGAGGATACAGCAGATGCCACTTGCCTGGTGCAAGCCCTCCTCTCACTTTTTATTTCAAAACAGCTTGAAACAGCACCTCACTAAATTGCTTAGGTTGGCCTTGAGCTTACTTGGTAGCTCAGGCTAGCCCTGAGCTTGTGCTCCTCCTGCCTCAGCCTCCCAGGTAGAGTTGCTGGTTTTTGTTTGTTTGTTTTTGCTTTTGTTTTCCTCTTTGCTCTTTGGAGGCCCACTACCCAGCTCCCAAATAATCACATTTGGAATTTATTTATTTGAGTCTTATTATTTTCTTATAAATGCCAAGCCTTAGCTGGGCTTGTTTCTAGCCAGCTTCTCTTAAATTATCCCATCTATCTCTTGTCTCTGGGTTTTTACCTTTCCATATACCTTTCTTTACTTCTTACTCTGTGGCTGGCTGTATAGCTGGGTGGCTGGCCCCTGGAGTCCTCCTCTCCTTCTTCCTTTCTTTCTCCTTCCTTTCTACTCTTCCTCTTTCCCATTTATTCTCTCTGCCTGCCAGTCCCGCTCATCCTTTCTCCTCCCCTTGTTATTGGCTGTTCAGCTCTTTATTAGACCAATCGTGTGTTTTAGACAAGCAAAGTAACACAGCTTCACAGAATTAAACAAATACAACATAAAAGAATGCAACACATCTTTGCATCATTAAGACAAATTTTTCCGTAGCATAAGCCAATGTAATACATCTTCAACTCATATTCCATAACACCCAAGGACTAGGATGATAAGCCTTTGCCACCAACCATAACTCTCAAACCCATCTCTGGCTCTGGCTGCTGGTCCTTGTTTTTAGGACCAGCACTTTCCTTGTGCACAGGGAAGCGGAGGCTATTTACAGACAGCCTCTTGCCCAAGCACATTCAAACTTAGAAGGATTGTGAATAAAATCAGGGGGGTTGCATTGCTTTGTCTTTGTGATGGGACTGGAGGTTCAACCCAAGATCTTGCTAGGTATGCTTGCTACCGTTGAGTGAGACACCTCAGCTCTCGAGTGGGTTGAACTTAATTCATCCGGATAACACTTATCCAAGCTGGAAGGTGATCATTGGTGTAACACATTAGTTCAAAGAGTCACCTCTTTTTGGCTGAGTTCTGCTCTTTCATTCCAGAACGGGGGAGGGACTCTGGTGCAAAGATTCTTCCAGAAAGAAGGGGACAGAGGCCTTTTTAAAAAGTGATGCTGCTGTTGGACATAACAGCCGAAACTGGCTACAAAGAGCGTATGGATCTTCCCGTTAACCCGAATAATTGATTAACTTAGACATCCTACTTCTCAATCAGGTTAGATATTAAATATGCATGACAATTGAGGTCAGGTTCAACTCAAATGATGTAAACATGGGAGAGAACGTCACCTTCCTCTACCACTCAAGTACCCCTCCTCTGTGCCACAGAGAGGAACTCGGGCTGAGTGACCCTCACCGTCAAACAGTACTGCGCCTACGAGCAAACAGGCGCCTCTGCTCTGCACACACTTCCAGATGGGTGTTTCTAGAACGTAAGAAGGTAAGATCACACACCTTCTACTGCTATGGACAGAGAGGTCCTGCCCTCCTGCGGGGCGTTAGGCATCTTCAAGTAACCACTCCGAATGAACTGTCCCATGGCTTACTAAATGGTCCCGTTGTTCTTCCAGAGATCCTTTATCCAGAAATGTCCTTGAGATCTTTTAAACACCTCTTCAGCCAGAAACACAAGAAAACAATCTTTCTAAGTCTCACTGGGCAGAGTTGGTCAACCTTGGGTCCATTTTCTTGGGCACAACACCGTCATTATCCCTACTTCCCACAAAGGACTTTACTTTATTTTGGTTTTTCAGTAGCTATGGAGCCAGTCCTGGAACTTGCTCTGTAGACCAGGATGGCCTGGAACTCACAGAGATCTGCCTGCCTCTGCCCCTGAGTGTTGGTATTAAAGGTGTGCGCCACCGCCACCTGGCCCCACAGGGACTTGAAATGAACTAACTTTGCTCTCATGCTTAAGCCTTGCCTCACCTTCCACTGGCCTTTCGAACCCTTTGTTTGTAGGTCGATCTTGTGCGTTTGTTCCCCCAACCTTTCTCCATTCCTCTGCCTTAACTGCAAGTGCCAGTTTCAGTCAGATTTCTCAGCAGTTCAGTCAGCGTACACTGCAGGGAGCATGTTATTTTGCTGCGAGTGCATACACATCATTCTTGGGGAACTGTATCCAGGTCTGTACACAAATGACATGCCTGGTCATTTGGGGTTGTCCCAGGCATGCTACCAATGTTGGTTTACCCTTCTGGATAGTACAGAGATCTTAAACCTGGTGCCAGCCTCCCCCAAACGTTTCAAGTTTATCTGACTAGCCAGCACTCTTGTACCTACAGGGAAAAAAATGGAGGCTCGTGGTGATCTGATATATAGGAAATCTTTGTTGAGTGTTAAAAAGCAAGATGGGGCTATGGGGAGGGAGAGGGCAGTTGAGAGGGAATCCAAGCCAACCTCCCTGGAAGGTCATCTTGGAAAATTAGGAGATCCAATTTTGTTTTGTTTTTTGTTTTTTGTAAAGCTCCATCTGGCTTTCATTTCCAACCTGGTGTCTCTTACGGAAAAAGAAGATGACTTTAAAACTAAACGTAAATTCTTCTAGAAATAGAACGCACGGCCCTCTCTTCTAGTCTGGTGGCAGAATTGGCTTTTACACTATTGAATGCTGCGTGGGCTACCTTTTTCACAAACGCAGAGAAGCAGAACTGTGGAGCTCCCTCTCCAAATAACTCGTCTTTCTGGTGGACTCGAAAAGCCCCATGTTTCCTGTTATTTGCTGTGGCTGAGATTTGTAACTGGAGCCGCTGCCCAGGGTTCCAGTTCATTTCACCTATTGTGGGCGCCCCACGCAAATAATCTGTCACAGCCAGCTCAACAGTTAGGGCTTGTTCTAGCCGAAGAGGAAAGTCCGAGAGGCGAAGGGCTTGGACCTACGCTTTTGGTGGAAGCTCACTCAGTGTTTGGATTTTCAGTATTAGTGTCACCGCCACGCCACAATAAAAGAGGTTTTTAAATGGTTGACTCATGTGGTAAGCTAGTATTTTTGAGTTCGTGAAAACAACAGCCTTCTAGTTATCTGTGAGTCAGGCCTCTTGGGTGGCTGCTTCAGGTCTGCCTCCTGGGCTTCCTTATCGGTGAGCTGGAAGGTCAGAGCCAAGGTTGACAAAGCCAGCCTGGGAGTCTAGGTTTGCAGGTGTTGAGATGAGACTCCTTTCCTTTCTCCCAGTCATCTCTTTCCCGGGTGCTCAAAGACTAACATTCTCTTGTGATCATTAAGGTGAGTTTGCTCTGCTTCAGACCCTCTCCACTTTCTGTAAATGTCTCCCTCCCCCACCTTACTCTTCTGCCTATGGCCAGCTTCCAACACTTCACTTAACTGAAGGAGACCCACAGCTTCCTGCTCCAGTTCCACCATCATAGATGCCATCCCCACTTACCTCACTCCTTGGGTGGCTGCTTTCTGCTCTGAGCTTTGTCTCACCTGCTGTGGGACAATGGTCTGTATACTGTCAATTGTATTTTAATAAAACGCCAATTGGCCAGTGACCAGGTAGGAAGTATAGGCGGGACAACCAGGCAGGAAGTAAAGGCGGGGTGACGAGAACAGGAGAATTCTGGGAAGAGGAAAGAGCCAGTCTGCAGTCCTCATCCAGACACAGAGGAAGCAAGATGTGGCTGCCTCGACGAAAAAGGTACCAAGCAATGTGGCTAACACAGGCAAGAATTATGGGCTAATATAAATTATAAGAGTTAATAAGAAGCCTGAGCTAATAGGTCAGCAAGTTTATAATTAATGTAGTAGACCTCTGTGTGTTTCTTTGGGACTAAACGGCTGCAGGACCAGGCAGGGCAGAAACCTCCATCAACAGGGACCCTCGCTGCTCCTTCCAGCCTTGCATCCCATACTCTCTTCTCCCTGAATTCTGGCTCCTAAACCCTTCCCACTGTGTTAGCTGTTTAATGTCGTCTCTCAAGACAAAACACAAACATTTCTTTCAAACCACAGCCTCTCTTCTCTGCTATTCTTTTAGAGAATAGCTTATTTATTGTATTTACGTGTGTGTGTGTGTATGTGTGTGTGTGTGTGTGTGTGTTGGAGGTCAGGAGACAACTTTATACGAGTCTGTTCTCTTCCTCCACCTCTGTGGATGCTGGAGAATGAACTTAGGTCATGGGGACTGATGTCAAGTGTTTTCATCTGCTGAGCCAATCCAATGAAACTTCTCGAATAAGCTGCCTGTTCTCTTCCTCCTCATCAGTGCCTCATAGGCATATCCAGACCTCGGGACATGACAGTTCCCCCAACACATGGTACCCCATCTCCGATTCCTACTCAGCAAAAGATCCATCCCCAGGTTGCTCAAGTCAGAAACTTAAACATTCTGACTCCTTTTCCTATTTCTCAAACAGTGTATTCTTTAGCCTTGGACACTTTAATTAATTATTATTTTTATGTTATGTGTATGAGTGTGTTGCCTCATATGTAGGTACACTGTGTACATGTCTAGTGCTCAAGGAGGCCAGCACAGGGTACCAGATACCCTAGAACTAGAGTTACAATAGTTGTGAACCACCATGTGGGTGCTGGGAAACCAACCTGTGTCCTGTGCAAAAGCTGCAAAAAATCATAACCAATGACCCATCTCTCCACTCTAACTGTGGAAATTTCTCATATGCATTTATCATTTCCACCTCCATACCTTTTATCCAGCCTTGGGCACCATCTGCTTTCTTCTTTGCCAGTGCAGTAATGCCCCAACTAGTTCTGCTTCCACTCTCAGTCACCTCTAAACTGTTCCTCACAGTGTTGCTGGGTCACATACCTCCCCTGATGGGAGCCTTTTGGGATACATTAGAAACAAACCTGCTGTAGGATAACGTTCTTGTACACTGTAAAGATTTATCACTCATATTGCTTTAATAAAATTCTGATTGACCAGTAGCCAGGCTGGAAGTATAGGTGGGGCAACCAGACTAGGAGAATTCTGGAAAGAGGAAAGACAGAGACGTAGTTGTCAGCCAGATGCAGAGGAAGCAACATGAGAATGCCTCACTGAAAAAAGGTACCAAGTCACATGGTTAAACATAGACATGAATTATGGGTTAATTTAAGTTTTAAGAGCTAGTTAATAATAAGCCTAAGCTAATAGGCCAAAAGTTTATAATTAATATAAGCCTCTGTGCATTTCTTTGGGACTGAATGGTTGTAGAACTGGGTGGAACAGAAACTTCTGTCTACACAAACACTCTCTCATCCCCTTTGCTGTGTCCTTCCTTTCCTGGCATGTCTGCTTCTAGCTTGGATAAATGCCACACTCCAGGCATGACTATTCGGGACAGTGTGGAAGCCTCTGAACGTACAAGAGAGTTGGTTTCTAAGGAGTGAAACATGACCAGTGAGCAATGCAAGAAGGGAGAAGATAGGTAGATTAATCACTTCTCTCTGCTTAGAAGTTCTGAGAAGCTAGAATGATAGGTCATATCTATTCCCACCACTTGGAAGCTGAGGCAGGAAAATTACCAAGAATTTGAGGTCAGCCTGGGCTATAAAGTAAGACTTGTCTCAAATTTAAAACAAAATTCTGAGGCATGGTTTTCCTTGAAAATTCTCTAGGAAAGTCCTGTGTGTTGAACAAGCATCCCTGCTATGGTCCCACACCTCCTTGTGACACAGCCACCAGAGTAATGACACTTAACCTTCCTTGTGTCACTTTCCAGTGTCCTCCCCTCTCTGTCCTAGGCTTTCACCTCCCAAGAAAGTGCCACTGTTTCCTCTTTAACTCAGACTTGGCTTCCTCGAGGTCCCTGCCAGACAGAGCTTAGGATAAAGACAGATGTGTCTATCCACATGGATTCCTGTCCACCTGGTTAGGCACTCTCAGCCCTTGCCATTTTCTGGTTTACCACTGAGTTCTTTATTCAGTCTTCACAGGCTAGAAGTCTATAGCACGCATTCCGGTTGGCCTTAGTAATAAAAACACAGAGTCAGATAGAGGGGATAATGCTGAAAATCAGAAAAACAGAGAAGCCACTAGAGAGTTCTTGCTGTGACCCAGCCAAATGGGGTGAGCCTATCTCCATGAATCCTCAGACGGACTGATGCCTACGAAACCTCAGACTGCATGATTAGACTGACTCCTCAGACTGCATCTCTGGCTGAATCCTCAGATTACATCTGAGCTCCTATTTCTTCCCACCTTATATTCCTCTCTCCACCCAACATTATTACCCTTGTCTCCATCTCACTACTGCTGAGATGAAAGGGGTGTGATTCCCAAGTACTGGGATTAAAGGTGTGTGAGCCACCATGCCTGGTTCTGTTTCTCTTTGAGGCTGGATCAATCTAGTGTAGCCCAGGGTGGCCTTGAACTCACAGAGATCCATGTGTGTAGCACAAATAATAAAAACCCAGAGACAGATATTGGGGTTCAACCTAAATATCAGAGAAGCAAAGTAACCAAGACAATAGAGAGCTCTTATCTCTATGAAATCTTCAGACTGAAGGAGAGCACATTCCTGTCTCATCCTGCCTTATATTCCTCTCTAGTGCTGGGATTAAAGGTGTGCACCAATATCTTCAAACCTCTATGGCTAACTAGTGTGGGTGCTGGGATTAAAGGTGTGTACAACTCCTGCCTGGTTTGTGTAGTTGTTTTGCATTTTGGTCTTCAGGCAAGCTTTATTTATTAAAATACAAATCCTATACCACTGTATTTCCTCTTTTTTCTAAGATAAAAAAGAAGGCTAAATAAGAAAATCTATATACAATAAGTACAATAACTATATATAATATATAAAGGCAATAAATATACCAACAATGTCTAGTCAATTTGCATTTGACATATTCAGATAAAATAGTCCATATTTATCCTACCTTGGTGAGTCCAAAGTCTTGTTCTTAATTTACTTTCTATCATAATTTGCTTTCTGCATTTGGTAAACAAGGAAAATAAATATAACTGTCTAATCTTTAATTCCCTCAGAGACTAAGAAGAAAATAATATTAACCGAATAAGTAGGAAGTGCAAATAAGTGACTTCCAAAAAGTATGATAAATGACAGAAAACAGCTGGCTTCTTGGACAGTCACCCAAAGTTCCTCTACAATGTTGGGGCATCCATCTTTGGCCTAGAGGTCTAGCATATCCGACAGACTTTTTCGTGAAACAGGATATTCTTAAGGGCTGTCTCTCCTTGTCTTGGCAATGTTTGGCCATCACTCTCTTTTCTGTCCTGCTTGTCCCATTAGGACAGCATGATGTCAGCAGTTGAGGCAAGGACATTTTCTTGCCCAGTGGTTTACATTTGCAACAAAGAAAGTAAACTCCATGTGGAGTTTCTTCAAAGCCCGTTATCTTCTCTAAGGTAGATTGGTGCTCCCAGGAGCAGACATGTTTTAATGTCATGAAAAATAAAAGAGCCTATGTTATTAAAACATCTTAAATTCCATATTCTGTAGCTCTCTGACGTGTTTGAGGATGACCTATCTATCTAAAATATATCTCTGTTTGACCCTGAAAACATGCCAAATGTACTACAAGTTTGATTATAATAGTTGATTAACTACTAACTCACATTTCCATATTATCTTAAACAGTTGTAATAATAATTTTCAAGGACTATAAATTTGCATTACATTGTTAAATGAGTTGTATAGGTACAGTACCTTGAAGAAGAGTAGAAATGTATGTATAGTATGTTCTAAAATATTAATCTCAAATTTGTATAAATATTATAAAATTTGTGCACAATATACAAAATTCCAATCCAATGTAAAACATTTAAAACTTAATAGTTGCTTTTTAAAGTAGATTCAATAATCTACCTTTTTATTTTATCATATCTATATACTTCCCTTTTTTCCAGAGAAGATTCAATAATCTACCCTTTTATCCTATCATATTTATATTCCCTCTCTATTTTTTTCAAAATAAGAGCCTTAAATCTAATTTCCTTTGTTCATTTTTTTTTGCCAGACCATTGCCAATAATAACCTGTAACCAATCCACCTAAACAATGACAAATATCCATAACCCAATGAAAGACCAAAATCCACCTACCCCACCACTTGGAATGTGGGCAACGTATTCTTAAATTTACTTCTTGTTGTCTGGGGGCAACAGTATCTTTAGGGGATCCTGAAAGGAAGGTTTGGGTCAGTTTTCAAGTCCTAGGAAAGGCAGCTTTCTCATTTGCTGTCCAGTCTCAGCACAATGTGAGAGTGCAGGGCTTGTCTCAAGTCCTGGCTAGAGCAGTCTGTTAGGCTGGATCACCTCAGTTAACCAACTTGAAATTGTTCTGAACAGTTTGTAGTCCAAAGTTAATCTTTAGCTGGTATTTTTAATTTTACTGGTGTTATCATAGTCTTGGAGGAATTGTCATTGTGGGGCCCCATCCTCCTTTTGGAGGCTTCAAAGGTCACTGTTAGGCATGCTCATGGTTCACTGCAGAAAACTGATAGAGACTAAAACCCAAAATCATGTACAGGAAGGTAGATAAAACATTTATCTAGAATTAATATTCTATATGACCATTAATACCATGACAAAATGTTTTTAAAAACATATAAGTATATACATATATATTAATCTTATAAACCTTATGCCTTAAAAAAAGGTAAAGGATTATGAGATTAATGGCAATAAAATAGCCCTTAAATTTTTGTTTTTCTTCTTTCCCATATCAGGTGGTCTTCTGACATGACATAGAGATTTTGGATTTCACTTTATTAATATGCTTGGGCTTAGAGAAGGAGAGAGCCACACTTCAGATGTAGCTGTAATCTTTAATTAAACTGGGACTACAAAAAGACCATTTGCATTATATGTTTGTAGACAACAGCAGAAACAAGCATTTGGGAAGATTTATGAAATTTTATCCTATTGGAAATGGGATATACCAATAGGCCAATTTACTCCTTTTCTTGAGACCTTTTTCTGAATGATTTGCCATTTTTCTTTAGACATCTCATTTGTCCAGTGGTCTTTAGATTCCTTAGCTGGATACCTTTATTCTCCTGAAAAGACAGAAACAAAACTCTTTCCAAACTCTAATTTTGGGGAGATTCTCTTTTGGTAAGTTGTATCTGATCAAATGGAAAGTATTTGTTAGAGTTATAGGTTAGTTTAGATTAAATGGTCATGCTGTTTGATGAACTATCATCTCTTCTAATTAAGAAGTATCTCTTGTTCAAATCAAATCTGTATCAATTTTGGTGATATCCATAGCTTTTCTTCCCCTGTGGAAAAAAAAACAAAACCCCTTCCCCAATGTAACATATGTCCTGGTTTCCATTCTGAGGTCAGTATATCTTTAAAGAATATTGGCTGATTTAATTCTGTAGTTTTTTCCACTATCCAATATCTCTCTGCAGCTGCTGTTCCTTTCTCATTAGCTCTTAGAAAATTCAAAGTTAGTAAAGCATTATGCAATCTATTCCTGAAAGTATTTATTATCATTTCTGTTTATTTAACATGTCCTTTGGAGTTTGATTTGATCTTTCTATAACTGCCTGGCCTGTAGGATTATGTGGTATATTTGTTATACAATTTATATTTTAATAAGCTAAAAATGTATTGTTTTCTTAGAGACATATGCTGGAGCACTATATGTCTTTATTTGTAGTCATTATGGCCATAACTTCTAGCAAATGTGTGATTATTGAATCAGCCTTTTACAAACTCAAAACATTTGCCCATTGAAAACCTGAATAGGTATCAATGGTGTACATATTTTAGTTTTCTAAATTCTACAAAATGAAAAACATCCATGTTCCAGATTTCTTTCCTTTGAGTAACCTTTGGGTTACTTCCTGCAGGTAGTTCTGTTTGGTTGTATAAAGGACAAGTAGGTCATTTCCTTGGCTTGTTGCCATGTGATGGAAAAGTCTTTTTTAAAAAAACTTTGCTATTGACATAATGTCTTTTATGAAGTTCTGAGGCCTTCAGCACATTTCCAATCAGTAATTGATCAATTTCTGCATTACCTTGTGCTAGAGGACCTGGGAGACCCAGGGATTGAATGTGTATTATGTATATGGGATAATTCCTATTCCTGATTGTATCTTATAACTGAATAAATAGTCAAGTCAATTCTGTGTTGTCTGTTACAAATTCAGCAGTTTCAATATACAAAACAACTCTTTCTGCATGTTGTGAATCAGTAACTACGTTGAGAAGTTCTTTAAAATCTCTTAGTAACAGGAGAATGGCATATAATTCTGACTTTGTGACAGAGGCTTTGATCCACTTTACTTAAATTTTCTGATTTGTAACCTGCCTTTCATGATTTATTTGCATCATTATAGAATGTAGGGGCTCTAGTTATTGGTATGTCCCGTTCAAAGTAAGGAAGGCTCTTTATAAGTTGAATTCTCTTGCTTTTGGGATAGTTCTTAATCTCTCCCCAAAAATTACTGCAAGCTCTTTGCCAGGGTTCACTTTCTTCCCATAACTTGTCAATTTCATCATTATTAAAAGGTACTAAAATTTCTGCTATGTCTATCCCTGCTAATTGACAAAGTCTCAAATATTTTTTTAAAATTAACTCAAGAGACTGTTTCCATGCAAGCTTTTAATTTTTAAACTTTGTTTATGTTGTAAAAAGATCCACTCTAAAATACTATATTCCCTATGCATTAAAATTTCTGTAGTGGAATGTTTGGAGGGCAATGTGACCATAATACAGTGAAGATTCTTATCTACACGATCCACATGTACCTTCTGTAATTTCTCTTCAATCAAAGCCAGGTCTCTCTCAGCTTCAGTGAATAATTCCCTGGTATCATTTAAGTCCTTGCCACTATCTAAGGTTTTGTTTAAAGTAATCAGATCATCATGACTTATACCAATAGTGCACTGTAGATGAGAAATTTCTCCTAGCAATCTTTGGAAGTCATCAAGAGTCTGCAATTAATCTCTCATAATTTGTACCTTTTGGGGTCTATTTTTTGTAAACCATTTTATAGCCTAGATAATTAATAGAATCTCCTCTTTGTATTTTTTTTTTCAGGAGCAATTTGTAATCCCCAACAAGGCAAATTTTTCTTTAGTTCTTCAAACATTCTTTCTAAAGTATCTTCTTTTGAATAACATAGTAAAATGTCATCCATGTAATGGTAAACTATAGATTCAAGAAATTACTTACATATCATGTCCAATGGCTGACTTATAAAATATTGGTACAGGGTGAGGTTATTTAACATTCCCTGTGGGAGAATCTTTCACTGATATCTCTTAGCAGGCTGAGAATTATTATAAGTAGGCTCTATGAAGGCAAATTTTTCTCTGTTTTTTTCCTGTAAAGGTGTAGTGAAGAAACAATCTTTTAAATCAATAACTACAAGAGGCCATCCTTTAGGCAATAGGGAGGGCAAAGGACTTCCAGACTGTAGAGAGCCCATTGGGTGAATAACCTTATTTACAGCTCTTAGATCTGTTACCATTCTCCATTTTCCAGATTTCTTTTTAACAACAAATCCAGGAGAATTCCATGGGCTGGTTGATTCTTCAATATGCTGAGCATCTGGTTGCTCCTGTACCAACTCTTCTAAAACCTGCGGTTTCTCTATTGTTAAAAGCCATTGTTTAATGCATACAAGTTTTAAAGGTAAGGCTGTTGGTGCCTTTGAAATATCAGACTGTTTTTTAAATAATACTTTGTAATTTTTTCCCAAAAACATACATTAATTTATGGTTTATTTCTAAGATTAGGGAAATGTTAATCTGAGTATTTCATTGCTGTAACAAATCACAGCCCCACAAATTCATTCTTATGTTAGCCACATAAGATTTTAATTTTCCTCTTTGTCCTTCTGTCCCTATACATTTGACCCATTTTGCACTCTGGTTTACTTGAGATAAAGTTCCAGTCTCTAAAAACTGAACATTTATAACCTGAATAGGCCAATTTGGATGCCAAGATTCTGATGATATTATTGATAGAGCCACACCTGACTATCTACCAGACATTCAATGACAATGTCATTTATTCATATTTTAATTTTGGTCTTTGTTCATTTGTAGAAGTTTGCCAAAATTCTTGCTTTATGGTTTCTTCTGAATTTTTTGTTTTGTCTTCGATAGCTGGTCTATTATCCAGAGCAGTATGGTTTCTTACAATAGGCATTAGGTTCTTTCATTGCTCTGGGGAGGAGTTTCCTCTAAGATGGCAGGAAATGACTGAACTGGATTTGGCATAGAGGCCTGGGAAAGGTCCCCATAGAGTTTCCCAAAGGGAAAGGATTACCTTGAATATTCCTTGTTGACCTACATTCATTAGTCCAATGCCTTCCTTTGCCACACCCTCTACATAATTCAGAAGGGAGGCCATTCTGAATGAATTATTCTTAGAAAAAACATTGTTTTTAGGAATTCCCTGTCTATAATTCCTTTTAAGGTGACCTTGTTTCCCATGATTATAAAGTTTGACATTTGATTTTTCCTAAAATGTCTAGAAATCACCTCTCCTATCCTTGCATCATCATGGTCAAGAGATTCAATATTAATTATATCTTGAATCCATTCCTCCAAAGGTGCTGACCTTGCCTTTAATGGTCTAATTACTTTTTTGCATGGAGAATTGGCATTTTCAAAAGAAAGAGATTCAATTATTATTTGTTTGGCTTCTGAATTTGGTATCATTTTCCTTACTACTAAAGTCAATCTCTGTAAAAAATCCATAAAGGCTTCCTTTGGGCCCTGTATAACATTAGCAAATGACCAATTTTCTTTCCTATTTCTCCATTTCTGTCCCAAGTATCCAAAGCTGCTGTGTGACATAAATCCAGGATGTGGTCATCATATACAGCCAGCCTTTCTATAGTAGCATTATCTCCTTCTTCAATAATTTGATTTTTGGGAGATTTCCCTATTTCTATCTTAACTTCATTTTTCAATAATTTTAGCCTCTTTTCTGAATATGTACTCCATTGTATTTGTGGACCAGGCTCTAAAACACCATTAACAAATTTTATCCAGTCTTTGGAGATAATTTTACAACTGACCACAAGTTTAACATTTGCTTCACCAAAGGTGAATTCATGCCATATGAGACTACTGCTTCCTTGAAGCTCCTTACATCTAACACTGGCACAGGAGTCCAGTTAGCTGTAACAGAGTCTCTGCAATCTGTCAATTCATGTAAGGTTACTGGCTATGTTAAGGTTGGTTGTCTGAAAACTTTGACTGTTCCTCTCTATTCTTATAATGCAACACTAAAATTGATTCTCCATTAAATTCCTCTGTCTGAATTGAATATCTATGTAATTTGTTTTATTAAGTTTTTCTAAGACCTGTATCTTAGCACTCAGATTAACCAACCTTTTTAGTGATAAGACAAAAAATGATAAAGCTGATAATGTTTAAAACTGACCTTACATAAATCCCATTTAAGTACATATCCTCTTATTTAATTGTCCTATTTTCAAACTGTCTCGTATATTATCATACAGAGATCCAGATCCATCCATTGTAATGGGTTTTTCCCAATTTTTTAATGTGGGGAAAAAAACCCTCTTTCTATTAACTAATCCCTCCGTTTAAGAATTCCCAATTGTCTTATCAAATCTACCCACAATGTTGATGAAGATGTGAGGCTTATTGCTGCTGGGTAGAACAGTAAAAGCCTGACTGGATTTCAAGGCAGCTACCTAGTTTGGCAGCAGCACGAGAAGGGGGTTCAGGGTGAGCCCACAACCCATGGTGGAGGGGGGGTGTTCGAAAAAAATGCACAGGGATTGCTTGGAAAAAGCAAGTGTTGGGGGGGGAGGGGCAGGGGCTGCCTGAAGGCAGAACCAGCTAGTCTAGGTCAGAGGAGCCCAGGTGCTTCTGGAGTTTGGGTGGCAGGTAGAGAGAGAGACTTTCAGAGAGGCTACAACAGGAAAATCCCAAACTCATTCAGATGTTTGAGGGAAGAAAAGAAAAGAAAGACTAGCTAGGTGCAGCTCCAACCTGTGCTGGTGGCTAAAAAGTCACAGGTAAATGAATTTTTTTATGAATTTGTACCCCAAATATTATTCACCAAATGTAGCATGAATAATAGAAACCTAGAGACAGATACTGGGGTTCAATCTGAAGGTCAGAGAAGTAAAACAGCCAAGCCACTAGAGAGCTCTCACCTCTATGAAATCTTCAGACTGAATGAGATCTAGTTCCTGTCTTATCCTGGCCTTATATTCCTCTCTAGTGCTGGGATTAAAGGCATGCACCACTGCCTGACCTCTACTGATGTGGCTGCTGGGATTAAAGGCATGCACCACTGCCTAACCTCTACTGATGTGGCTGCTGGGATTAAAGGCATGCACCACTGCCTGACCTCTACTGATGTGGCTGCTGGGATTAAATGCATGTACCACCACTGCCTAGCCTGCAGGACTGACTAGTGTGGCTGTTTTACATTCTGGTCTTTAGACAAGCTTTATTTATTAAAATATAAATGATATATCAGTATATGTCTGCCTCTGCCTCTGCCTCCAGAGTTCAGTGGTGTGCAACCACTGCTGGCCTCTATGGCTAACTAGTGACTTAGCTCTGCACTCTGATCTTCAGGCAAGATTCATCTGTTAGATTACGAACAAAATATCACTACAAGTCTGTATGGAAAGGCTTCTTCTCTGCCACCTCCTGACTTCACCTGACTAATTCCTTTCCTGCCAGGGACAGTCTCCTGTTTCTGGAGATTCTGTTCTTGCCTTCCTTAACTAACCTCCTACCCAAGTCTCCTATGTGGCCTTTTTTAGGGGCTGAGCAAGAAGTCCTCTCATGTAGTTTATCTACTTTACATTGTTCATGTTTTAAGTAATGTTCTAATATGTATTGACTGAGCCTGGCGGTGGTGGCCAACACTTTTAATCCCAGCATTCAGGAGGCAGAGGCAGGCGAATCTCTGTGAGTTCGAAGCCAGCCTGATCTACAAGAGCTAGTTCCAGGACAGTTAGGGCTATTACAAAGAGAAACCCTGTCTCAAAGAAACAAAAAAATAAAAATAAAAAATTTAAAAAATTTCTAAAAATTAAAAAAATAAAAATAAATAAACAATGCATTGACTAATTTTAATGAGAAGAAATATCCTAAGGGATAAGGGAAAAAAGAGACAAGGGGGAAATATTCATCTATATTTGTCCTCTAGTTGAGTGAACCACTCTCAAAAGACAAAGTGGTCAGCAGACTTCCTTTTTTAAAATATTTATTTATTTACTTATTGTGTATACAATATTCTGTCTGCGTGTATGCCTGCAGGCCAGAAGGAGGCACCAGACCTCATTACAGATGGTTGTGAGCCACCATGTGGTTGCTGGGAATTGAACTCAGGACCTTTGGAAGGGCAGGCAATGCTCTTAACCACTGAGCCATCTCTCCAGCCCCCAGCAGACTTTCTTTAGGTCATCTGTAGATACTTCAGTTATTTCTCACTGGAGCTGAGGAACAGTGTGCTCTTGGCTTCATCAATTTTCTTCTACCGCCTCACAGAAACAAGATGCTCCCACAAATCGGCCATCCCCACTGGAGCTTCATTAATTCCCTTCTACCGCCCCTCAAAAAACAATATGCTCTAGGACCCTCCCATGATGAGTCAGGTCCTGTTATCTGTGTGTCTTCACTGCACGTGACTGTCCCCACAGCAGGACAATTTGCTTTAAAACAAAATCCTCCACTTTTTCCTTCATTCTAATTCCCCGTGTTTGTATATCTGTGTGCAGTACCTCAGTGACCAGAAGAGAGTGTTGAGTTCCTTGGGATTGCAATTGCAGAAAGCATAGGTGCCAGGAGTGGAACCCAGGTCCCCTGGAAGAGCAGTCGGCCTTCTTGATCACTGAACCCCCTTCCAAACCCTACTTTCCCCTTGCCTAGCTAGCAGCTTGCCCGGAAATTTGCTGTCTTGGCTTCCTGAGTGCTGAGACTACAAGCAGCTTTGCTTTATTTTATGTGCGTTCCTGGGATCTGAACTCTTGTCCTCACACTTGTGTGAAAGGGGCTTTATCCACTGAGCCATCTCCCCAACCATGTGAAATCATATCCAAAAATATTTATGTATCGACAGAGACAATCACTTGTTCTAAAGGAACATTTTAAAAAATCCTTGATAATAGAATAGTTTGAGTAAAGTCAGGATTTTATTTTGCTACCTGCATTTTACTTTTGGGAGATCCATGACTTTATAACCTAGACCTGGGAAGTAATAACTGTAAAATCCAACTGTTGCCTAAATATCGACATGCCTTATGGGAATGCTCAGTGTGTAAGCTTGCTGTTCTTCACTGGGGCCATGACTGCTACACAGATACTTGGGCTATTCTTCACAATTTGAAGGCTGCTTTTTCTAAATTGTTTATTGTGAGTGCCAATTCAATAGATGTTCCCCAGTGTAAGAAAGCCCCAGTGATACTTGAAATAGCAGAAAACTGGGGTTTATTATTCTACATCATTACATTAAAGCCAATGAGCTTTCCGTTGAAGACTGGGAAACTTGTTCTCTGTAGGACTAGCCTTGATCTCTTGGCTTTATCTCAAGGTGACCAGTAGGTAGGTAGATGAGAGCTAGATGGTAGATAGATAGATAGATAGATAGATAGATAGATAGATAGATAGACAGATAGACAGATAGATAATAGATACATAGATGATAGATACATAGATAGATGATAGATAGATGACAGATACATAGATAGATGATGATAGATGATAGATAGATAGATACATAGATGATAGATACATAGATAGATAGACAGACAGATAGATAATAGATACATTGATAGATAGATAGATGATAGATAGATAGATGATAGATAGATGACAGATACATAGATAGATAGATGATAGATGATAGATAGGTAGATAGATAGATAGATAGATAGATAGATAGATAGATAGATAGATAGATGATAGAAAGATAGCAGATTGTGGTGGTTTGAATAGGAATAACCCCCATAGACTCATGTATTTGAATGCTTAGCCCATACATAGGAAGTGACACTATTAGGAGGTGAGGCCTTGTTGGAGGAAGTGTGTCACTGTAGAGGTGGGCTTTGAGGTCTTATATGCTCAAGCTGGGCCTTGTGTGACACAGTCTCTCCCTGTTGTCTGCAGATCAAGATATAGAACTCTCAACTTCTTCTCCAGCACCCTGTCTGCCTCTGCACTGCCATATTTCCCACCATGATGATAATAGACTAAATCTGAACTGTAAGCCAGTCCCAATTAAATGTTTTTCTTTATAAGAGTTGCTGTGGTCATGGTGTCTCTTCACAGCAATAAAAACCCTAACTAAGATTCAATTAAGCTTCAACTAAGATGAGATCAGGTATAGAGACTATATTGTCTAGACTCTCTTGCAGCTAGATTTGGTGGAGCAATGGTAATGACTATATGAGTCTTCCAGTGACTTCTAGGAACAGGACCTCTTCATCTTTTGGAGGTGAAGGCCTGTGATAAAGCAATAGACTAATGCAGATGAAAAAGACAGATTCCTAGTCTGGGTCTGGACTGTTTGTCCATAGCTCCTGTTACTTTGGAGGCTTAAGCTGGAGGATAACTTAGTCCCAACGTTTGGAAAGGAGTCTGGGCAATTGACTGAGACTATATCCTAATCTGAAAAAGGCAGAGTCCCTGTCCTCTGACCAGGGACTGCTCATAGAAGCTGTGGTATTTTATTTTATTTTATTTTATTTATTTTATTATTATTATTTTTTTTTTTTGGTTTTTCGAGACAGGGTTTCTCTGTGGCTTTGGAGCCTGTCCTGGAACTAGCTCTTGTAGACCAGGCTGGTCTCGAACTCACAGAGATCCGCCTGCCTCTGCCTCCCGAGTGCTGGGATTAAAGGCGTGCGCCACCACCGCCCGGCAAGCTGTGGTATTTTAAAGGAAATCCTAGGCAGCATGTAGTTTTGTCTGTGGCTATTTTGGTATACACGATCCAAAGGGGAAATCATTTATTTTCTCTATTTTGTGTATGTGTGTGTGTGTGAGTGAGTGTGTGTGCCAGTGTTCATTCACTGTGTGCTTGGGTGTGTATTGGCAAAATGACAACCTTGTGTGTTGTTCCTCAGGCTCCAGAAACCTGTTTTGTTGTTTATTTGTTTCTTTAGACAGTCTCTACCTTTCTGGCACTGGGATCACAAGTGTATAATGCCATGCCTAATTTAGGTTGGGTGATTGAATTTTTGGGCTAGCCTGAGCCACATAGCAATACTATATCTCAGGGCTGGGTATTCTGGAAAATAGCTCAGGCAGTGAAGTACTGGCATTATGAGCACAGGGATCTGAATTTTAAAAGCTGGGCATTAGTGAAGCGGTGGTGGAGCACACCTTCAATCCAAGCACTCTGGAGGCAGTGGCAGAGAACTCTGAGTTCAAGGCCAGCCTGGTCTAAAGAGTTCTAAGAGAGTCAGGGCTACACAGAGAAACTCTGTCTCATAAAAACAAAAACAATCAGTCCTGTAGCCCAAGCTTCTCAAGCAGTTGGATTAACAGGCATGAAACACTGCACTTGCTTTGAGTATAATTTAGCACCCAGCTTATATTTCCTATTTATGATAGTTTAAACACCAAGTGGCAATACTAATAAATACCTAATTATGTATTAGGACAAGTTGCATTAAGACTCCTCCTTTCTAGGGTGAAAAAAAAGAGTTAAAATCCTCCTTATAGTTCAAGTTGAAAACTATAGGACAAAGTGCACACTCCTACATCCTCAAGATGTCTTTTGGTTCAAAGAAACTGGTAACTAGACGACACAACCTCCTCCTCCTTCTCTTTCTTTTCCCATGGTTGTGTAGGGAATATCCCTTGAGTGTTCTTATACTTTATTCATTGCTGCAGAGTCTCTCAATCAAACCCAGAGTTTGCCAGTACGGCTAATCATGCTAGCCAGCCTACTTTGGGCACTCCAAGACTGCAGTTACAGGTGGACGTCCATGGCCAACTGGCATTTATGTGGGTTCTACGGACCCAAACTCTAGTTCCCATGCTTGCACAGCAAGCACTTTAGCTGCTAGTTATCTCCCTAGGCCCCAAATCATTGTGGGTTTTATAGGGGGTTGCATTCTGCAGCTAACCTGGAACTCACTGTGTAGACCAGGCTGGCCTCAAACTCAGAGAGATCTCTGCCTCCTCATTTCCGGAAGGCATGAACCACCATGCTTGATTCCAAAATAAAATTTTAAAGGAGGAGGAGGATGAAGAGGAGGAGGAAGAGGAGGAAGAAGAGGACGAGGAGGAAGATGAGGAGGAGGAGGAGGAAGAGGAGGAGGAAGAGGACAAGGAGGAAGATGAGGAGGAGGAGGAGGAAGAGGAGGAGGAAGAGGACAAGGAGGAAGATGAGGAGGAGGAGGAGGAAGAGGAGGAGAAGGAGGAGGAAGAGGAGGAGGAAGATGAGGAGGAGGAAGAGGAGGAGAAGGAGGAGGAAGAGGGGGAGGAAGAGGAGGATGAAGAGGAGGAGGAAGATGAGGAGGAGGAAGAGGAGGAGAAGGAGGAGAAAGAGGAGGAGGAAGAGGAGGAGGAAGAGGAGGATAAAGAGGAAGAGGAGGAGGAGGAAGAGGAGGAGAAGGAGGAGGAGGAGGAGGAGGAGGAGGAGAAGAAGAAGAAGAAGAAGGAGAAGAAGAAGAAGAAGAAGAAGAAGAAGAAGAAGAAGAAGAAGAAGAAGAAGAAGAAGAAGAAGAAGAAGAAGAAGAAGAAGAAGAAGAAGAAGAAGAAGAAGAAGAAGAAGAAGAAGATCCAGTTCAAAAAAAGCACCATTGAGCTCAGTGTTTTGGTATTTGAGGATCATAGTGGCGGGCTCTGACTATGAAGGGTTTTCTCTTTTTAACAGTATCCCACTCTAAGAAGGATGGAGCAATCACTCTCAGCTTTGACTCTCGGTACGTCTGTTAGATTAGCAAGCACTGGCATAAAATACTGCAAATCTTCAGCAGATAAAGAAGCATGGTTATAAAGTTAAAATCAGGTCAAAGCCATCTGTGGCAAGAGCCTCCGCTCTGCAGCTCTGTCTGGAGGCGATTAATCTACAAGAAATATTTGCAGTGAGGATCTGGGAAGTGGCAGAGTAATAAGCCGCAGAGCACAGCGGCGTTCCAGCTTCTCAGCTATGGAAGGAACTAGCATAAGCACCTCACAGCAACATGCTGCCAGTGGTGTCTTCTAAATTAAAGAAATGATTTCGTTAATTGATGCTTCAATGGCTGGCTAAATATTTATACACTCCACAAGCACTGTACTCACAATTTACAACAGCAAAGCAGCCTGCAGCAACCAAAATATTGATTGAGCCATAAAACCTCAAGGTTATTAACCCAAGTGTCTCCCTGCTTTGTATCAAACTAATCGTGAGGGCCAAGGAATGCAATTTCTGAGACAATTACCAGCAATGGGGACTTTAATGACTTGGTCTTATTGTATTGAATAAATAAATAGTCACTGCCTGAACCGGGTCACCAAGTGAGGTCCCTGCCAAATGCCAGTGTTAATCAAAACATTTCCCTGTCTAAGCCTAGGTAATTCTTTATCTGCACCTAGACCTGTGTGTATTCCGAATGTGCGTCCCTGCATCTCTGCGTATGGTAGACATCGCTCTCGGATGGTACACTGCCAGCCTTAAAGTCTGGAAAAGGAAAGCAGAGTAAGTTGTCAAATAGTGAACTATGTCTCCATTGCCCAGGTCCTCTGGGCTGGTTTTGACACTGCAGACAGGAACTCCAGCCCGCTGCAGGATTAGCTAGGAAAGATCTATGTGCTGAGCAGCCTTGTGCTCCTGGGATGTGGTGTTTTGTGAGGAGTCAGGCAGCATTCCCCCACAAACTTAGGACATAACCAGGTGTGGCTTGATCAACAGTTGCAAAACAAGATATATCGACCTTGGGGTGGTCACAAACTGTCTCAAGTCAGGTCTGGCCACCAATCTCAATAACCCAATAAAAAGAACCAAATGAATACTGCAAAGGATAGGGGGAAAATCTATTTAGTGTGACCGCATTACGAAGAGGGACAGAGTTCAGAGTCTGTCTTCAGGGGCTGGAAGCGAGATCAAAATTTAAGTAGAAGCCCAAGGCTACACACACCTACCAGTAACCACAATTGCTTGCGTTTCTATCTCATCCTGCAAGGTAATATGACAAGTTGTTTAGAACCATTTGAAATTTCTTCCTGAGAAACAAGTTCCTTCTCAGGCTGGCAACCTTTCCTTCTCCCAGCATGAGATTCCTGATGAAATTCCCACTTCTCTGGAGCCCACTGTTTCACCAGTTTGATAGACTGAGAGACACAAGGATCTCTTTAGGATATCTTCATTTCTGCCAGGAAACCCACAGAAGAAGCTGAACTGAACTAGCGGGAGCTCACTGACTCCAGACTGACAACCAGAGAATCTGCATTAGACGGATCCAGCTCCCCAACCTGCAAAAGCAGGTGATAGTGGGGGGCTTGGGCAGTTTGTGGGGACGATGGCAGTGGGGCCAGGAGCTATCCCCAATGAATGATCTGGTTTTTTGGAGCCCATTTCCTGTGAAGAGAAAGCTAGCTCAGTCTGGACATGAGGGGGAGGCCTTGGTCCTGCCTCAATGTGGTGATATGATGGGATTAGTTGACTCCCCATGGGAGGCCTTGCCCTCTCTGAGGAGCAGATGGGGGGGGCAAGTAAGGAGAAGGTGGGGGCAGCGGGGGAAGGGAGAGGGAGAAAACTGGAATTAGTATGTAAAAAACAAATAAAAATTGAAAAAAGGAAAAAGAACACTCAGGACTAGAAGGTGAGAAGGCCTCCCATGCCCATGGATTAGAGGAATCTCCCTCAAGCTCTGAAGCACAGGTCTGGGACAGGCCACACAATGAAGAAGTACTTTAATCAAGCCAGGAATTTGTCTTAATTTTTTCTTCTTCTGATACTGGCGATTGAACCCAGGGCCTTTCGCATGTCGCACATATACTGTATTGCTGATCGGTAACCTTGTCCCCGAATTAGGGATCTCTAGAGAAATAGAACTTACAGAATGAATATACATACATATACATTCATTTATTTATTATATATTATATAATATATTCATATGTATTCATTATTTGAGTGGCTTATAGGCTGTGGTCCAGCTAGCCCAACAATGGCTATCTACCAATGGAAAGCCCAAAAATCTAATAGTTGTTCAGTCCACCAGGCTGGATGTCTCAGCTGGCCTTCAGCATACACGGAAATCCCAAAGAAAGTAGGCTCTAATGCCAGTGAAGGAATGGACTTGCCAGAGAGAACAAGAATAAGCAGGCAAAGAGAGAACGCATCCTTCTTTCATGTCCTTGCATCGGCTGCCACCAGATTTTCTCACCTCAAAAGCTCTGGATTAAAAGTGGGTCGTGCCCCTTCAAATGATTTAATTAAGAAAAAAAAAATCCTCACAGGTGTGCTCAGTTACTTGGGTCTTAGTTCATTCCAGATGTGGTCACGTTGACACCCAAGAACAGCCATCCCAGCTGGGCGGTGGTGGCGCGCGCCTTTAATCCCAGCACTCGGGAGGCAGAGGCAGGCGGATCTCTGAGTTCGAGGCCAGCCTGGTCTACAAGAGCTAGTTCCAGGACAGGCTCTAGAAACTACAGGGAAACCCTGTCTCGAAAAACCAAAAAAAAAAAAAAAAAAGAACAGCCATCCCAGCCCTCCGGCAGTTTAATCTACTAAAAGTAGAGACTGACTTACCTACAGCCAGGAGAGCGCCTTGCCTTGGCCAGAGGCAGAGGTGGAAAGGAACGTGAGCAAGGGGAAGTAGATAACAAGGATCTAGGGCTTCCGTTTGCGGTCTTGCTCGTGGTGCCTACGCTGGCAGAAGGCATGACTAAGCTTCCAGAATGCCTGGAGAAGGAGGTAAAACCTAGCTCTCACTCTTCCATAATCTGTCCTGAGAAGCCTGGTGCCCACCAAAAGCGTCCCCTCCAGAGGCTGTTTGAAGAGGCCAGGAGAATGAAGCAAACTCTAGGCTTTGCATAGGGATGGGAACAGGGTGCGTACTTCTCCAAATTGACACTGCTTGTTTCCAGAAGTGGAGGTGACCAAGAGGCCTGGTGCTTCAAGCGAATGAGCACCTTTCCAGGCTTAGTTCAATTAAACCTCCAGGACCCAGACAACTGGAATGAGAGTCAGGGACCGAGCACAAGGGCCTTGGAAGCCATTTCTATAAGCTGGGCTTTGCCTTTGAACAGTGGGTGGGGCAATGGAAGACCTGCCGGTGTAGGAGCACCATGCCTGGGTTTGGTAAAAATAAAATAAAAATATAGTTTAGAAGGCTCGCAATGGGGGCTAGGGACCAGAAAAAAATGTCAGCACTGGGAGATCAGGGTAGCGGGAGAATCCAGCAACTGCTTGAATTGGGGGATTTGTGGCTGCACTGGGGAGAACAGAAGGGATTTATTTTCTCTTCTTGCTCAGTGTTTCCCTGTGCAGCCCTGGCTAGCCTGAACCCACAACAATCTTCTTGCTTCCACCTCTGGTGTGCTCAGATAATAGGCATTTGCTACCATGCCTGTCCTAAAACGTGAGCAGATTTCTAAAGATATTTAATGTGGAGCTGATCAGAGGACACAAAACACAGATCTTGCTGTGTACTTGGCTAGGTACTAGTCACTTGACATTTATGACCTATCTTATCAACTTTATAAGGTCAGTACTCTTAACAGTACTCTAAATGGTATGTCCAAAGAGGCTGGAGATGATATGCTCAGAGGTTCAAAGCACTGGCTGCTCCTCCAGAGGATCCGGGTTCAATTCCAAGCACCCACATGGCTGTTCACAAGGGTCTTAAACTCCGGTTCCAGGGGGTCTGGCACCCTCACATAGACATACATGCAGACTAAATACCAGTGCACATAAAAATAAAAATGAATAAATCTTTTTTTAAAAAGATGTGATATGTCCAAATAGTTCCTGATTGGACGTGACAGGAGTGAGGAAGGTGTGCAGCATGCGTGAGGGTGGTGGGGTTTTCTGAGATGGGTGCCGTGGAGGGAGGAGAAACCGGGCTTTCCAGGAGGTTGAGCAAGTTCCTCCTGGACTCGCTGGACTATCGAGGTGAAGACATCCAGCCTTATCCCCCTGTGGTTCTCTTAGAACCTCCAGAATGATACACTTTGCTTTTCTCTTCCCTAGGAGGCTATGAGGAGGTGTTGGAACGGGAACATAGGTTCAGTGATTACTGCTGTGGGTTTGTTGTAAAGCTTTGGGGTTGTGCCCAGCGATGGGATGTTTATCTCTGAATCACGAGCGATGAAGCCCTTCTTTTTACATGGGCAGCCACCGCCACCTCATGCATTTAATTGTCTTGTTTTACATGTGAAGCCCTGTCTTTGGCAAAGCTTTCATCACCCAAGAGAGCAGAATGAATTAGGTAAATATGTGGTTGGATGGTTTCTAAAAATCTGCAGTTTAGCCCGGGAGGCGAGAGAGGTTCCTGTCCCATAGGTAAGCAGCAATTAAATGGGACGTCCAAATATGCATTATGTACCCGATTGGCCCATGACATAATTATGTATTTTAAGAATATTTCGAGCATGTGTCTGACATCCCTCCACACTGTTTCAATCCACCAAGTAATTCTATACTTAGAACATGTGTTCTGCATAGCGAGTCGTTTTATAAACCCTTGTTAAAGGGAACTGAAGCGAAGGCTGCAGCTGCAGCCCGTTTTTCAGAAGTGTTTATGCCAACCAAAGGCAGATAAAGCGAAACAAACCGGAGCTTCCTCCTTGCCTGGGTGTCAGGCTCCTCAGGGTGAACCTGTATTTCAGGAGTGGGCTTTGAGGCTCCTGGGATCCTCTCCATAGTCCAGCTAGAAGCTGGAGAAAAGGGGAGAAATAATAAGGCAAGAACTGGTTATGGTCCTTCCCTCCCCCATGGCTCTGAGAGCGAGCAGCCGTTGTTCTGGCAGCTGGCTGGCAAGTGAGAAAAAGAAGGCTCGGGTCTGGCTTTCCCTAATGTGCTGCATTGGCCAAGGGGTGGGAATGCACTGGCCCAGGGGTGGGAACGAATCTGAGGGGTCACTCCAGAAGTAGAGGATCCTCCTACAGACCTCAGAATGAATGCCTGAGGTCAGGAGCTCTCCTGGGTTCCCAGTTCAGAACTCTCGGCCTCAACTGCAGTACTGACACAGCAGCTCGTACAAAGCCTTGGTTTCCTAAGCATTTCAATTTCTCTTAAGTCTTTAAAAACGCCATTTCCAGGGCTGGGGAAATGGTTCAGTAGTTAAGAACACAAGACGCTCCTCTAGAGGGGCCAGGTTCAGTTCCCAGCACCCACATGGCAGCTCACAACAATCTGAAGCTCCAGTTGCAGGGGATCCCTGGCACCCGGTATGCACATGTGCACATCTACCTACATGTATGTTTGTGCACCACATATGTGTGTGTGTGTGTGTGTGTGTGTGGTGTCTGCAGAGGTTAGGAGAGGGTCTCTCGGATCCTCTGGGACTGGAGCTAAAGAAGGCCTTAAGCTGTCATATGAGGGCTGGGAATCAAACCCGGGTCCTCTGGAAGAACATCCAGTGCTCTTAACCTCTCAGGCACCTCTCTGGCTCTGGGGCTGCAGTTTAAGGCCAGAAATGTTATAGAGCATGGAAAAGGTGGTTGGGGACTGAGAGTTACACCTGGAAGGATTTCCAGGAAGACAGGTGAAGAAGAAAGTCACCCAATCACCAAAGTCTAAGTCTATGAGGAAAAGATGGGGGGTGAGGAGTAAGCAGGAATGGGACTAAATAGGGGAGCTGAGAAATAGTAGTAACTGGAGGGGAACCTGGGGGAGAGGAAAAGGAAAACGTTCAGAGGAAAAGACAGGTTGATCAGAGTACAAGCTTCATGCGCTTCAGACCGGTTTCTCTCCATACCCTGGAAAAGATCCACTGCCAGAGAAAACACAGCCCCCCCCCGCCCCCGCCCCCGGTTGAGTTGTGTGAGAACAGCGTGGAGCAGCACCTAGTATCTGGAGACGAGGGAATTCTTTTGATGTTGGTTTTACACATTTGCCTAATCAGTTTTGAAATGCGACATGTTTCTTCCAGTGTTTTATGTCTAAAGTCATTGATGCTTCTGGACAAAGTTGGAAATGAACTGTGGGAGATGCCCGAGTGGATCTTGGCATAGCCTTACATCTTTTGAGAATCTGTGACATCACAACTGTAACAGGTAAGGTAGCTGAGTGGCCTTGGGCTTTCTGATGGGTAGCAGACTCATTTGTCAGCAAGGTGTGGTTATACTGGATGGGGCAGTGGCTGGGTATCTAATAGCCACCATTTAATAAACACATTCCATGCTCCAAGTTGCCATGGGCACTTTGACTGTTCCTTCCAACAACCTTGCATGGTAGGCTTCATCAGCCTCTCTTACAAATGGAATCTAAAATGACCCTGGCCTCACAGTGCCTGGCTACCTGCTTGTCTGTCTGTCTTTCTTTTTCTTGTGCTGGATCAAACCCATGGCCTGTACTTATGTGTGTTAGGCAAGTATTCCATTTAGGTATATTAAACATTTTTGAGACCACATCTCACTATATACCCTGACTGGCCTTCAACTTGAGATCCCCTTGCCTGCTGAGACCTCACTATGCATTGCCATCCCAGCTGCCTTCACTCTTCAGTGTTTGCCTGTGTCCTTGCTGAACTATTACCATTCCCCACCAGGGTACCTGCCACCTATCCAGACTGTATTCCTCCCACCATTTATCAGCTCAGCTGCAGGTGTAGCTTAACAGTATAGCAAAAAAAAAAAAAAAAAACAAAAAAAAAAAAAAAAAAAAAAAAACCAGAAAGACAGAAAGATTCCCTTCTCGCCACAGTGTGCTAGGTCATCAGCCACAACCCGCCACTTGCTAGGCTTTTATAGTAGGGCACAAAAGAATCTATGTGTCCATAGGGTTTGTTAAGACAACATTTAGAAGTGTATTTGTCTACTTATAGTCAGTCAACAACTATTTATTGAACATTTGTTTGATATAGGCCAATTCTGGGTCCAGGATGGAGCAGTGACCCAAACAGACCAAAAATCTCTGTGCCCCAGAGAGTTTATGCCCCCAGGGGTAGAGAGAAAATAACTGCAGGGTGAAGAGGAGCAAATTGAAAAGAGAAAGAGAATAGGAATTCAGGGACATTCCTGCAGAGTCACCTGAGTAGAAGGATGCCTGCACAGAGGACTGAGCAGGCCCTGGACAATGGGGATGGAGCCAATGGCCAATGCAGAGAGGCCAGGCCCAGTGCACAAGGAGCTATGGTTGCGGAGAGGGAAAGGCAAGGAGAGGATGCTGGGATGGCACAGAGAGAGAAGAGGGTGGGCAGGCAGGGCAGCCCTTGCTGTGAGGGCTGTGGTTTCACCAGAAATAAAGACAAGAAGTCATTGAAAGGTTTCAAGTGGAAGATAATGCTGATTTTTAAGTCTTTCCTATGAATTTTGTCTTTTCCCTTCAGCTGTAATACAAACATATCAACTATATATCTAAATATTGTCTTAACGGCCAGCCAACCACAGGCTTACCTCTCTTCCTGGGCACACATGTGCTTCTTGAAATGGTGCCTCATGGACCCTCGGATCACCCAACCCAAGTTTCCCCGTGCGTGGCTCTATGTCCTCGTCATGATGTAGCCACTTCACTGGCAATCACGCAGACGTTCACTGTTCCTTGGATTCCATGATTTCGCTGTGTCTTTGCATGGAGTACGTCTGGTGGTTCCAGCCTGTGGGGCCCAAGTCTTCCTAGCAACACCACCGTCCCAGGAGCTGCACACCTTGATCCCCTTTTGGAGTACTCTATTTTCTCTCCACGAGTTAGCACCTTCTAGGTGCGACACTTAACTCTCTGGTGGTGAGATATTATTTTCATCGGCTTACTTTGGCTACTGTGTCGAGAACATATTCCAGTTTTACCAGTGAATGAGACGGGCAAGAATGTAGCTCAGTGATAGAGCTCAGACAAAGATGCTTTTAGTTGCTACTTTGAGCCTGGGTTTCTCAGTCTTATGAAGATCAAATGAACGTGTTAAAGCTCATCACAAAGTCACTAGCGTAGAGTAAAAATTCAGCAAATAAACATTATTATCTTAGAGTCACAACTATAGAATCTGACCTTTGGCTCCTAAATCTTTACACTTTCCTGGAGGGCGTGAGGTTGGCTTACAGGAATCAATATGGATTTCCAAGTGTACACATTTTACAACAGAGCACATCAGCGGTAGCTCCTGAGGGGCGGGAGAGATGACCCAGCGGGTAAGAGAGCTTGTGTCTCTAGCAGGGGACATAACCACATGGGAGCTCCCAAGCTCCATAAATCCAGTTCCAGGAACTCCATTGTTCTCTTCTAACTTTGCTGAGTACCAGGCATGCAAGCGGCACACGTGCATTTGTGTGGGCAAGACACTCATACACATTAAATACATTTTTAGAAATAATAATAATAATAATAATAATAATAATAATGTAATAGCCTCTGGACCTGAGACCTGAAAAACCCCAGACAGGCCAGGTGGGATGGGTCAGTGGGTAATGGTGCTTCTCACTAAGTCTGAGGACCCGAGTTCAATCCCCAGAACCCACATGGCAGAAGGAGAACAGGTTTTGGCAAGTTTTCCTTGGCCTTTCAGATGTACAGGAACACCCCACCACATTCCATCACATACATGTAAAAAAATGTAAGAAAATATTTTTTGAAAAACTCAAAATAGGCAGCAAACAGTTCAATTTCAAAGGCCAGGTGTGGTCCTGCACCCCTGTAATCCCGGCATTTGGGGGCAGAGCCAGAAAGATGGGGAGTTCAAGGTCAATCCGTGTTATAGTAAAAACTGTCACAAAAATAAAAACGTCAACAAAAAGCAGGCCTTTTGTGGCAAAAATATTTAGAGATGAGAAGGAATTTGAGTAACCAGGATCATTAGGGGAGAGTTGAGCGTGTCCAGGAAGCAGTTTGCTTTGTCAGAGCTGTCCCTGGAAGGAGTGGCACTGGGCAGAGAGCACGTACATTTTTTTGCAGTGACCTGGCCACAGTAGGGAAAGGAGAGGTAGCCATAGCGGCATGCAGAGAAGAGTGGCCTGCTTGGGAGGTAAAAAGGCAAGGAACTGGCAGGTTCATTTTTGTGGGAACCAACCTGAGGATAGGGCCCCTCCACCCTGCTTCCCCCTCCACCTGTACTCCTAAGCTATCAACCATGCCCTCCCCAGACAAGGCCCTGAGGATACTAAACACGAACTATTGCACATACATGCATGCAGGCAAAACATTCACACATAAAATGAAAAAACTGAATTTAAAAAGAATTATCTAGGTTGCATAGGCATGCAGACCTGAGTTTAAATCCAGAAACAATATAAACCCAGGCAAGCTATGGAAGGTCTGAGAAAAAAAAAATGGGGCTCTGCTAAGCCCTGGGGAAACTTGACACGACCTCGTGTACACAGGTGTGAACACCAAAGAGACCGTTTCAAACAAGTGGGAGGTGAGGACTACACCAGAAGTTGTTATCCGAGTTCCACACATGCACTCATGGAATGGGAGTGTCCTCTCTCTCTCTCTCTCTCTCTCTCTCTCTCTCTCTCTCACACACACACACACACACACACACACACACACACACACACACACACACACAAAATACAGTGGGAGTTATACAGGTGGGGTTACAAACCTACCAACCAAATAAACAAACTAAAAACAAATAAAGGTTATAAAATCCTTTTTATTTGTTTGTTTTGGTTTGCTTTTTCGAGACAGGGTTTCTCTGTAGCTTTGGAGCCTGTCCTGAAACTAGCTCTCGTAGACCAGGCTGGCCTTTGACTCGGTTCTAAAATCTTAACTTGAAAATGTGCCCTCTACTGGGGCGGTGGTGGCACATTCCTTTAATTCCAGCCCTCGGAAGTCTGAGGCAGGCAGATCTCCGAGTTGGAGCTTGGTCTAAGAAGTTAGTTTCGGAACAGCCAGGGCTATCCAGTGCAACTCTGTCTTTAGAATTCAAAACAAACCAACCCACGGAACAAACAAAAAGCCTCCCTTGCTTTTCCCAAACCCAGGGCCCCTTATCTTAAGCAAACGAGCCAGACAGTTCAGAGGGCTGTGACTTCCCCAGCCACAAGGGCATGACCTGAGTGTAGTCCTTGTAAGTGGAATTCAGCATCTTTTGCTGAGGCAAAATGCTATGAATTCTTGGGTTGTTCCAGTAATCCTTGAGTTCAGGACTTAGAAGAAAACATAATGCAGATGTGGTTACCTGTAACAGAAAAATAAAAGAAGTTGGACAGAATAAGCGACGAGATAGAGAAATAAAACCAACACGTGGAAAAGGGCAAGGGGACCACAAAGTCGGAAGAAAGAAAGAACCGCAGGGTAGAGGAGGGGGCGGGAGGGAGAGGAAAATAAACAGTGCCCCACAGGGCAAAGCCACAGACCGTGTATGTGGGGGAGGGACAAAGAGAGACAGAGACAGACAGGCAGACAGACACACGGAGAGACAGAAAGAACGGAGGGCAGGAACAGGCAGACGCCTGGGTGGGGGAATCCCAGAACAGGCTATTTACAAAAATGCCAGTGGAAATTCCAAAAGCGACTCCGCGCCACCTCCCCCCCCCCGCGCGCGCACACACACACACACACACACACACACACACACACACACACACACACGCGCGCGCGCGCGCGCGCGCGCGCGCGGCGGCTTTTCTGTCTAGACTAGAGAGGGAGTTCTTTTGCCCAGCAGATGCTTTTAGAGTGTAGGCTTCACAGAACCCAACAACTCGGCGGTGAATGGGGTGCGCTGGAAACCCAGACGTCCGTACCCATCGCCACCTACGGGTCATTGTTCTTCCTCCTTTCAGCGTGGGACCGGGTGGAGTCGCCTGTGCTTCGCTTATGACTCAGAAGAGGTTCCTGTCTGTGGGGTCCGCTCCCCTCCCGCCCACACCCCTTGCAGCCCGTGCCCATCCTGCCCAAGCACCCTGCAGCTCGTGCCCCTCCTGCCTACGTCCCGTGCAGCCCGCGCCCCTCCTGCCCACGTTCCCTGCTGTCTGTACTCCGCCGGCCCCGCCCTCTGCTGTCCGAACCCCTCCTGCCCACGCCCTCTGCTGTCCGAACCCCTCCAGCCCCCGCCCTTTGCTGTCCGAACCCCTCCTGTCCCCGCCCTTTGCTGTCCAAGCCCCACTGGCCCAGGATATCTGCTGTTCCAGCCCCTTCGGCTGGAATCCCTGCCTGCTTGAGCGGTGCAGTGCTACTAGGTGGCTTCCCGGAGTTCTTGAGCTGCGGGAGGGACCCTGTGACGTACCCTCCTGGCAATAGAACACATCACCTTCTATTTATAGCCACCCCACCGACCGCAAACCTACCATTCCCTGGCTCCCTCGTCGTACGTGAAAAAGCTCACCGAGGACCAAAGAGTCTAACCTACAGCAGTGAGGAATCCTATGCTAGCGTGCTCTTCTAGTTCCAACTAAGTAGCCAGGTCTAAAGGTTTCTCAGGCGCAAAGAATCCCTAGTTTTCTAATGCTTTAAAACCCGAGCGACTATTTTTACATGCGTCCAAAACGTGTCAAGTGAATTTGATCTGTCTCTTCTGAGTTCACGAAATATTCTCCAAGATTTTAACCAGGCCAAACAAGACCTAAACTGGCTGAATTCTGGGAAAAGATGTTTCTAGCTGGTTTTGTGAATCTACTATAATCTAACAGTTCTAAACGTAGCATTTATTTGGGAGAAGCGGCTCAAATAAAGGGACAATAGTATACATCTCAAATGATAGGAAAGTTGTTTATTTGACTTTTAGATACTGATTTTATGTTTTTTACATGCACAATAGTCATGTAATTATAAGTGGTTAAAACGAATTCCTACCTAGTCACGTCAAAGTTTGCAGTAATCGAATTTTTAAGGCTGTAATTTATTTCTCATAATTCTCCGTCAATCTAAAGAGGAAGCCTGGCCATTGGCCTTCATCTTGGCTTCTACTCGGTTTCACTTTTTTACCACCAGAAACGCCAGAGCGAGACAGCCCTTTAGCGTCAAGAAAAAGGCTGGAATAGGCAACCCTAGTTACAGGTTTGTTTTTAAAAGCTTAGCAAGCCACGGCTTAATCCCCATGAGGGTAGGTTATAACCTCAAAAGGCAAGCATAGAAATGTGCAGTGTGCTGTTCTTGCTAACACGTAGGCTACCAAAGTGCTGCAGGCAATCAGCAATGGCATTATGATGTGCCTTTCCAGTGGAGGACACGGGTTAAGCACTTTAAAAAGACCACCGCAATAATCGGTACATGCAATGTAAAATATCCCTTAATGGCAGGACCTTGTACAGACAGTTTGGCAATACCTACCGCATTTTAAATGTGCACATGGAGCTGAAGGGATGGCTCAGTGGTAAAGAACACTGGCTGCTCTTGCAGAGGCCCGAGGTGCAGTTTCCAGCACCCACACAGTGGCTCACAACCATCTATAACTCCTAGGGGATCTGACATCCTCTTCTGGTTCCCCCAGAAACTGGGCATGCATGTGATGCACATACATACATGCAATCAAAACACTGATACACATTTAAAGAAATATTTTTAAAGCTTAAAAAGAAAAGTTAGTCAATAGACTGTTAGTCAAAATTCGCGTTTCCCACAATGGCTTTCTACGCCAGAGGTCAAACGGGGAGATTTCCAAAGTACTCCAGTGAGGTGACGGGCACAGACTGCTTCTGTTTTTGTTATAAAAGTGAAAATGCACACACTCTGAAATGGCTCTGCCACTCAACCATAGATGTTTGGTGCTGGAGTCGGCATTAGCTCGTTACTGGTCAGCAGGGGTGGGTAAGGACTGACGTTCAGTGAATGCTTTCGGAAGGTTGGCCACTACAATGAAGATTGGGGGGGTGGATAACTCTGAACAAACAAATGTTTTTGGTTCGCCTATGAGTGAGTAATATGCATATAGCATTTTTCCAGAGTCTGGCAGGAAACAGTTCAAAATAGAACTATCACTGGAATCCAGAGAGGTTTCAAATCGTTTCTTGGGTCTCAAGTTGTTTGAGTCATAGGGTGAAGCTACCTACTGCCCTATCTATTTTCCCAATCTACTGCACATGGGTTTTGTGGTTTGGGGAAGCAGAAATGGCAGTGGGCAGCCTCACCTGGTAACGCAAACAACTTGATCCTGCTTTTCTTCTCCAGCATCCCGACTTGGAGAAAATGACCCTGGGAGCTAGAAAAGTGGGCTGTGCTCCCTTTGCTGGATTCTCTCCCTAGCTCTGTAGCTCTTGGTTAGCCCAGCCGCTTCCCTGTGTGTTTGTGTATCCAGACTCAGTGCCCCCTCCCTGTCTCAGTTCACAAACCATGCCAAGGACACATGTACTCTTGCCAGATGCTTAAGAGCAATAGGATTAAATTCTGTGAGTAGTGAATTTGAGTGTTTTCTGAGGAAGAGCCACTTATATAGTCTAAATCCTTATTTTTTGGGTTGAGGTTGAGGAAGCCTTGTATTTTGTGGAATCGGTCTAAAATATATAAACCTATGTTCTATCATGCATACCAAGGAGTATATAAAAGCAAGGTGTACATTTTAACATTATAAAGTGATACTTATGTGTCTACCATTCATTTTAATAAATAAGCACTACTAGTCCCAAGAAACCACAATAATAACCACTTTAAAAAATTGCTTCTCAGCCGGGCGGTGGTGGCGCACGCCTTTCATCCCAGCACCTGGGAGGCAGAGACAGGTGGATCTCTGTGAGGTAGCCTGGTCTACAAGAGCAAGTTCCAGGACAGGCTCCAAAGCTACAGAGAAACCCCGCTGTCTTGAAAAAAAAAAAAAAAAAAAAAAAAAAAAAAAAAAAAAAAAAAAAAAAAAAAGCTTCTTTTGGTTCTGTGTTCAGAATTTTACTTTCCTGATTTTTTTTAATTGTTTTATTTATTTATTTTTAAATAGGGATGAAACCCAGGCCCTCCTCACTCCATCACCTTTCCGTCCTTTTCCCTCTTTCTTGTCAGCCTCTCTCTTTTGCATGTATATACATGTTCATATGTGTGTATGAGCACGCAGAGGCCAGAGGTCAACCTCAGTTACTGAGCACCATTTCATCTTTTTCTTTCTCCTTCTCTCTCTCTCTCTTTGAGATAGGGTCTCTCAGCAGCCTATAGCTCACCAAGCAGGCTAAGCTGGCCAGCAGCGCCTACACATCTGCCTCAATCCAGCTCATCGGCACTGGGATTAACAAGCGCCACTAAGCCCAGACTTCTTAAACTGGGGGTCAAATTCAGCTCCTTGTGCTTGCAAGCCAAGCAGTCAAGAAGCCAGCAGTCTACTGTTCAAACCATCTCCCCTACCTCTCCCTTTCTCTCTCTTTAAAAAGCTTAAATTTTTATTTATTTGTGTGTGTGTGTGTGTGTGTGTGTGTGTGTGTGAGCACATATAGGCTCACAGGTTATAGGACAACTTGTAGCCAGCAGATGGTTTTCTTCTGCCACGTGGGTCCTAGGGATCAAACTTAAGCCGTCAGGCTTGGTGTCAGTATCTTCACATACTGAGCCATCAACTACCGCCCCCACCCCTTTTCTTTTTTAATACTAGTTTTGAGACAGTGGCTCCCTAAGCCACTTAGGCTGGCCTTGAACTTGTTATCCTCCTGGGTAAGCCAGCCTTTTTCATCGTAGGTAGGAACGCAGGCATAGGGAACACACCTGACTTGACCGAATGCTTATACATGGCTTTCTAAAAGTCTTGACTGTGCTTAAACTATAAATAAGTGGGATTCTGCTTTTCTCAGTTAACAGTGTCGTTTTCGAGATAACCTTGACCAAGTCACTCCTTTGCCTTCCGACCGCAGCCCTCCAGCCAGAGCCTTGAGGGACTCGTGCATTTACCTCCTGACCAGTCCTTCTCTCTTGCAGCTCTTTCGCTCCAAAACTGTTCACATTACCACCAAACGGTCACCTTAAAAAATCGAAGTTGACAGGGAAACCCTGTCTCGAAAAACAAAACAAAACAACAACAACAAAATCGAAGTTGACGGCCTGGGTTATATCCTACCCTGAATTTATTTTCACACGTCCCCGCAGAGGGGAGCAGATGAAGTCCCGAGTGAATGCCTGCTGTTAACAGGAACCCGGTAGAGTCAAGGACCCCAACGCCTCAGCCCTGTAGGAATGGCAACGCCGCCCCCAGCCCCACGTGCCAAAGCTAGATGATGACGCGGCCCCTGGGAGTACAGGACGCAGACGCTGATCCTTTCAGGTTGCGTTTCTGTTTGTGAGAGTCCCAGTGGCAGAAAGCGGTGACAAGCAGTGTAGACTCAAAGTAGGAATCCTGAGAAATGGGCTCCCGAAAACCTTCATGTCTGCAGGATCCCAGTCTGGACCCATAGCTAGAGGGGTCGCCTGACATTTCTCAGCCCACCAAGAAGGGGTTCAGGCAGCTGGGCTCAGTCGTACCACGTGCCTTCCTGCCGAACTCCTAGCTTAGGCCTAGGCCTGCTCCTGCATAGGAACATCTGAGGGCCATGAAGCTGTAGCCATTACTAAAGGTCAGAGTTCAGGCTGCCAGTAATGAGCCATTAAGGAGAGTCAGCGGAGACCAGCTTTTAAAGCACCAGGATCCATATAGCAGGGTTATTCTGGATGCTCCTTTGTGGGAGATGATTGTTTTCAACTGGCCTGTGGAGGAGAGATCTATAACCGAATAGTGCTAGTAAAAATTTTAAGAAACGTTTTCTCCACTATCTCCCCAAACTGCTTGGTGACAATTCCACTTGTCAGTCAGTCAGTCCTGGTTTCAGAAGGGAGCTGCACCTCTGTCTAAGGCACTCTCCACAGACAATTCTCTCTCCCTTTGGGACTTCGGAGAGGCCTTTGTGTCTATGGCTTGTGTTTCCCAACTCCCGGCTGACACACAGCTGCAGCTACTGCTTGTCACCGTGCTTGTGCTCAGCGCCCACAGCTTTCTAAGAAGTGTACAAACAACACACACGTAGACATGCTGGGGCTAGTCTGGAAATGAAGCTTTTTAAAATCCTGGAATGCTTGACTGTTTCTAACTAGGAAACAGGCGTGAGCAGAAGGGGCCACCGAGTGGCGGGACTGCTCCGTGTTAGAGCTGCCGCCCGGCTGCACCCACTCTTGAAAATTGGAAAGGGAGCTCCAGGGAATGAGGGGGGAAGCCATGGCAGTAGGAACTGTGGGGAGGGTATGTAGATAGAAGAGCCACAGTGTGCATGTGTGCTCATGTGCTGAAAACCTGCTAGCTCACTTGAGTTAGAGGGGAATCAACTGCATCAGTAAGGTCACCCCACCTTAGTGCTGCAGGCACTGCTGCAATGAGCACCTCCCGCTCTCAGCTTATGGACCCCTACAAAGCCTCCAAGAGTTCAGGATGTTCTAAAGGTGGGGTTATTAAGACAGACAGTAAACAACTCAGAAGTCTCAGAAGTTCCTGAAACATACCAGATTCACAAGGCTTCTCCCTCCCCAAGGTTATAAAAGCAATAAAGACTGGGAAGGAGGGAGACTCTCTGACATAAGGTGCTGGGAGGAGAGAGACTCTCTGACCTAAGGTGCTGGGAGGAGGGAGACTCTCTGACCTAAGGTGCTGGGAGGAGGGAGACTCTCTGACCTAAGGTGCTGCAGGCAAGTCATGCAGAAAGCTCCATGATTTCAGCTTTGGTGAGTTGTCACTAAGGCTCGGGTGGGATTTTTGTGACATAACTGCCCTTGAGTAATCCATTCCTGTAAATAATCTCGTATCCATACCACCGTTAAGAAACCCTAGGAAGTCAGGCAGTGGCAGTGCTCTGGAGGCAGGGGGAAGGGGAGCTTTGGGTTTGAAGCTAGCCGGTCTACAGATGGAGTTCCAGGACAGCCAGAGCTCTGACATAGAGAAACCCTGTTTCGAAAAACCACCCCACCCCCAAAGAAAACAAAACAAAACAAAACAAAAAAAACTCCCAAGAAATTCATTAGTTTACTGAGTTAGACCTTTATGAGTGTGACTTTGGTTTGCCCCCAGTAATTAGACATTTGTCACGGTGTCCTCAAGAACAGTGTCACTCAACACTCTCCACTCAGACTTGAGCACAGGAAATATGCAAGTGACCATGAAAAGATCATAAAATAGAAGACAAGAGAGGAAGAGAGACGAGAGGGATATGAGTACAGACAGGTTTCTAATAAAGTGGTTAGTAGTTTAATATTCAGGTCATTCGAGCTATTCGCTTAAGCATCAAATGACCTAAAGCCCTGAGGGGAGACCCAGGAATAGAGGACCTTCCACACCTTAAGAAATACTGGAAGAGGGAGGGTACAGAATTCTAAAGTGACACATAGCAAGGAATGGAGGTAAGCCACAGCTTTTCCACCACGAGATGCTAACCCTTATTTGGAGATTTTCCACGTAGTCAAAAATCTGCTTTTGGTATGGTATATATAATAATTCATTATAGTCACCTATCTATAAAATGACCTCATATAAGAAGGTTTTATATATAGCATCAGTAAGTTGGAGAGATGGCTCAGCAGTTAAGAACACTTTGCTGTTCTTGCAGAGGACCCAGGCTTGGTTCCCAGCACCTATACAGTTTGTGAACAATTTCTCTGACTCCAGTTCCAGGGGATTCAATGCCCTCTTTTGGCTTCCACAGACACCAGGCACTAGTGAAGGACACATTGATACATACAATCAAACACTCATAAGCATAAAATAAAAGGTGGTACAGTAACCCAGATTAGAAATACAGTGTTTTTGCCACTGAGAGAGATCTGGTTGGTTTAGCTTTTCATAGGTTGACCTGGCTAACTTTGTTCACCTACTACCAACCATGAGGCAGAAGGTGAGAACACTGGGTCCCCTGCACAGCTCCAAAGTGGTTTCAACACGGTAAGAGAAAATGCGTTCACGGGCTGTGTGCTACGAGAAGGTTCCTGGCACAGCTCCAGAAAGAACTCATGGAGCAGGGTTGTGTCACAACTAATGCCTCGGAACAGTATGGTCTGTGTCCTAAACTGACCACAATGAAGGAAAACCCCAATGTGACTAGAGCAAACCTTTGCCTCAATTCTATCTTTTCTGATTGCCAGGCCACTGTTGGTTTCAGTTTTGGGGTGGGGTGTATCTTACTTCAAGAACCTACAGCAACGTCGTCTCGTTAGTACTTGACTTTGTCAGAAATGGTCACAAATTCACGGTAGATTTGAATTGTTTTAAGCTTCAGGAAATCATCTCCGAATCTGAAGAAGTCAAGGCAGTAAGGATGAAACAGGTGGAAGGTCCAGCCTGGGCTACACCAGCAAGTAGCAGGACAGCCAGGGGTAGGTAACAAGACCCTGTCTCCAACAACATCCAAAATTAACAGAATGCATTTTGTAGGGTAAGAAGATGAGTTTTGTCAGTGTGTCTATTTTCTGGGACTTCCTTCAAGTACTAGTGTACGCAAAGGGTTAAAGTCTGTGAAGTGATTACTGGATAGTAGCCAAATTATTGAGACATGCTGGGAATGAGTACCACAGCACGGAGGCACTGCCTTAGGGTTCAAGGTGAGGAAGTGGTAGAGAGTGCAGAGGGACAGAAAGATAAGCCCCACACAAGTACTGCAAAGCCCGAAAGAAGTCGTTCACGACAGGTTAAGAAGTGTCATTTCCAGAAACCCAATAAAGGAACGTGTGTACTGAGGAGCTGTTTAAACCTGTCCACACCCTAGGTGACTTCCCCACAAAACGGGCAAATCCTGGGCCAAAGTGATTGGCACCCCTCGCGTCTTTGGCTCCTCAAATCCCAGAGCACATGCCCACCGGACTTCACATCGGGCTGTTTGAGGAGTGGGCGCTGCGTGGACGCCGATCAAGTTTGGATCAGATCCACTCCGAATCGCCCGGGGAGCGGGCTTGGCGGCAGGGTCCGCCTGCAGGCTTCGCAAGGGACACGCCGGTGCACCCCTCCAGCCGGTCCCCGGTCACGCCGCCAGCTGCGCCGCCCCGCCCGCGCTGCCCGGCTCTGACACGCTCACTTGCGAGACCGACCCGGGCCGGGAGGGCTGGAGGACCCCGCGGGAGGAGGAGGCGAGAGCACGGGCCCGCCCACTCCTCGCCGCCAGCCTCTCCTCCTCATTGGCCACAGGCCGGCGTCCATCACCCGCAGGTGGCGCTCTGATTGGCGAAAAGCGCACTTCTAGAACGAGGAGGGCAGAGTGACTCCGCGGGTCTCCCGCGGCTCTTTTTCTCCTCCCCCTGCTCAACGTCCACCCACCTCTCCCCACCCCCATCGCTTCCCCCGCCCGGCGTGCGACAGTGTCCTTAGAAGACTCATTGGGCCAGGGGCGAAGCCAGCCACCTAGCGAGCCCCACCGCCATTGGTTGACGACCACGCCCGTCAAGGCGGCGCGCCCCGCCACTGGGCATCCTCGCTGCGCTCCCGCCCCGTCGCCTCCTCCCTCGCGACTCTCCCGGGCCCCCTACCCCGCCCGCCCCGCCGCTTCTTCCCGGTCCAGCTGGGCGGGGACTGCCCTAGGACTCTTTAAAGTCTGTGAGTCACTGCACAACCCATCAATCCAATTAAATGTCTTGAGCGAGTCGAGCGGGCGGTGCTCCCCGCCGCCGGCCGCCCCTGCTCTCGGCGCCCCGCTATCCATGGCTGGCTGGCTGTACTCCTCCCGGTGCGCCCTCCTCCCGCATCTCGCCAGCCACGGCAAGTTCCCCACAGCCAGCCTCTGCCCCCAGGCCGCCGCGGCATGGGCTAGACCCCGAGCCGCTTCTTGCCGTCTCCGGTCCAGCCCGTGCGCGGTCTCGCTCCTTTAGCTCTCCTCGCCCGTCCCCGCCGTTCCCCCGACAGTCAGTCCATCACCCGGTCGGCTTTCCTCCGTGGGGCAGCGGCGGAGTACCAGCGGGCTCGGTAGGAGCGGGCACCCCCATCCCGCTCCTCCTCCCGCTCCTCCGCGCTCCCACTCGTCGGGTTCCCGGTCCCGCACCGAGGGACGCGCCGACCGACGCCCGCTCCCCGCGGCCGTACGACCCGCCCGGGAGCTGGACCCGGCGCCCACTTCTTCGCGGAAGGTGAGTACGGCTCGGGGTTTTGGGTGGGGTGGTCTAAGAGAAAAAAAAATTGGTTGCCAGGCCACTTTTGGGAAGGGCAGGGATCAGGTTGTGGTTGGAGGTTCCCGGTCCGGCGTGGATTTGAGGAGGCGACTCCCTCTTTCCCTGGCTCGCTCTTCCCCCGCCCTTGACGCCCTCCTTCTCCTGTCTTGCTGTACATGTAGGTGTTGCCAGACTTCCACCAGCGGGGCATTAAGCCGCTTGTAAAATAATTGGTGCTGGCATGCTTTCTGTCTTTTGAATGCCTAAGTGAGCAGTAATAGGCAGCGATGTGATCTGATAGACTGAGTGCCCTGCAAAAAGTGTAAAATGCCTAATGGGCACATTTTCCTCTAAATCAAAGTTAACTTTCATTCAAAGAAGGCAAAGCAAAAGGTGTTTTTAATTTGAATGCATGGTGATAGAGGAGGAGAAGACTGGTTGCCTAGTGGCATTGCTTAGCTTTTATTTTGAAGCAATTTTGTGGGTTTTCTTCTGAAAAAAATGTGAATTCAGTATTGAAGGTTATGAAGTCTGAACCTGTTGGAAGAGAACAAGGTAAGATAGGAATCCAGCATGGTGTGTCCACTTCGGGCTTCCTCCGCCTTAGGGAGGCATTACAACACAGAACCTTGTCTTTCTCAGTCACTGGGCGCAGTGCAGAGCTGTGTCGGTGGAAGAGTGGATTAGGTTTTGTTTCTTTTTGTATACCTTTTGTATTCTTGACTGTTCTTGAAACAATGTTACTCTACAGAATTTCCTCAATTTTAGATTTGGTTTCTCCATTTTACATGCCTCCAAACTACAGGTACCCACACCTATCTATGCTTCATAAGGCTCTTCCCTTCTGGCTCTGTAATATTTATTTAGAGGTGAAAGAATGATAAGACGTGGTTGCTCCGAACTGGATTCTGAGGTTGCTGTTTAGACGTTAGTAGTTTTGAGCTGGTATTGCCCCCCTTTAAATCGAGTTCTCCGTTAGTTGTCCACAAGATTTAAATTAGGCCAAACCAAACATGTTTTGAAATATTAAAATACAACATTGGCCTCTTAGTCGTTCATTTTCGACTTCTCTTTCAGACTAACCAGAATAAGTTGTTACTAAATTTAATTTTAAAGAATAGACTGTTCCTGTGCTGAAATCTGCCAAGTTGCTACAGAAGATTTCTTTTTAAAGAGCAGAAATGTGGTTATGATCAGTCCAAAGTGGTGAAGTTGAAAAGTGACTTAGATGTAGAAATGCTGTTTTAAAGACATGCTTGTCACCAGCTCCCAGGCCTTTCAGGGTGTTTCAGGAAGACTCACACAGAGCCTTTTTGGATTGTTTAATAAGTTTATCATGTGACTTTTTCATGAGGATGAAGCTGCATAGCACCAGAGACCCTGCTGTCTGAATTTAGATTTTGCCTCTCTCTCTCTCTCTCTCTCTCTCTCTCTCTCTCTCTCTCTCTCTCTCTCTCTCTGACTCTGTGACCTTGGACACATTTCAAACAATCTGGGCTGTAGTGGTTTTTCTCCAGTTGTTTCTCCAGAAAGACTCCTCTTTAAAAGTTTTTTCTCTCACCACGCGGGTGGTGGGGCACACTTTTAATCCCAGCACTCAGGAGACAGAGGCAGGAGGAGCTCTGTGAGTTCCAGCCTGATCTGCAGAGCGAGTTCCAGGACAGGCTCCAAAGCTACACAGAAAACACTCTGTCTTGAAAAAACAAAACAAAAAGCAAAAAACAAACAACCCCCCCCCCAAAAAAATAGTGTTTTCTTTCAAGGATTAATAAGATGCTTACCATAGATACATCATTGTTGGAAGATAGGTGTCTCTGTAGTATTTAAGGGTGAAGCCCCAGGAACTGGGGAGATTGTTCACTTGGCAGTCTATTTTTTTGAATTCAGATTCTCAGTACCTACAAAAAGGTGACAGCCTTCCTGTAATCCCAGTACTGGGAGGTGGAGGCAGGGACTCTTGGGTCAAGCTAGCAAGTTAGACTAGCCAAACTGGCAAGCTCTAGGTTCAAGCAAGAGACTCTAGCTTCATAAAAGATGGACAATTGATGTCAGCCTTTGACCTCCACACGTGTTGCATGTATTTCTGCACAGACACATGAATACACCTAAACACATGTGAGCACACCATACACACGGGGGCTGGGGGTGGGGAGTAGGGCTCTAAACAAGGCTGCCAGTGATCAGCAGGAGCCCATCTGTCAGGGAGTCTGAGGCGAAAGGATGACCCGAGACCAGGATGCAGACCACAGTGGAGCTTTGTGTGAAACAAACAAACCAACAGACAAACTGAAACCCAAACAAAATGAAAAGAGAGTGTTCTTGACTGGGGTCCTGTAGGTTCAAATCTCAGTATTCTTTGGCTGTCTCTGTGCCCTGGGCCAAGTTAACGTTGGATATTTTCATCTATGAAATGATAATAGTAGCAGTACCTACTCCATACTGTTATGAGGACGGAATGAATTAACATGTGCAGAGATTTTGAATAGTGCTTGGTACATCTTCCCAAGTTTAGCTCTCTTATGTTTCTTGTGTACAGATGACTTTAAAAAAAAAAAAAAGAAGTGTGTTTGGGAGTCCAACCTCCAACACTGCCTGTGTGAAAGCAGCTCTACCACTGATTTGCATTCTTAGCCCCAGTAGTAAAATTTTTATAAAGCATTATTGCCGTTAAGCAGACTTTTATCGTATGCCTGATGTTTGAATTAGAGTTTATGTGAAACGTTTAAGAAGCTCAGTTTTTAGAAGCCAGATATGGTGGCACATTCCTGTAAGCCTGTACTCCAGAGGCAGGGAAAGCCACAAATTTGAGGCCGTCTTGGTCTACATAGAAAGTTCTACACCAGCCAGGACTTCATTAACAAGACCTTGTCTCAAAAATGCTTTCAGAAAGGCTAGGGAGATAACTCAATTAATAAATCGCTTGCCTTATAAGCACGAGGACCTGAATTAGAACTCAAGGCCCCACATTGAAAAGCTGGATCTGGTGTTGTAGGCTTGCAATCCCAGAGCTGCAGAAGCTGCAACAGGCCTCTGCTCACTGACCAGCTAATTTAGCCAACTTGGCAGGTTCCAGCCCAGTGAGCGGCACTGTCTCAAAAACAAAGTAGATAGTGCCTAAGCAATGCTTGAGGGTGTCCTTTGGCTTCCACGTGTGCGTGATCGCGTGTGCACGTACCTGCACACGGGAGCATGCATACACATACTCAGAAGTGAAGGAGGGAGACTCGGTAATTGGGCAGGGCATATTGTAATATACTCGTAACCCTGGCACTCGGGAAGCTGAGGCAAAAGGACCAGAAATTAAAGGCTAACAGGGTTATATAGTGAGATGTCGTTCTGAAAAATGGCTTTTAGCTCCCTGGATGAGTTGAGTAGTCCGCATTCTTTCTCTTCTTTCTTCTTTCTGAGAAAGGCTCTCCCTCTAGTCCAGACCTGTTTGAGCCTCCTGAGTGCTAGGATTACAAGTTCGAGGCCCCATTGCATTTAAATTTGCATAGTAGCTTGTACCCACCTCCATTATAAAATTGTTACAGAAATCACATGGCGGCTGTTGTCCATGATTTTCGCCTGTAAAACTAACAGTAGCATTTCACTGCTGAGTTCATTGCTGGTGCCTCACTTGGCATATAAAAAGTGGATAACTGTGTGGAATTAATTGAACAATTTTTTTTCCCAAATTGTTTATGAATAATGGAATGTGCATGTTAAGTGTGGTACTGTAGACAATATTGTTTCTTGTTGAACTGAATTTTTACTTTGGTGTGGTGGCTCATACCTTTAATATCGGCCCTCAGGACAAAAAAGAATTTTTACTTTTAGTGCTTTAAGAGTAAATGAAATTTATAATTTATCTTTACTAAGAGATTTTTAATTTGAAGATTAAATTGGAATAATTTGAAAAAGCATGTCTTCTTTTGTTACCTGACATGTCCAGGTTTTAATCATAACCCTTTTTGACTTTTAAACTTTCTATCACTAAGACAAATGCTATTCCTCATTAATGTTAACCATACAAAATAGATTTTAAAAGTCTCAAATGTGACAAGTTATACTTCTCTGCTTCAGAATTAATAAAGAGAATGTATAAGCCTAACATTGGAGGATAAAATGGCATCACTTCCTCAAGGACTGAAGCTTTGCTTCTGCTGCTCCATTCAGGAGGAAAACTCTTCCTCTTGGACAGTCCTAATAATAACTAGCTGCCAAGTGGCGGCAGTAATAGTGTGGTCGGGATTAAAATGGAGGCACGTGCAATCAGTAAATGAAACAATCTTCAAACTTTCCCACGATTACACAACTGGGAAATATACTTTTTTTTTAAACGAGAGAATTTGATGGGGCCTGCTACCTACATTGTTTATAGAATCCTTTTGTTTTACTTGTCAATAAAACATAGTTTGGTTACTGTGCCCTCTGAAGTTATAAATGCATGAATTAAAAGAAGTATCTTTGTTTTAAAAAAAAATCAGGAGTATGGCTGAGTTTTATAACATTGTTAAACCTTCTTGAGAGAATTACCTGGTTACAGTAACCAGGTAATTGTGTATACAATCCTTTGTTTAATCAAATCATACTACATGGTCTTGTTGACTATGTTACATTTTCATTGACTAAAATAATCCAGTTTTAGAACACTCGTTCTCATGTGTAGCCCAGGCTGTGCCATGGTTCTCCTCCTGCTTCAGCCTCTGAGGTCTTGGATTGCAGCCATGTATCCCACATCTTTCTATTCATGGACTTTTTCCTTGAGATGGGGGCCTCAGAGCCCTACTGGCCAGGAACTGTGTGGTCCAGGCTGGTCTGGAGCCCTTAGCAATTTTCCTACCTCAGTCTCCTGAATACTGGGATTATGGGTGTGAGCCACTACACCCAGTTAAAAAGAACAAAACTTTACAAAAGTGTTTATAAGGCCGGCGAGACGGTTCATGGAGTAAGGGCTCTGATTAGTTACATCTCTGGGACCCACATGGTGGAAGGAGAGAACGGATTCTCAAAGATGGTCCTTATGCACACACACACACACACACACACACACACACACACTGAATAAATGAAATAAAACATTAAAAAAGAATTTATAGGCACTTAGATACAGCGTTTTAAGTATCTGTTCTGAAGATGGAAGGCCTCGTGTTTTTCACTGAACACGTGAAGTGTTTTTCTAGTGTCCTCTCTGCGCCCCCCCTCTTACTAAGTAGATATGGCCGGGTTCTCCCACTGCAGCCCTCAGCTATCTTGACCTAACGGCAGCTCTTCTTGTCTCAGCCTCCAGTGCTGTGATTATAAGTGTGGGCACCAAGCCTAGCTTTGAAATATGGCTGTGGTTTTGTTTTGTTTTTGAGACAGGGTTTCTTTCTGTAGACAAGGCTGGCATTGAACTCAACAGATCCATCTGCCTCTGCTTCCAGAGTGCTGGGATTGAAGGTGTGTACTACATGCCTGGCTTGAAATAATGTTTTTTTTCTTTTTTCTTTCCTATTCCTCCTCCTCCTCCTCCTCCTCCTCCTCCTCCTCCTCCTCCTCCTCCTCCTCCTCCTCCTCCTCCTCCTCCTCCTCCTCCTCCTCCTCCTCCTCTTTCTCCTCCTCCTCCTCCTCTTTCTCCTCCTCCTCTTCCTCCTCCTCCTTCTCCTCCTCCTCCTCTTTCTCCTTGTCCTCTTCCTCCTCCTCCTCCTCCTTCTCCTCCTCCTCCTCCTCCTCTTTCTCCTTCTCCTCTTCCTCCTCTCCTTCTTCTTCTTTTGGTTTTGTTTTTAAAGAGCTGAGGCAGTGCCACTATACTTCTTTTTTTCCCATTCATTTATTTATTTATTTATTTATTTATTTATTTATTTATTTATTTATTTATTTTCAAGACAGGGTTTCTTTGTGTAGCTCCAGCTGTCCTGGAATCCCCTGTATAGACCAGGCTGGCCTTTACTCAGAGATTCGCCTGCCTCTGTCACCCCAGTGCAGGGATTAAAAGTGTGTGCCACCACACCTGGTACATTTAATATTTTAAGTTAAAATCTGTAAGCAGACTAAACACCAATGAACATTAAATAAAAATAAATTATGTGTGTGTATATACGTATGTATTATGTGTGTATGTATAGAGCCAGACGTATGATTTTTTTCAAAACAAAAGAGAAAAAGTTAAAAAGAAAGTCAAAGAAAAATTCATTATTTGCTTTCAAAGGGAACACTTGACTTTGGGAACCCTCTTTGTACTCACGTATATTGAACCATTTGCATACAGTGGAATATACACGCTTCAGAATAGAGGGGCTCAAAGGATTTCATCTATCCCAGTTCTTTTTATTTAGGTAGACAAAGGCATGCTCAAAAAGGCTGCACTTTAAAGGTCCTCCTGCCTGCCTCTGAAAATGAGTGGGGAGTCTTTATTATTGTTTTTTTTTTGTTGTTGTTGTTCTTGTTATTGTAGGGTTTTCTTTTTTGTTTGTTTTGTTTTTTAAGACTGGGTCTCATGCTGTCCAGGTTGGCCTTGAACTCTCGATCCCCCTGCCACCTTTCCAAGTGTTGGGATTTCAGGGGTGTACTACCACACCAGAGTTTAGGAGTTTTTAAAAATTAGAAGATAAAATGGAGGTATGGTGGCGCATGCCTTTAACCCCAGCACTTGGGAGCCAGAGGCAGGCAAATCTCTGAGTTTCAGGACTCCCTTCAAAGTAAGTTCCAGGACAGCCAGGGCTACATGGAGAAACCCTGTGGCAAACAAACACACACACAAATATAAAAATAAACATTAGAAGGTAGCTGGGCATGGTGGCACATGCCTTTAATACTAGCACCCAGGCAAGTGGAGGAAGATGGATCAGGAATTCAAGCCACCTGGTGTGGTCCAGGTCCGTCTGGGCTTCATGAGACACTGTCTCAAATATATATACATCTTAAAGTCAGAGTCTTAGAGTTAGCCTGTTGTATAACTTTGTCAGAATTCAGCTTAACTCCTTCTCTAATTATTAGCAGTTATCACAGCCTTATGATATTGTTCACCTAAAGTAAAAGTGAGTGTACTCAGAACAGGACCTGTTTAAGCACGTGAGCCCTACACAGAAATATTATTGAGCTAATTAGTATTAAGAACAATGAGTAGTAATCTTCCAGATGTGAGTTTTCTAAGTGGAAATCATGTTTTTCTGGCTGCTGGGATTGAACTGTGCACTGTGTGCACACCAAACACTTGCTCTGCCACTGAGCTACGGCCCCCCTTCCTCTAGGAAGCAACTCTTCTTTGTTTTAAGGGTTATTCTATTTAAATTATGTGCACTAGCTTACTTTAGGTAGGTGTGTGCACGTGAGCACTGTGCCTCTGAGGCTAGAAATGTTGGCTTGCCTGGAGCTGGGCTTACAGGCACTTGCGAGCCGCCCGACATGGACACTGGGTACTGAATTTGTTCTTAACTGCTGAGCCGTCTCTTCAGCAGGAATCTAATCTTAAAGAACAAAACAAAAGCAAAATTACCAGGCAGTGGTGATGACGCAGGCCTTTAGTCCCAGCTCTTGGGAAGCAGAGACAGGCAGATCCCTTTGAGTTCAAGGCCAGCCTGGTCTACAAAGTGAGTTCTAGGACAGCCAGGACTGTTACACAGAGGAAACCCTGTCTCAAAACAAAACAAAAAACCAAACCAACCAAACAAAATAAACTTACTTCTTTGTTCATATTGTTCAACAGCCAATCACCTGAAACAGTACTTTCATTCATTCTCTGCTTTTGCATTTAAAGTCCATATTGCTAGGAGGTTCTGTGTGAGGGTGTGAGTAGATCTTCAGCACCCAATGTTTACTCTAATATATTAAATAGTCAAAAGACCCCACCTTTTATATAAGCATTGTTTCCCACAGCCCTCTTCCCTTTGTTGTGAAATGCCTTTCATTTTTAACTATTTCTGGCTGAGTTTGTATTCGTGTGTGTGTGTGTGTGTGTGTGTGTGTGTGTGTGTGTGTGTATTCCCGTGTATATTCCTGTGACATTTTCTTACTTGGGCATTTCATAATCATTGCGATTCTTTTGCTTGATCACAGTAGGGTTTTCCATTCCCTCTAGGTGCGTTTGTCAATGCAGGACACAGGGTTGAAACTTTTATTTACTTTAGATTGCTGTATTAGACCCATGGGAGAGGCTTTTCTACAGAAGGATTTTCTTTGTTTTATGGAAAGATGAGCATTGATCATCTTACCTGCACAGGGTCAAAGGCCACGCTGTAAACCTCAGACATGTCTCAGAGTTTGTGAGAATTAGCATCTTTGTTATTTACTGACTTTTCTATTAATCTGTCTTATGGGGGGAGGCCCACAGCCTTCTTTCCTGCTGACGTTATTGTAAAGTGTCTTGCCCCACACCAAGTGACTGGTGATTGTGTAAGCTTTCTTTTGTGCATGGTGACTGTCCCAACAATGTTGAGATGACTTTCCTGAGAACCACACAGTGTGGGAAGGAGCAGCTCCTTTTGTTTTGTTTTTGACTCTTGAAATCGAGTCAGGACATCAGACCTTGTCCACTGTGACATTTTCCAGACTCACGTTGTTGCCTGATTAATGTCCCTGCTGAAGTCACATCAGCCTTATTGTCTTTATTGGCTTTAACTCAAATGCAATGTCTCCTGTTGTTGGATTTTTAAGGGTTCTTTTACCTAGAAAATCAGAGTTTGAAAACAAATGCTTTTTTCTTTCTTTGCAATGCTGAAAGTCACCAAGAAAACTGGCCCATAACCACACACAGCAGGTGCCCTACCACTAAGCTGCACCTCCAGACCCAGTAAGACTTCCATAAAAATCATGTAAGAAAAAAAATTTCCCAAGGACTACAATGTTTCACTGGTGGGAGTGTTTGCTGACCCAATTTCTTGATGTTATTTAGACATCACAAATCAGGTGTCCTTAAATCCAATTCAGTAAAATGAATAATCGTTTCTTTTGAGACAGGGTCACCCTATGTTGCACAGGCTGAGCTTCCTGTGCAGTCAGCCTAACCTGATCCTGCTGTGTCAGCCCTTGGTGAGTCCTGGAATCACCCATGTGCACTGATGAGGCTGCCTGGCTCTTCCCTTTGATTTGAAAAATAATCTGTTGCTACTTTTAAAATTTAATTTAATTTTATGTGTGTAGTATTTTGCCTGCATGTATGTCTGGGTACAGTTTGTGTGCATGGTGCCAGTGAAAGCATCAAATCCTTATGAACTGGAGTTAGAAATGGCTGTGAGACACCATGTGATCGCTGGGGATTGAGCTCAGATCCTCCAGAAGAGCAGCCAGTGCTCCTAACTACTGAGCCATCTTCCCAGTCCCTGTTGTTACATTTTACTTAATTTAAATAAAATTAGATGCACTGTGTTTTGCAATCTCTGATGTGGGCCAGCTAAGCAGTGTGGCATTGCAGTGAGAAAGGGCAGCATAGCCCTCCCTGGAAAGAAACCAGATTCCAGAGGGCTGTGGTGAGTTCAGAGCTTGGGAGCTGCTGTTTGGAGCAGCTACAATTAAACGTTGTCCAATGATAAAATGATAACAGAAGGAATCTTAATGTGGATTTTATGTCCTTTGATTTTGTATAAAGGGAATCCCAGTTCCAACCACAAAACACATTTGAGTAAACAATTTTTATTTGAATTTGAGTTGAGACATCAAAACACAACAATGTCAGCTTCTCCCAGAAATCATGAATCTTTCGTATTTATTAACCCTGGAAAATTATATGATGACCATGGTCTGGAATTCTTTCTAAATTTTTATTAGACTTTCAAAGTTGTTTTCCCTTGTTTTTTTGTTTCCTTTGTGACAGAGCCACAAAACAACAACAATAACAATGACTGTTTCACAGTGGGAATGTAGCCATAGTCCTCCCAGCGATATTAAACAATTAACAAGTTTGCTTGCGTTTGCTTTGCCTGGTGTACAGTGGGAGCTAAGGTCTGTTGCAGTGATTTCTGCACGTCTGTAATTTCCCGCACAAATGAAACTGTTGGTTCCGTCTCAAATAACGGAGTGAATATACCTTAAAATACAAGTAACGTGGCATGTAACATGTAGTGATCGCCGTGAATTATTCTGTTTCTTTTTTTTATAAATATTTAATACATGTGCTGGGTTCTTGGGAGTATAGTAAGACATGGCATCTCCCCACAATGATGCTCATGGTCCACTTGAAGACAAACGGGCCCTGCAAAGAAACGAATCCCTTCGATTGGCCAGTATGTAGTGTAGCGTAACAGAAAGTCTGCCGTGCACCACAGCGGTAGCTCCAGACCCCTGGACCTGCCCTCTGGACGTTCTGGACGGCCTTCCTGGAAACCATCCTCTCTGTAAGCTTAGGTAACATTGGTTAGAAAGCATTTGTGTTTTGGACAAAGATTAGTCTCATCTCCAACTACTGCACAGACTCAGTAGGGAGGCAATGAAAAATGGAGCCAGCACCCTGGCTCTTAGTGACGCTCACTGTCCCCATGGGAAGCAGCAGCTGCACCTGTGAACAGAGTTTATAGACACAGTGTGGATACAGTTTAGATTCCTGAGTCAAAAATAAATAAATAGAGGGCCCGCTGCTGGGAACCCTGCAACATCAATGAAGGTGCTGTAGACCAGGGAGTTCCTGAGGAAGGATGGGGAGGCAGCCTTTGGCAGCTACTAAATATGCGTTTCCCCCAGTTCTGCCTAGAATAGACCTGTCTGCCAGGTGGGTTTACCTAGGCCTAATTTGGCAAACTTAAGAAGCTGAATATATATATATATATATATATTGCTATAATTTGTAAATAATCCTTCCAAATTACTTTGTGTTGAAATTAGCAGACAGGCTTGTACCTTTATGTTTACTATTGTTGGATAGTGATGGAAACTGGGCCTAAGGCCACATGAACTCCCGGCAAGCACTGTTCTACCGAGTGGTGTTCTAGCCTTAGATTTAAATTCAGGCACAATGCTGTATGACTATGGTTTTGTTTAATTTTTTTTCTGTTTTGAAATGCTGATGCTCTTATTTTTGGACCACATGATTCTTTATTTGGATCTACGTCTAAGAATAATATAATGCATTCCTGTCTCTTAGATTGCAATTTGGGGATAAAAGTCTAAAATCTCACAGTTTATCTGTTACTTACTTATTCACTTTATTTTTTGTTGTTGTTTTTGTTTTTCAAGACAGGGTGTCTCTGTGTTGTCCTGGCTGTCCTGGAACTTTGTAGATCAGGCTGGCCTTGAACTCACAGAGATCAGCCTGCTTCTGTCTTCTGTCTGTTAGTGAAAGTATTTAGACTGTTCCGTGGAGACTTAGAAAGAAAAACAACCCAGGAAGACTGTGTTTTCCTGCAGAGGGCATCATCTCTACCCATCACTCAGTTCTCGTACTAAAGAGCCCATCCAGCATAGTCGTGTGTGCGTTATCTCTTGCAAATGGCTTGAGGATATCGACCTGTGTCAAATGTACCAAGCTGTAGCCTAACATGATGTTGTATGATGCCTGTAATGTCGGCACCTAGAAAGTGGAGGCAGAGGGATCAGTATTTCAAGGTCATCCTTAGCTACATAGTGAGTTTGAGACTACCCTGAACCGTATGAAACCCTGTCTCAGAACAAACAGCTGCCGTGTAGGTCAGTGGTAGAGCATTTGCCTAGCATGTGTGAAGTCCCGGGTTCAATCTCAGCACCACCCCGCCTCTACAAAGAGAGAGAGGATTTACCAAAGTGATTGTGTGGTGCGTGTGCCTGTAATTCAAGTTACTCGAAAGGCTGAGACGGGAGGATTGAGTTAGACACCAACCTAGGAATGACAGCAGAGACCCTGTATCAAAATAAATAAATGAACTTTACTAAATTCAATATTTTAAATGCATGCACTTAAAGTATAATTAATACAGCTTATGTTTAAGCCACCTAGATTGTAAGGTACATTGTTATGATACTATTATTAGAATTTTTGGTTTTCTTTTTTTTTTTTCCCCAACAGGATCTCATTGCTTCTCACTCTTTTGACTAAGATCAAGTGAGGAGACAGGGTCTTACTCTGTAGCCCAGGCTGGTCTGGAACTTACTATGTAGCCCAGGCTGGCCTTTGTTTCTTAGCTTCCCACATGCTGAGGTAACATGTGGAACAACCACACCTGACTCTGAAGTCACAAACTTTTGTGACTTTTAATCATTTCTCTATCTTATGTACCCTTCAGTCTCATGTTTCATACCTTAGGCCATACATACATTTTAAATTTGAAGCACGGATAGAACCAAGGAGGCATGGAGGAATGGGTGTTGGTTCAAATTTATGTATTGGACCTTGGAGATCTTTTCTTCATATGTAAGACTCACAGTCTTAAAAAAATAGTTTGCACAAATTTGAATGTAGAGAAAGAATTGAAGTTGTGTGTTCTCCACGGGATGCTTTCCTTATAGGTTTACTGATTATGACTCATCTTTGACACGGAGTCAAGAATATAATTTTAGTCAGGCTTCTTGGTTCCTTTTATAATTATCCCATGGGGGTGGGGTGGGGTGAAGATGGTTAAGCAGTTAAGGGCACTGGATACTCGTTCAGAGGATCTGAGTTCGATTCTCAGAACCCACATGGAGGCTCACAACCATCTGTAATCCCAATTCTAGAGGATTTGATGCTTTATTCTGGCTTCTGTGGGCACGAGGCATGTGTGTGGTACGTACTCATACATGCAGGCAAAACAATCATAATTATAAAATAGAACAAAAAAGCTTTTTAAAAAGTGTGGCGGAATGGATAGTGTCTGGTGTGTGCCTTCTTGTGCATGGGTGCGCTTGCCTGTGCATTCATGTGTGGAGGTCAGAGTTCGGCACACGGTGCCCCCCCCCCCTTTTTGAGAGGGTTCTCTCATTGAGCTTGCTTTCTAGGCTGGATTGACTGGTTAGCCCCCCTCCCCCCCCCCCCCGCATATCTACCTGTCCACCCACAATCTCTGGCACTAGGGTTACTGAAAAGTATTAGTATTGCCTGGGCCTTTTTTGTTTGTTGTTTTTTGTTTTGTTTTTGTTTTTTCTAGACAGGTTTTTTTTCTGTAGCTTTGGAGCCTGTCCTGGAACTAGCTCTTGTAGATCAGGCTGGCCTCGAACTCACAGAGATCGCCTGCCTCTGCCTCCTGAGTGCTGGGATTAATGGGGTGCATCACCACTCCCGGCTCTGTGCCTGCTTTTTATGCCGGGGATCTGACTTCAAGTCCTCATGCTCACACAGCAAGCACTTCACCCCCCAGCCATCCCCAGCCCCTGTTCTTTTTATGAATGGGGTAAATGGCTTAGTGTGTCTTCTAAATACATTGTTTCTTTCCCCTCCTTTTCAGTTCTCTAAATTGAATTTTGCCTGTGGAGCCATAGACTTTCTGGATAGATTGGTTTAGAGGAGAAGTACATCCGTTCCATTCTTCTACCCTCCAGTTTTGTTTTTGTTTCTTATGGAACCAAGGGCCTTCCCATCGCTAAACAAGTTCACAATACTGAAGGCCCAATACAAGTTTACCAGGTAATGATTTCATTTGTGTGTTCTGGGTAAATTTCTTTATTGTTGTCTTTAATGACCACATTGAGTTTAAAAATACTGTTAACTTCTCATTGATTAAAAATAATCAAGAAAAATGATCAAACTTTTGGCTCTGGAATCAGGACTATCAAAGTGTTAATGAGCCGTGACTTAACGACTCAAACATTTTCTGCCATCTTAACAGAATACATAGAATTACCCTTTTCAGGACACAGTCCAGCAGGGAGACCCTGGTTTGCTGTTTTGGAAGTCCTCAGGGAACCTCAAGCACAGACATTCCACAGTGCTGTGTCTTGATACTTTATCCCTTGGTACACCAGCCTTTTTTTTTTTTTTTTTTTAAAATGAAATGGGGTCTCTATGTAGCTCTGGCTGGCCTGGAGCACACTCTGTAGATCAGGCTGGCCTTTATCTCTTGGAACTCCGCCTGCCACTTCTCGCCCTCCGCCCCAGGGCTGGGATTGCAGCGTGCACAGGCACAGCCACACTTCTCAGATGTGCAGAACCCTGAAAGGGAATCCAGCTAACAGCTCCCTTCCTCGCCCCAGATTTGCTGGGTAGGAGCCTTCTGCCATCTGTCTCTCTCCCTGCAGCTCCTGAGCTCAGGACAGGCTCCTCTGTCACCACAGTGTTCTTCCTGTGATGATGAGGAGAGATGGACAGAGGATCTTGCCGGTGATGTGGGAGGAGAGGTGCTTGTTGCTACCATGCTTGTTTTTGGTGTTAGCGATATCATTTCATGTAGTTTCAGACTTAAGTATTGGATATATGTATGAATAAGGTTTTTTTTTTTTTTTTGATGTTTTGTTTTTCGAGACTGGGTTTCTCTGTATCCTTGGTTATTCTGAAACTCACTCTGTAGACCAGGCTTACCTGGCCTCGAACTCACAGTACTGCCTCTGCCTTGAGCACTGGGCCATCATTGCCCGGGAAAATAAGGTTTTTGAAAGGGTCTCAGGTATCCGAGGCTGGTTTCAGAGTTGTCACGTAGCTGAGGATGACCCTGAACTTCTGGTCCTCCTGCCTCTACCTCCCTAGGGGCGGGATTACAGCTGTGCATCACCAGACTTAGTTTACTAACGTTCTCGGAGTTGAACCTGAGGCTTTGTGCTAGGCAAACACTGAGTTGAACTGCATGCTCAACAGGATGCTTTGTTTTTATGAGATGAAGTCTCACCATGTAGATCGGGCTGATCCTGAACTCCTCGGCTCAGGCGGCGCTTCTGCCTCAGCTTACAGACCAGCAGGAGCTACAAGCCTGTAGTACCACACGTGGATTTTTCCCATCTTAAGTTGGTCACTTCTGCGCCGCCAGGCGTGACTGCTGCGCATATCACTCTCTCAGAGCTTGCCACTTGTTCTTCGCTGTAAACTGCTAGCATTCCAGGCAGCAGCACCTCACCTCTTTGGGGACAAAACAAGATGCACTGTGGGCATTCATTCTTTTATGACGAGGAGAAAGGTTTGGCTGAGGAATCCCCTGTTCTCCCACTGCACTGGAACCGAGTCCTTTATTAGTTGTGTCCTTGTACGTTGAAGTGAGTTACTGCCGCAGTCACCTGTGAGTGTGACCGCTCCCGGGAGTTCCTGGACTCCTTCGTGCTCCCCAGGTGGCTGTCATGTAGTGTTGAGTACTGAGCGAGTGCACTGTGACCGCCTAAGCAGAGGGCTTAGAAATGGCAGGTGATATTCTGGCATGCTGAGGTGTAGCATTCAGCTGTAGGTGTCGAGGGGAAACTAGACAGTTGGTCAATCTGATTATAAATTTCTGTGCTTCAGATGGCCTGTTTTGTTCTGTGTGCACCTCTGATTGCTTTATAACGAGACTGTCAAATTGCTAAATATAAAGGAAACAAAAAAATCCAAATGGCCAATTTTAGAATTTATCTGTGTGTGAAGGCACGTGTCTGAGTGCATACACGCGGAGGCCAGAGGTTGATTCTCGAGTCTGTCTTAATGATCGCTCCCCACCTTGTTGGACAGTCTCAGTGAACCTGGAGCTCATGTACCGGCCGGGCTGGCTAGCAAGTGAGCCCCAGCATCCTCTGTGCTAGGAATGCAGGCATATGCACAGTACTGGCTTCTTATGTGATGGCTGGGGATCCAACTCAGACTCTCAGGCTTGGGTGGCAAGCACTTTACTGACTGAGTCCCTGCTTTTAACATTTTATAAGTTAGGGAAGGGAAAGTATTAAGAATGAGAGGGCTGGGGATGTTCGCTCATTGGCAGAGCACTTACCTAGCATATCCAAGGTTCTGGATTCAATTCCCAGTTCCACCCCCCCAGCTCCCCAAAAATGTAATAAAGAATGAGTGAGAATCTCCTTTAGTTTGGGTTGCGTTGTGTTACTATTCTTCTTGCCTATCAATGTCAAGATAACTGCTTTGCTTTATATAAAAGTCTGTTTTCTTTAAACATAAAATGTTTGAATGGCTGGGACAGAGCTCAGAGACAGCCTGTGTAGCATCCATAATGCCCCGGGGTCAATACCTAAGTGAAAAGAAAAAAGAAAAGGAGGTTTTTTTACTGTCAAAAATAATAGATAAACCAGATAAAATTCATGAACTTCCATTTTCTGTTTCTGGAGAAGAGTCTCTCCCCTGCAGTCATTGCTTTGTCCACGGGCTCATCCACGCTCCTGCCACCTGCTGTCGTTGGAGGTTTTCAGGTGTCCTTTATGCGTGAAGCAGTGAAGCTGCTCACAGCCATTCCTAGCCTGCAGCTACATCTGTATATTTCTGTGAAGGTTTTTGGCAACTGTTTCTGGAGCTCGTATTCAGGAGGAACTCAGGGGTGGCCCTCAAGTTCCTTGAGGTGTTTTAGAATAGTGGCCAGTATTACTTGTTGGCAGCAGCCCTGGCGAAGCTGAAGCTGCCGTGGTGCCTGACTAGAAGATGAAGGAAGTGCTGCTGACACTTCCTACCGACTTAGCGGGTTGTCCTCCCTGGCCTTCAGAGGAGTTGGCCGCTATCAGGCAATGCCCCCACCTCTTTCTGTTTCTAATTCCTCATGCGATGTACACAGCTTCCTCTTGTTAGCTTCTTTCTAACGTCTTCTGTGAATTGTAAAATAGCATTTAGTGTTTCCATTCCCATTTCTCAGATACTGAAAATAAAGCCCATCCCAGTTGAGTATTTGGCCAGGGTTTAGCTCCTGTCAGCCACAGAGTCAGACCGGAACACGGGACTCTTCCCTGGCTTCGTCTTCTTGCTGGGCTGTGCTTTCTCCCCTGTTCAGATATCCTTAGAGGACAAGAAAGTGTGTTCCGAGCACTGGTCACGTCCCCATGTCTCTTCAGTGTATCAGTGTTAGGATTCAGGTGTGCCCCTGTGCAGGTTCAGCCCAGGCGTAAGCATGGTCTGCTTCATGTCTTGGTCAGATTGCTGCCCCAGAAGCGGGGGACTCGCAGGAAGTTCTGAGTGCCACTCCTGTAACTGGTACTATGGGTTGATTTCCGTTGGGGGATTTTATGAATGGGCAATGTTCAAGAGCCATATTTTTTCCTTTATAGTAAGAGATGTAACAAAATCTCTCCCTCGGTGGATTCAGTTAGAATGTGTTAGTGTTTTGAGCGATTGCTTCTTGAATTGTGCGTAAAAGCAACCCTAATGACTCTTCAAATGAAGCTGTTACAAACCTGTTCACTAGAGCTTTGAAGTTTGTCCATAATTCTTGTTAGTGAATGTTTGTAGAACTGGGTGGAGGGCTCTGTAAAGGCCAGAACTTCTGCTTTTAGGTTATTTTCTCAAGATTAAATAAAGGATGAAGTTTGTGAGGGACAGTTCCCCCCTACTCTGAGTAACAAAAGTGAACGCTGTGTTTGATCAACTTGGCTTCGTCTTAGTGAAACCTAAGACGTGTGCTGAGCACACACCAGGAGATTTTATTGTTTTAGTGCCCTGAATATGACTCTGTGCACGCACTCATGCCACGTAAAGATCCATTCCTGCGCACATGCAGCCCAGGCCCTCTTGGGCTCAGTGGAAATTGGCAGCCTTCCTTCTGTAAACAACAGCCTGACATCACCCCAGGATGTGAGAAGACCCACCTCAGAACCATGTAGGGCCTGGCTCTGCTTCCCTTGTGGCATACTCAAGCAAATGCAGTGCTGAGAAATTGGTTAATGTCAGAAATATTGGGGTAACCCTTTAAGAGTTTTAAAGGTACAGCACTTATTCTTGGATTTTCATGCGCAGTCCAAACAGCAGCCCAGCACAGCAAACTAGACAGTTGTGATGATTCATGTTAGGAATGTACCAGTGACAGAGACTCAGAGCCAGACCCTTAGTGCCCCCCCCAACACACTTACATTCTTTTGTTGTTGTTGTTATTGGTTTTTTTTTTTTTTTTTTTTCTCAAGACAGGCTTTCCCTGTGTAGCCCTGGCTGTCCTGGAACTCACTCTGTAGACCAGGTTGTCCTCGAACTCTGCCTGGGATTAAAGACAAGCCCCATTACCACTAGCCACTTTCATTCTTTTAATAGGGTCTCCCTTTGCTGCCCAGGCTGATCTGACTCTTGATCTCCTCATGTTGGAATTGTAGAGACTTATCTCTACAATTATCTTTGGGGTCTCTTGCTTTTCACTTATTAAGTAAGTTCTGTAGAACAGTGTTAACTGTTATTTCCTCTCCCATTTAAACGTGGGAAGATGATTTATGAGGCTCCCTGCCTCTGTGAAGACCTCAGTGTATTGAAATTTTATACAATGAGGAACCTGTAGACAGTGAGCTAGCCCAATCCCTGCCACGAGTCTTCTGAAACATGTAGCGTTAAGTTTATATACTCAGTGGATAGTTAGAGAGGTTTATTAACCTGATGACCCTGTTGCCCATTTGCCTCTGAAAGCTATGAAAAGTTGAGAGGATGAACTTAGTTTCTTGTGTTGCTAACTCGAGGAGAGAAAAGTAAGGTTTACAAGTGAGCATTTCATTTGAGGAGAAGGGACAAGTGGAAGGTTAAGATTGACCTTGTTTGGGCCGAAGTGATAGTGCAGTCAGCACAGTGCTTGCTGGCAAGCAATAGGACCCGCACTCAGGTCTCCCAGAACCCACATTTCGTTCTCTTTCTTTTTTAAATTAATTAATTGATTAATTTTTATTTGTGCGTATGTGTGTCTACATGAGTTTATGCACACCATGTACATGCAGAGGTCAGAGGGTGACGGAGCCCCTGGAACTGGATTTACAGACAGTTCTGAACTGCCTGATGCGGGTGCTGGGAACCGAACTCCCTTTGGAAGACCAGCAAAGGTGTTGAGGCCATTGCGCCGCCTCTCAACCCTCAAGAACCCACATTAAAAAAGAAAAAAAAGACATATGGTGCTTGCAGTGCAGTGGCAGGGAGGTGTGAGGTAGGTGGATCCCTCCTGATGAGCTCCAGGCCATCTCTCCGTTCCAGTGAGAGACTCTGGCTCAGACAGACAACTGGAAACAAAACCAGAAGGAGCAAACAGAAGCCGTGCTTTGACAAGTGTTGACTGTCCACAACAAACTGTGCTCAGCTTAACTTCTCTGCTAGAAGCCAGGACCCCCAGCTTGCTTGCCTTTAAGGCCTGTGTTTAGGGAATACAAATTAATGTTGATTTTCACTTATCCCTAACAAGATGTTTTTAAATCCTATCCATTGAAAATGCAAATATAGGACTCTCCTAGAATACACCAGGCCCTGGGTTCCCTCCGCAGTGCCACACAAAACAGGGTATGGTGGCATACATTTGTAATAACAACATTGGGGAGGTGGAGGTGGGTGGATCAGAAGTTCAAGGTACAGAGTAAATTTGAGGCCAACCTGGGCTACCAGAGACCCTTTTTTAAAAAAAATGCAAAAATTATTACTTTATAAATTACTCTTAAAAATTAACTTTGACACACAGTAGGTACTCAGAATGCATTTAAATAGCCAGGCGGTGGTGGCGCACACCTTCAATCCCAGCACTCGGGAGACAGAGGCAGGCGGATATCTGTGAGTTCAAGACCAGCCTGGTCTACAAGAGCTAGCTCCAGGACAGGCTCTAAAGCTGCAGAGAAACCCTGTCTCGAAAAACCAAAAAAAAAAAAAAAAAAAAAAAAAAAAAAAAAAAAAAAAAGAATGCATTTAAATAGTTATCATGCTCATAAAATATTAGCAAACTCAGCTAGGATCTATACAACAATTGACAGTGTATTCAAGGAACAAAAGCGCATTTGAAGTAAAAAAAAAAAAATCTTACTGAATAATTTTACCAGAACCAAAAGGACTGTTTGATTTTATTTCATTTAACGGGGGGAGAAAAAGTTGTGCCCTGAAAGGTGAAACTGCCAGTTTTTAAATCCTTTAGCAGGCGGAAAGAACAGAGGCGAAGTACTCAGATCTGGCCCAGACAAAGAACACAAGTCACTGCTCAGCATGGTTCACTTCGTTCTCTGAGTGACAAAGAAAAGGAGCAGGTAACAGCTGCCAGCCAGACTCATTTCTGCAGTGAAAGTCTAACAACGCTGGGCTGCTGGGGCTGCTGCTGCTGCTGCTGCTGCTGCTGCTGCTGCTGCTGCTGCTGCTGGCAGGGCGGAGCACGGCGCGAGGCGCGGTGCTGCACGAGGCGGGGCCTGATTGCTGTGAAGGGCGTGGCCATTCAGCCAGGCGCTGCCGGCGCGGTGGTGCAGTGTGGAAAGCGACCAGCAATCAGGATCTGCCCCAGCCGGCAAAAAACAAAAACAAAAACAAAACAAACAAAAAACCCAAAAACAAACAACAATAACAAAAAGTTTTGTTTCTGATTTTTTTTTCTTTAAAACGAAAAGAAGAAGAAAAAGAGACTCCTAAAGTGTGCCTGCGTACCATTGTACAGCAATGGGCATTTTCAGCTCTGCATGCGATTGTTATAATTGTAAACAAATAGTAGTTCCGGGCAGAGGCCAAGTCAGATAACTGCCTTGGAGCCAAATGGTGCTTCCACTGTAATGCACAAAGCAAATGATCTTGCTGTCTGTTCCACATAGAACACAAAGACTTTTAATTTTAATCCCTCATTAAAGTATTAGCTTAAAAAATCAGTTGTTGAAAAATACTGTTTTGAAAGAAACGTTACAGTTAATGCCATGAGATTTGGATGGTTTTGCATTCTTTTTCTCATTAAAAAAACAGTCTGTGTGAGTGCCCTGGAGCTCAGTCTCTTTCTCCAGTGCTCAGTTGTCAACCCTGACAGCGGGTGCCCTTCTCTGCTGAGCCATCTCCAGCCCTACCGCGTTACTAGTGCTCTCATGAGCTTTCTCCTATGCAACACTGTAGCAACAACCGCCTTGTGAAGTATCGCCTTCCTGTGTTAGAAATGAGACCCTGTGGTTTTAGACTGTCCTGCCCATCTAGAGCACCCTGCGCCTGCATTACCTCTGCTATGCCAGGAACCAGCCCTTGGGTGGCCTGGCTTCCTGGTGCTCCCTCCCGGCACAGAGCAGTCCGCCTTATGGCTGTTTCATGTTGCTTAAGAAAAGTACACGCCTATCAAGTGGCAGCTTCTTGGTTAAACTCTGACCTTAAAAATGGATTAAAACTAGGGTCCATCACTTCTTAGAGTCAATAGTAGGGACCATTGAAGGTTTTGATGTTTATTTTTAGTGCTGGGGGAGAACCTAGGACCTGCTGGGGAGTGCTCTACTACTGAGCCACACTCACTCTGCCCTCCCACTTAAAAAAGGTTTTTTTTTTTTTTTACATTTATTTTATTTTATGTGTATGGGTGTTTTGCCTGCATGTATGTTTGTGTACCTTGTGCATGCCTGGTACTTGCAAAAGCCAGAAGAGGTTGTAGGATCCCATGGAAATGGAGTTATAAACAGTTGTGAGTTACCATGTGGTTGATGGGATCAAACTCTAGTCTTATGCAAGTATAGTAAGTGCTTTTAACCATTGAGCCAACTCTTCAGTCTGTCTTGTTTTAAAGTGTGTGTGTGTGTGAGTGTGAGTGTGTGTGTGTGCTGCAGTTAAGTGCATCCACTCCTGCAGACCAGGCCTACGTGCCCTTTCTCGTTAAGGACTCCTTTAGTGGAGGTTGCAGTTCTTGTCCTGGGAGCTAATTTGACTTGAACTTGCAGCATACACTCCTGTGAAACATGTGTGCCCTGCTGTGTTCAAGTTTAGGGTATTGTGAGGAGACCAGATCCAAGGAAAATGGCCCTAGGGCTAAGTGTTCCACCCTTTCAAAGCCTCGAGGATACCTAGGAAGAAGCCCCTTCTTGCTTAGTGTTGTGGCCTAATTCTGGCTCTTGGGCAGCTGAGGCAGGAGGATCTTGAATTTGAGGTCAGTTTGGGCCACCGAGTGGGTTCTAGGCTGGTGACTGCTGGAACTGGCTGCAGCTGAGCCTAGTCTTGGACTCCTATGAGTGCTGTGATTCCAGCATGTTCTGCCACCCCTGGCTTTCCACATTAACTGAGAAAACCATGTTGTTGATGCTGGTATCGGAGTCCAAATACTGGCCTTTAACTCCTCGGAAGACATTTCTAAAGAACTGAGCAGCTGCGTTTGTGACTGCCCTGAGCAGCGGCGTCTGTGACTGCCCTGAGCAGCGGCATCTGTGACTGCCCTGTGAATGTCTCTGGATTGTGCTACTGGTCATTTGGGTGGTCTCCAAGGGACACTGACTTGCTAGGGAATAAGGTCAGATAATTACAGTTTCATTGTACAAGAGACCACTTCGCCAGTGCCCTCGCAGAGCACCACATGGTCCCTCCCTGTGTTTCTTGGTAGATTCTTCCAGAGTGGAACAGTCAGCACTGTGTAAAAGTTCAGTCTGTTCAGTCCACTGCATGACACGTTCAGACAGACACACTGACAAGTGGACTGCATGCCTCAAAGGCGAGCTGGCACTCAGGAGAACAGATGAAGAAGGAAGCGTGTTATATGCTTAGAGGAAGAAAGATCTCTCTGTAGTTTAGAAACCAGCGTTCAGTCTCCTAGCCTCTTGGTTTGGACTCTGTGCTACTCTGTCTTGGTTTCTGCTCTACATCCACTCCCTCACATTTCTGCCTTCAACTCCCTGAACAGCAAACACCTCAGCAGAACTCAGTTATCATCCAGGGACCCTGCCCTCACCAAGGTCTCCAGGGCTTAAGAACTTTACACAGTGCTTTGGGGTTTGCTTAAGAAACACACACACACACACACACACACACACACACACACGAAACAAGAACAAAACCCCATATGTCCTTTGACCGCAGTCTCTGCAGTCCCTTCTGCTGCCAGGTATCTCACTGGCTTCTAGTCAGCACAGAGGTAGAAACACTATTACAAATGCCGTATTTATACATGAATTTTGCTAAAGAGACTTTAAAGTTCCTGTTTCCATTTACCAAATTTGCCCTCAGATGTTCTTTATTTCATTTCAGTAGTGAAGACCAAAATAGAATTACAATAAAATACCTTTACAAAGATTTATTTTTAATTTTATGTGTATGGGTATTTTGCTGGCATATATGTCTGGGTACCACAAGCATGCAGTGCCAGCAGAGGCAAGAAAAGGGTGTGAGATCCCTCAGAACAAGTTACAGACAGCTGTGAGACAGCAAGGGGGTACTAAGACCCAAACTCCCGTCCTCTGCAAAAGGAATGAGTGGTTTGAATAAGGATTACCTCCTGGGCTCATATATTTGAATGCTGAGTCACCAAGGAGTGGAATTATTTGAAAGGAATGGAAGGAGTAGGAGCTGTGGCCTTGTTGGAGGAAGTGTGTCTGGGGTGGGCTGTGAGGTTTCTGAAAACCCATGCTGGCCCAGCCCCTCTGAGCGCAGATCAAGTAGTTGCTCTCGGTCTCTTCTCCAGCACCATGTGTGCTGCACGCTGCCATGCTCCTCGCCAGAGCGATGATGGACTAACTCTGAAACCGTAAGCAAGTGCACAACTAAATGCTTGCTATTTTAAGAGCTGCCTTGGCCACGCTGTCTCCTCACAGCAGTAGAGGAGTCACGGACACAGACGGTAGTGTCACAGCTACCTCAGTATGACCGGTGGTCCCTGAATTCCATCCCCACCTCTTTTTGCATGTTTATCTCATCCCTCTGCTACTCAAATACCCGCTGTGTACCAAGTTAGAAGGTAATGGACAAGGAGCTTGTGAGCAACATGGGCACGTACCCATTCCTTGTTGGTTACTCACCCAGGGCTAGGGCAGTGGTTCTCAGCCTATGGGTCACGACCCTTTGGGGGTCGAAGATCAGATGTCCTGCATAGCAGATATTTATGTTATAGTTCACAACAGGAACACAATTACAGTTATGAAGTAGCCACAAAATAATTTTATGGTTCGGGGTCACCACGTTATGAGGCACTGTATTAAAGGGCCGCAGAGTTAGGAAGGCTGAGAACCACTGGGGTAGGGAGATGTGAAGTTATATAGAACCGTGATAACATCTTTGCACACATACGGCTATTAAGTGGGTAGGTTTCCCTGGGTGCGTGTTGGTGACTGGGAGGAAAATCCCCTACACATTTGTCACCGTAACCTGGCAGGTTCTAGTGCCTGTCAGATGTTTGAGGAGATTTGTGGAAAATAATGCATTTTGCATTGAGGCATGTATATATATATACAAGTTTGACTGAAAAGAAAAAATGTGCAAATCAATACTCACCCTGCTGCATTCTCAGCATTTTGCGGTCTTCTTTCCTACTTCTCCAAGGTGGTTCATTGAAAACAATGCTGATCGTAACCTACGTTGCTGACTTCACAACTCATTCATGGCCTGTAGTTGGAAGAATTCTGTGCTAGACGTTACAGTCGAAGGGAAGCTTGTGTTCTGCACGTGGGCATTTATGAGAGGAAGAGATCACCGTTCTGTAAAGATGCTAGCCTGTCAGAGAGTCATGGTGACATGATTGAGTGTCCTTTCCAGTTTCTGTAGTGGATATGCTGGCAGCTTCCCTACTGAGGAATATTCTGGAGCGACCCCCCCAAACTTCCTTTTCTTAGATTCCATTTTTACGTTGATGAGTGTTTTGTCTGCATGTATGTATGTATACCACGTGTGTACCAGATGCCCTTGGAGGAGGCCAAAAGAGAGCATCTGACCCCCTGGAACTGGCGTTACAGACACAGGCGAGTTACATGTGGGTGCTGGGAACCAAGTCCCAGTCCTCTAGGAGCAACAAGTGTTCTCTCCAGCATCCCTCCCCAGTCAGGTACAAGTGTCCTGTGCCATCAGCGTTCCTCACTGACTTTTGCGTTCACCTCTTCCTGAGAAGCGGAGATGCTGCGTGCCTTTCCCTAGCCTGCCTTCTGGTCTTCCTTCAGCATCAGCACAGCTTCCTTGAAATGGCAGCAGGAGTGACGGAGAGCCTCCTTGATCTCAGCTGTGCTCTCAGAAGATGGCTGCTCTCTAGGGCTTTAATCTGCTGTGGAAGCATTGGGATCTATAACCTCCATCTCTTCAGCTGCACTGACAGATTGCAGTGGAAGCTTGGCACTCATGACTGGGGACCAAGCAGGAGGCAGGGAGGAGAGGCAGTCTCTGGCTGCTCGCAGTCAGAGCCTGTGGCTCTCACTGAAAGACTGAGACTATCTGGATGACATAGAGTTAGGAAGAGGGAAAGGTTTCTCCATTAAAACTTAGCAAGTATTGATTCGAACAGGAAAGACTGATAAATGTGACCATTTCTGATTGATTCTTATTCCTTGAAAGGCGGATTGGGGAAAGTATTTAGAACCCATATAATAAGCATCTTGGATTATGAATATTTAATTAACTGCTGATGGGCGTGTCCTCACCATATGTGGATAAAGGTTGACAGTGTCTAGGAAGCAGGAAGGAGAGGGACGCATGTCACCACAGTTCCCCAAGCTACAGTTTCTCCTGCCCTCTAGTCTCACTTCCCATTTAAAATATATCATCGAGGACCTCAAAGAACTTACATTAACACGAATCATACGTTACCTACCATTTTAGCAAACAAAAAAGTCAAATATTTTCCATGAAAAAAATTTTGGGCCTAGTGATGTAGCTTAGCGAAGAGGCTTGCTCAGCATGCTCAAGGGCTTGGACAGTGTCTGTCATGGAAAAAACAACCAGAAACCACCCCAAGAAGATGTTGACACCCCAAGAAGATGAGCTGTTGACACGAACGGCGATTTCCTTTGTTTTGTCTGGGACTAGGGTCCAGCCCAGAGCTGAGCAGGTGCAGTGAGTCCTCCACCCCTGGGCCTCATCTCCACCCAGATGACATGGGTGGTTGTTGCTGTTGTTGTTTTGTTTTTATAAACTTTCCAGGACAAAAAATACTAACAGAATCCTTTTTATTATTATTATTTTAAAGACAGGATCTCACTGTGTAGCCGTGGCTAGCCTGGTACTTCCTATGTAGACCAGTCTGGTCTTGGACTCAGAGATTCACCTGCCTTTGCCTCTGAGTGCTGGAATTAAAAGATGCGTGCCACCTTTCCCATGAGAATCTTGTTTTACTATGGCAAATCTGATTGACGTCTGTCTTCATGGAAGACAGCTAGATAACCATATCTTCTTCTCTGTTTAGGCAGATATGTGTTCTTTGGGTTGAAGTATATAATGAAAATGTAGTTGCCCATAGATAGGTAGTTGGGAAAAGGCAGAGCATTTAAATAACCTTTTCAGATAATTATGGATGTTCTTTTATACCCAATTAAAACATGAAAGGTTGGTGCAGTGTAGTACCTAAAACTGGGTCCCTGAGCTCTTAATTATTTGTTACAGTAAATGTGGCTTACCTTGGCTACTGAATAAGCTTTTACTGGTACCCGATTAGGGTGGATCACCCATTGATTATTTAGAAAATACGGGTTTACTTGGTTATGCATAACTTTTCATAGCTGACAGTTTTCATTGTATGACATTAAAATCTCTCGTTGTTAACTTCACTACTGACTTCAGCAAGAACACACTAAGTGCTGGGAAGGAGTCATGCTCAGAGTGGCAGATACAAACTATCCCGATCTCTCATTTTCACAGGCAGGTCTGAGTTTTATTGCTGCCACCCAAATGATCTGCCAGTCCTTTCAAATATGGATATCCATAGTGTGTATGACTGTCATGCCAGCGAGCTGACATGGCCCGTGCTTGCTAAACAGCAGCCCCATCTGCTCATAGGCCAACAAGGGCAGGGGCCTTTCTCAGGTGCCCTGTGGACCTTGGCCAGCTCATGTGCATGTGCGTTCTCCTGTTTCCCACACAGAGGAGCTAGGGCTGTGTTCAAAGGAGAGGATTAATAAGACTAAGACTGCTCATTACCTGGGCATTTGCAATGACTCTGATGTGGACATAGGGACATGCCATTGTGGTTCTTCCTAACTTTGCCTATGTGAAGGACCTGGCTTTTTTTTTTTTTTACCTATTCAAAATTCTAACTGTAAAAAAGTAATACATCAGAATTATGGCAGTGGTCTTGACTGTGCATCCACACCAGGGTCCTACATCCCTACCACAGCACAGCTTTTGTGCCTGGGGTGGGGGCGTGTAAGGTTGAATACATGGCTGGATGGTGCTTGTTAGGGTAATAATGATGTTGTGTGTTTTCCTGTGAAAGAAAGATTTGTTTTAGAATAGGCAAACTATAAAAACTTTAATTTTTATTTTAATTTCCTCGCTCCATGTAGGAGATTCTTGGCACTTTGATGAAGACTTCCATACAAATCAAACCAGCAATCTCTAGGACACCACTCACCACACCGCAAACCAGCGTCCTTGCCTAACCTGCAGCTACACTGGGATCATTGTTTTAGTACATACGCTCTTGCACCTAAACCATGCTATGAGCCAGCCAGTGCCAAGGAGCAAGAGGACATCCTTTCCTTTCCTCTCCTCTCCTCTCCTCTCCTCTCCTCTCCTCTCCTCTCCTCTCCTCTCCTCTCCTCTCCTCTCCTCTCCTCTCCTCTCCTCCCCCCTCCTCTCCCCTCCCCTCCCTTTCCCTTCTCTTCCCTTTCTTCTTCCTTCCCTTCCCTTCTCCCTCCCTCCCTCCCTCCCTCCCTCCCTCCCTCCCTCTCCCCCTCCCTCCCTTCCTTCCCCCTCTCTCTTTCTCTTCTTTCTTTCTGTTCCTCTTCTCTCTGTCATTCCTTTTTTCTTTCTTCCTTTCTCTCTTTCTTTCTTTCTTTTTGTTTAGTTTTTCAAGACAGGTTTTCTCTATGTAGCCCTGACTGTTCTGGAATTTGTTCCTGGCTGACCTTGAACTCACAGAGATCTGCCTGCCTCTGCCTCCCAAGTGCTGAGAAGAAAGGCAAGTACCACCATAGTCCACTAAGAAGATATTCTTGTTGGGAGCTCAGAGAATGGGAAGTTCATGCTTTCATCCACAGGTCAGCTTCACTATGGTCCATTCCTCTTAGCAGTGGAGAGATGGAGAATAAACCCCCTTTGCTTATGTACCTGGGTACACAATGAAGGCCATGCTTGGCAGCCTAGAAAGCGCACGTCTATATAGTCAGTCTTTGTGGGCTGTTTTTTTTTTTTTTTTTTTTTTTTTTTTTTCGAGACAGGGTTTCTCTGTAGCTTTAGAGACTGTCCTGGATCTAGCTCTTGTAGACCAGGCTTGGTCTCGAACTCACAGAGATCCGCCTGCCTCTGCCTCCCGAGTGCTGGGATTAAAGGCGTGCGCCACCACCGCCCGGCTGTGGGCTGTTTTTTGACTTTATTTTATAGCACAGACCAACTTGAACTCATGGCAGTCCTCCTGCCTCAGCCTCCTGAGTGCTGGTGTCGCAGATCTAAACCTCCATACTCATCTCTGCTTTGTTTTACAACAAAGAATCACACTGAGCAAGCTGTTTCAGACCCAGCATCCACACAAAAACCAGGCATGGCGGTGCACATTTGAAATATTTGAAATTCTAGCCCCAGGGAGGCAGAGACAGGAGGATTCCTGGGTTTATTATCTAGCCGTTCTAGCCAAATTAATGAGCTCCAGATTTAGTGAGAGGCCCTGTCTCAAAAAAGAAGGCGGAGAGTGCTTAACTTGATGAGGACATCCGCCACCCACTCTGACCCCCACATACCCTGTGCGTGTGAGCAGGATGCCCACGAGTAAGTGAGCAGCGTTGAGGACCTTATTACACAGCCAGGACCCAGAGTCAGCGAGCACCGGTCTGATCAACCCCAGCCACGATAATATTTGTAAGCATATGGTCTGAGTCTGCGTGTTTCACAAGTTAAATATAACAAATCTAAATGAATCTGCTAATTGTGCTTTTCCTAATGCATCTCAAATAGGGCAGTCTCTAATTATAAGCAACCCCTCCTTGCGAATGGCTGCAGCTCTTGCCCCAGTTTCCCCTTCTAACCAGGCCCTGGGGCTGCAGCTGCAGAAGTCATTGTGGTGCTCACAGAGACTCAGTTGGTGTGGAGGAAGGGAGGCGGCTTTGGTGAAGCAGTTACCGGGGAAGTGGACCCACGGGCCAGCTGGACTGCGGGTTCTAACAGTTCATTCCTGTGTTCTTGCCCAGTGCTAGTGTGGTTTTGTTTCCTAGTTTACCCTTGTCATGTGCTGCAAAACCCAGTGACAGGTTTGGAATGATGTGAGTCTTTGCATTTGTTGATGTTTGTTTTTACTTTTTAAGGCAAGATCTTGCTATGCTGCCCAGGCTGGCCTCTACCCTGTCCAAGCAAGTCCTATTGCTTCAATTCCCCAGTGCTTGTCCATCTTAACACAAGTGTTTAACACATAGCAAAGAGGTTACATCTTATGAGACAGGAAGTTGGGATACACCCCTTCCCAGCCCTGTGACCTTCTGGCGGGTTGCTTCATCGTCAGAATTAAGTCTCTTTTACCTTCTATGAATAGTAATTTCTGTACTTACCTCCCAGACTTACCATTGGCTTATATCATCCCATATCTAGGACATGGTGAACTCAGTACATGGTAACTCTTGGGAGATTTCAAACCAAAAGAAAGCTTATTAATGATCTATGCAGAGTAAATTATTCTTAGACAGTGCCTTTTCCAAGTACCTCGTTGAGTCTGTTCCCTGGAGCTCCTGGCATGGAGAAGGTAGTAGATACTAGGGAAAAGGACAGGGGGCGCTCAGGAGATCTAGACAGCATATGGAACTGGGAAGAGGGGAGAGGAGACTTCTAAAGGTGGGAAGAGATGTTTTGCCTGCACCAAACTCTATGCTCACTGTTGCCAGGCCAGGAACTACTATTAATGAGTACTGTATCTGCAACATTGACTGCACATTTAATCAACCAGAGAAATTAAAGCCACCGTGTTTAGACCTTCTAATCCATCAGTCTGGATCATTTTCTCCTCCTGGTCCTCCTCCTCTCCCACAGGGCCTCCCTCTCATAGCATAGAGTAGCCTTGAACTTAATGTGCAACCAACTGGCCTTAAACTTGGCCCTCCTGCCTCCATTTCCCAAGTGACAGCTAACAGTTGGGGCTGAGAAGCTTTTGAAATATGTGGTGCAGAGTAAGGACATTTGTAAAGGAGGCCGAGAACTTGTCCATTGTGGCTTCTGTACCAAAGACCCCCCCCCCTCCGCACACACACCTCACATGCGTGTGGTCCACCTTTATCGTGACTTTGGGGAATGTAGAGGAGACGCTGTTGTTAAAGGCTTTATTCACAAGTGGCTACAAGGTGTCCCAGGTACCATGGGGCATGCGTGCCAAGCAGAGGTAGACATTAGAATGCCAGTGCAGAGCATGCAGTCAGTGCCAGCAGGAGTCCTTCTGAAGCATACCTGTGGACTGGATTTTAAGAAGGCACTTTCTTAGACATTGTGTGTATGGCTATCATTTCAGCACCAGAGAGCCTAAGGCTACGTGACAAGACCTTGTCTTGAAACACAAAAGCAAACAGAGGGGCCAGAGGTGGTGGTGGTGGTGGTGGTGGTGGCGGGTGGCAGGTGGCGGGTGTGTGTGTGTGTGTGTGTGTGTGTGTGTGTGTGTGTTTGTATATATATGCCTTTAACTTTGGCATTTGGAGTCAGAGATAAGTGGATCTCTGTGAGTTCAAGGCCAGCTTGGTGTATATCGTGAGTTCAAGACTACCTGGGACTAAGTGGGATGATGTCTCAAAATAAACAAAGAGCGTCTAGATTTATAGATAGGAGAAGGGGAGGCCTTTCAGAGCGGGGAGATGTGGTAGAGAAAGCCTGAAGATGGTGTACCTCAAGGCAGTGTAAGCGGTTGGTTCTGGGTGCTGTTAAGGACAGAAATTCTAAATTTAAAGGGGGTTAACAAAAAGTAGGTGGGCCAGGTAAGGAGAGACTTGAGGAATTTGACAAGCTGGTGCAAATGCAGAACTGGAGGCATCTTTCTATAGACAAAGGACCGGAAGCAAGCAGGCTTCCATGGACATATCCTTCCCGAAGAAAAAGGTTACATGACAGTGGAATAGGAGTGTCTGTGTGAGCCAAGGTGCATGTGAGCCACGGGCAGGGCTGTGGAGGTGGGATGGACGGAGTGAGAGCCGAGGACAGTGGCAGTTGGGGTGATGTGCATGTAACTGGATGAAAACAGGTATTTAGTCATAGGACAGAAAGCTCATTGTTCTATTCTACCCTTGCATAGTGTGCAAGATCTAGGCTGGCCAGATTTAATGTCTGTTTGGGGTGGGCGAGAAGAGAGATATGTAAAAGTGCAGAAAGTAGATTTTTTTTGAAAACTATTGTTTGGACCTAGACAATTGAAAAGGCCATTCAAGATTAGGTGTGGCCTCTGCAGTCCACTTGTAACTGCTGGTTCCTGCTAGATTGTTTCTAGACACCTCTGGAAGATTGTCTGACTTCTCTAAATCTTTCTCCCATTGTCAGATGTTCTTTATGTGATGGTCTAGATGGACAGAGCCCTTGGGAGAATATGAACAGAGTTCCATGTAGGAGCACAGAGAGCTTTATTTATGATAGGAAGAGTTTTGTCGTGAGCCCGTTGCCTGCAGCACCCAACGGCATGCTTGGCATCTCTGGAAAGGCAGGAAGGAGTGTGGGTGTGAACTGCCTGCCTGCCTGCCCTGGCCCAGGCATGGGAAGGTAGTGATTTATGTGACTCACATTCAGTGCAGAGGCTAAGAGTGAGAGGAGCTGGTCGTGCTGCCCTAGAAGGGATACTAATTAGGCAGAGCCGTCCAGTAGAATCCGTACCGCGTGAGATTAAGGACAGCGGCTTTCCCTAGCAGGAGTCCGTACAGTGACAGTAAAGGCAGTAGACCATCAGAAAAGGTACTCAGTCACCTTTTCATCCCCGTGTTTTTGCAGTTTGCCTCATTTCGTATGTGTGTTTTTATGTAGGTACAAATAATACTCAGTATGATGCTGTATCCCAGAGTGTACACTTGAAATTATAAAAATAATTTTATTGTATTTTATGATCATTTTTATAATATAATTTACTGTTATGAATAATTCCTTGTGCTTATAACTCAGAGTCAATCAAGCCATCCCTAATGTTAAGTGTTATTCTTATTTTTATATCTTAATCATGGCCAAATATGTCTTCTACGTTGTTCCTTCTAGCTTTTATTCCATTATTTCCCTAGAATCGATTTATACAAGTGTTTTTATTGAGTCCAAGGGCATAATAATATCTTTATGTTGCTTGTCATAGTTGTTTTTTCTGGAAATAAATAAATCCTGTATCTGCTCAGTACTTAGGTAATCCACCCAGAAACTATAATGTTTTCTTATTTTACCACAATTTAATGCTAGCTTTTAAATCTCAAATTGACAAAGTATTATTGCTTCAATTTAACTTTGTTCTTTCTTTCAAGACTAGGATTGAACGTAGGGCCTCATGTATGCGAGGCAAGTACTCCATTGCTGAGCTAAAGGCCCAGTCCTTAAATTTATCATCTTAAAAATATATCTTCACTCATAACTTAAACTAAAAATCACTTTATTAACTTGTAAGTAAGTGAGCTGCCTGAACAACCTTTACTATGTTTCTAAAACCCTGGATATTATCTTCTCTGTTTGATGTTTCCAGGTTTGTATCACTCTTTTTAGCTCTAAATCTGTGAAACTGCAAGTTCTCTTTTCTTTGTAATATGATATTCATATTTACACATTTAGCATGTTTTGAAATTTCTGAAGTTTGACATGGTAGCAGTTTATGCTTGTAACCCCAGCACTTGGGAGGTCGAAGCAGGATTGCTGTGAATCGAAGGTCGGGTTGGTCTACAGAATGAGGCCTTATGTCTAGGAAGAAGAGGAAAGAAGAAAGGGAAGGGGGGAAGATGGATGGAAAAATGATGGAAGGACGGACCAGCCTGGTTTTTACTTCAGCTGATAGATACAGATCTAGCAAATGAAAGTACAGTGTTTCCTGTAGCTTTGAGTTAGCTGCTCTCAGGCAGATCCTTTTCCAAGAACTTGTTTTCTATATATTCAACGCATAGCTTTGTAAGCCTGAAGTGAGCTTTGTGTCTGCCCACACTCTGTCCCCTCCAGCCTGTCTAGCTAGCCCTCACTCCCAGACCCATTTTCCCAACGCACTGCCTGTCGGCAAGCCTTAGCGGACTCTCCATTTCTACGTGAATTAAGTATACACTTTTCACATTGATGTTCAGGATGCCAATAAAGCATGCCTTTGCCAATCATGAAAATGGCACAAGAACATCGGTGTGCCATGCAGCTCCTTCCTCACCGAGATTTACCTAGTTAAAACCTCATTCCCTTTTAAAGCTAGCCAGTTGAAGCTCTGTGAATGAGGGCCGCAGCTCAGGGCCCTAGAGACACTCTTATGCTGGCTTTGCACCCACAGCTCTGTGCTTTCAGCCTGGCGCAGGCCTCTCTGTGGGTGGGCTTCCACCCTGGAGATGGGTTCTTGTGCCTCACGAGAGTAGCTGCAGTTGTGCATACGGCAATCACGGGCACAGCGTAAATGCTACGTAAATGTTAGTGAGGTAGAGGAGTAGCAATGTCACAAGCGTTGTGCTCCAGCAGATGGAAGCGCAAGCCATAGCTCTGTCCCTCCACATTTTAGACATTCTCAAAGTCCTGGATTCCCCAGTCCTGATTTACAAATAGGCCTGAAAATACTTTATTCGATATAAGACATAAAATGTTAGCACATGTGTAGCACAAATAATAAAAACCCAGAGACAGATATTGGGGTTCAACCTGAAAATCAGAAAAGCAAAGCAGCCACCATACCTCAGCACTTGGGAGGCAGAGGCAGGAGGATCTCTGTGAATTCAAGGCTGACCTGGTCTACAGAGTGAGTTCCAGGACAGACTCCAAAGCTACACAGAGAAACTCCGTCTTGAAAAACCAAAAAAGAAAGAAAAAAAGAAAAGAGAGAGAAGCAAAACATCAGCCGCCACTGGCTCTTCCGCCTCAGACTGCAAATGTGTGATCCTGCCCCCACTAATCCTCAGACTGAGTCTGAGACTGAGACCTGTCTCCTCCCATCTTATATTTCTCTCTAGTGCTGGGGTTAGAGGCGTGTGCCACCACTGCCTGGTCTGTGTGGCTAACTAGTGTGGTGCTTTGCACCAATCTTCAGGCAAGCTTTATTTGTTAAAACACAAATACTATGCCACTATAGTATAATGGGCACAAAGTTATAGCAGGTGTTTATTATATATATGGCACTGTTCTAAACCCCTTGTGCTTTAGCTACACAGCCTATCCGCCCTATGAAGCGCACCACTAATATTATTTCCCGGAGGACAAACTAAGACACGGGGAAGCTAAGTGGCTTCTCGAGGTCACACAGCTAAAGACTGAGGATTTGGGACTCAGTCTTGAGACCCCTGAGCCCACTCATGCCTGCCACGTGATCTCTCACGATTGTTTATCCCCTCACCACCCACCTGTCAGCTCTGTCTCATTTAGGGATGTGGAGAGTTCTTCATATTCCTATGGCTCCTAGGAGGTACTTCCTGCATAGAAGACATCCAGCAAATATGTGTTCGGATGAACATAATGACCCTGTCCACTTCTGACAATTGGCCACGTGTAATCCGCGGGTGCCTTCCCTGCTGGGCAGCTGCCCTCCGGCAGACCATCTCTGGCCTCATTCTGGACTTCTTTAATTTGTCCACTTAGCTGCTTTCAGGAACCTCATCTTCGTTTTTGAGGAGGCAAGGGACTTGGTCTGGACTCCGGAAGTATGAGGCACCTAGAGGGCTCTGATGGGGAGAGGCCGCGGGAGAGCTGCCCTTCATTCCTGATGCCCTTACCTGTGACTGAGCTGGGAGGAAGCCTCACTCCCAGTGCTGTGGACATCCTCATGTGAGAGACGTGATGCTGCTTGGCTTGCTGTTCCCAGGCGTCCCTTTTGACCCTCTTGTCTTCTCCAGCCCCCTCTGCTCTGGCGTGTCACGGGAGAGAAAGAATGCTGTCATACCCTCTTGTCATGTTGCCACACTGGCTTCCAGGGACTTGGCAATCTCCTCTCAAAAGCCCCTTCATATTAGCCGTCTTCAAAGGGAAAAAATGAGGTCTGCAGTCATTCTACGTCACTCACAATCTAAAAGCCAAGAGGTTTGATCAGAATTCTCCTTCCTGAGTATTCTGAATTCCTGTATTATAGTAATCATTGTTTTGCTTTAATATTAACATTTTGAGTATTTTTTACAACACTCTTTTATTACCACATCAGTATATTCTCATTACAGGTAGTGGTGTGAATGACAATGACCCCTATAGGCTCCTATGTTTGGATGCTTGGGCCCCAGTTCGTAGAACTGTTTGGGAGGGATTAGGAGGTGTGGCCTTGTTGGAGGAAGTATCACTGAGGGTGAGCTTTGAGGTTTCAAAAGCTCATGCCAGGCCCAGTCTCTCTCTCTCTCTCTCTCTCTCTCTCTCTCTCTCTCTTCTGTCCAGTCGTCTCCTCTCTCCAATCTACTCAACTGCTACTCTCTCTCTCTCTCTCTCTCTCTCTCTCTCTGTGTGTGTGTATGTATCAGGATCTAAAGCGACCATGGACTAACCCCCTAAAACTGTGAGCAAGCCCCCAGCTAAATGCTTTCTTTTTAGGAGTTGCCATTGTCATGGTGGCTCACAGCACTTAGAACAGTAACTGAAACATTACAGAAAGCTAAAAGTACAGAAAAGAGTTTGTTAAAAAAATAAAACTCGCCAGGTGGTGGTGGCGCACACCTTTAGTATACGACACTCAGGAGGCAGAGGCAGGCAGATCTCTATGAGTTTGAGGCCCCCTGGTCTACAGAGTGAGTTCCAGGACAGCAAAGCCTACACAGAGAAATCCTATCTTGAAAAACCAAAATAAATAAAGTAAATAAATAAAATAAAAACTAGGCTTTATTTTGTTACTTAGTGATAAGTCACTTTTAACATTTTGATTAATATGCTTCTTGTGTTTATTTAATAACCACCCTTGTAAAGTTATGCGTACCATATCTTAGTATTATCCCGTTGTATGAATTGTATTGTTCTTGATTGGTTTAAACAATAATGGAAGTAAAGGGAAAGTGGAATTTATGTACGCTGCCGATAGTCACCAGTAGGTGTTTGTTACTAGCGTGTTTCTTAGGACCTACATCGGCTTTTACCCAAACTCCGTTTTGGAGTCTGCTTCAGGCAGAAGAATAACTGGAAAGAAAAATCCTCTTGGTCGGGGAGAGGTAGAGGTGGTTCCCTGTGTGGATGGCAGGCACTGGCTTTCCCCCTGTCATCTGAGTCCTGCTGCTGAAAACAAAGCTGGCCTTGGGCTGCGCTGCTGAGTGTGGTGCTTGATTCTATATGCCTTGCTTTTCCATATGCCTTGCCAAATTGGTTTCCTGACCATGACCTTGTCGTTCAGCATTTCCTCTTCCCTCCACCCGTTTCCTCCCTCACTTTTGATCATTGAGACCCCCCCCCCCCACTCCCTGCTTTGAATCCCAGGGCAGTTAGCGGTAGCCAGAGCTACAGTCAGGAGACCCCACCCTGGTCTCCTGAATTCGTTTTTGGAAAAGTACATTTGAGGGTCTGTCCTCCGTAACTGTAACCTGACACCACCAGGCAATAGAAACTCGTCTTTCTGTTTGGCACAGCAGATGTTGGAGCAGTAAAACATTTTTTTCTTCATTAATCCTGGCATCAGCTTTGCCCCCAAAGATAATTTTCACCTCTTACCTGACATGTCTAGTTCTGCCGTCTTGTCTAGCCCTGACCCTCTCTCTCCTGGCTGGAGTTGTGCATTTCTGTGTACTCTGAAGACAGCTTTTACAAGTGTGGCTTGTCACTTTAAACTCAGACCCTTTTAAATGGACCTCATTGTGCTACACACAGACCTGCTTTCGCTGCTTGTTTTTTTTTCCTTCCTGTGGAACCCGATCCCTTCTGTCTCCTGGAGAACTAGCCATTAGCACAGGCAGAGCCCAGCAGAGTGGTCAGGCGCAGCCCAAGCTCACAATCGGGTAGTTTTCCTGTAGATCATTAAAGCCACTTCAAAAACATAATTTTAAAAGTTCCAATAACCATACCTATTAAAATTATAAATTGTGGGGATGGGAAACCTTAGTAATAATTCTGTAGGGCACATAATTGTAAGTAACTTTTGCTGAAAGGATAATACATAGAAAAGTATTTGTTTTCAGATGGGACCCACACACAGCAGACAGTCTGCCCATTAGTACAAGTCCAGTAAAAGTGGCAGTGGAATTTTTTAAAAAGTTGTTTATTGTTCCTCTCTCTCTGTCTCTCTCTGTCTGTTTCTCTCTCTCTCTCTCTCTCTCTCTCTCTCTCTCTCTCTCTCTCTCTCTCTCTCTCTCTCTCTCTCTCTCTCTCGTGTGTGTGTGCTCAGTGTGTGGTGTGATATGTGTGTGGGCATGAGGTTCCCTAGCACCAGTGTGATGGGCAGAGAACAGCCATGGAGTCAATTTTCTTCCGATATGGGTTTTTTCTTGGCTTGGGATGTTAGGCAGATGAGGGCACCTTTTGCTGACAGAAGAGGCAGGGAAAGGAGAGTGTGCATTCTGCCTTGGACCCTTTGAACTTAGAATACCAACAAGATATCTCAGAGGAGATGTAGAGTCCCGTATTTGGGTTTGTAATTCTGAATCTCATTAACTATCTAGCAGGAGATACACATCAGCACAGAGTCCACAGTTGGCAGCTGGGAGTGGGTGCTTACATGGGAAGAGTATTTAAGTGAGAAAACAAGGCAGGCAGCCTGAGGAATGCTTGAGGGAGTAGAGCCTCCAAGATACCGAGAAACAGAGAAACAATATGGTCAAATAAGAACTTTGGCTGAGTATAGTAATTCATGCCTGGAACCGTGCACGATTTGGGAGGCTAGCCAGGAGCATTGAGAGATTGGGACCAGGCTGGGCAGCCTTGTTGGAGGAAGTGTGTCACTGTGGGGGTGGGCTTTCAGATTTCCTTAGTCAACTTCCTGTGGCCTGCTTATAAAGATGGAGCCACCACCATGTGTTGTGGAATAATAAAGATGTGTTACATTCATTTATGCTATGTAATATTTGTTTAATGATGGAAAGATGTGTTGCATTCTTTTATGTTGCATTTGTTTAACTCTGTGAGGCCGTGTTACTTTGCTGCCTAAAACATCTGATTGGTCTAATAAAGAACTGAACGGCCAATAGCAAGGCAGGAGAGAGAAATAGGCAGGGCTGGCGTGCAAAGAGAATAAATAGGAAGAGAAGAGAGAGCAGGAGGAGCAAGGAGAGGAGGAGAGGAGGACACAGGAGCCAGCCACCAGCCATACAGAAGTAGAAAAAAAAAAAGACATAAAGAATAGAGAAAGGTAACAGTCCAGAAGCAAAAGGTAGATGGGATAATTAAAAAAAAAAAAAAAGCTGCCTAGAAACAAACCAAGCTAAGGCTGGGCATTCATAGGTAAGAATAAGTCTCTGCCATACGTGGATCTAATCTACATGGGAAGTAGAAAAATACAAGATTTCCTGAGTATATTGGGAGCATGGGGACCAAGGAAGAGGGTAGAAGGAGAGGGGAGAGGAAGGAAGGGGAGCAGGGAAAAATGTAGTGCTCAATAAAAACAATTAGATAAAAACAGAATAAGTCTCTGTGTATTTACTTGGCAGCTGGGTAGTGGCCCCCAAAGAGTAAAAATCAAGAAGGAAAACCAACTGCAACCACTTCTGCCTGCTCGCCACCGTGCTCCCTGCCATGAGACAGGTATCTCTATGCTGCCACCCCAGCAAAGCCACACCTCCAGCAGGGCCACTCCCCGTGAGGTTATGGGGCCAGTTACATTCAGACTGCCACAGCAACCAAGAGGTTCAAATAGGAGGGGTTAGTCACCGGGTAGGTTGGTGTTGGTGACCCTGGCTGTGCCTCAGAGCTTGAAGGAAGTGTCAGCCGCTCTTCCATCACACTCAAGTTGGACCTGAGGGTGGAGCCGAGCTTCAGTGTTTCTCTTACATGCTGAGCTGCAAAGCTGTAGTAGCCGAGAATGAGGAGGAGGGACAGACACAGTGGGGACCGATTGAACCTGGCCGATGAGGCCTTGGCGATTTGGTAGAGTACAGTTTCAGTAAATAAGTACGATGGGATTATTTCAGTTTGCTGCAGGGGAGGCTGGGCGGAGACGAGAGTTTGGTGGGGAAAGTAAAGTAGACGGAGAGATTGGTGCCAGGTGCTCTCCAGCTGTCTCACAGAGTGCGTGCCATTGTCAACTATTGCCTGTGCGTGGATCTCTTTGAATCTGCTTGAGATCTTCATATGAGACCCGAGAAAATGAACCAATTCTATGAGGAACATAAGAGACCAGCAAAGCCACAGGGATGGCCTTGGTGGCCAGGAGTTGCATTCTGTAATTTTTATTACCTGGTTTTACTGCTCTGTTATTAAAGTTGCATACAGTGCTCATGCCTATAGTCGGGAGATACCGAAAGCAGGAGACAGGTTTGCAAGTTAGCATTTGCTCAAAATTGTTCTTAAAGTTACTTAGGAAGGTGTATGGTGGGGCCTAACATCCCATCTTCACAGGAACGCTTTCCCCAGCAGCAAGATGAAATAGTTGATATTCATACACTGACATTGTGGGGGAAATGTGACTCTCAGCCAGGCAGCGGTGGCGCACACCTTTAATCCCACCAGCACTTGGGAGGCAGAGGCAGGTGGATCTCTGTGAGTTTGAGGCCAGCAAGGTGAGTTCTAGGACAGTCAGAGAAACCTTGTCTCAAAAAAAAAAAGTGATTCCCTATACTATAAGAACTTACCCAGCTTAATTAAATATTGTTAAGGACAGGTACTCAGGTTACTGAGGAAGAGTACTTAAGACCTGGAATCTGCTGAGGGTGCAAATGGGATAACAATGCTACCTAAACTCTTACTTCCAGCGTGAGAATTAAATTCAAGATAGTGCACAACTACTGTATTTGTATTTCTGGTGGTGGTGGTGGTGGTGGTGGTGGTGGTGTGTGTGTGTGTGTGTGTGTGTGTGTTTGTGTGTGTGTTTGTGTGTGTGTGTGTGTGTTGTATATGTATGTTTTGGCAAAGGCTGTAGCCCAGGTTGGCTTCTAAATTGCTGTATACCCAAGGATAACTCTGAATTCCCATTCTTCCTACCTCTGCCTCATATGCACTGGGATTATAGGCATGTGCCATTACATATGGCCTTGTGCTTGTTTTTCTTTTTTTTTTTTTTTTTTGCTTGCCCAAAATTATTTCTAAGAAAGTGTAATAGTTAAGAATGTAATCTTTCAACAAAGAGGACCCTAAGAGAGACATACATGGATCTAATCTACATGGGAAGTAGAAAAAGACAAGATCTCCTGAGTAAATTGGGAGCATGGAGACCATGGGAAAGGGAAGAAGGGGAGGGAAATGGAAGGGAGAGGAACGGAGAAAAATATATAGCTCAATAAAAACAACAATAACAAAAAGAACTTAGTCTTTGAGACATGGTAGAGCATGCTTGTAACTCCCACATTGCCGAGGTCCTGCCAAGGGTACATGCTGATTTGCAGGCCAGCCTGGGCTACTGTAACAGTTCTTTTTGGTTGTCCACTTGGTTGTATTAAGAAACTCCTAGTCCCTCAAGGTATACCTTGAGTGTATCTATGGGAACTTTCTAAAGAGGATTAACTGGCAGAGACGGGTCCTGAATGTGGGTGGCATTCTCCCATGGGCTGCGGTCCTGTACTGAACACGAAGAGGAAAATGAGCTGAGCACCAGAAACCACCTCTCTCTGTAGTGTAGTTAGCTGCCTCATCCTCTCTCCACCACATCTTCCCCTCCTGTGCTGGGACTTAAAACCCAGAGCCCTTCCTCGGCTGTCGCAGCCATGAGAAAAGTGACTTAGACACACTAGGCCTTGTCTCCAAGGAAGTGAGATAGCACGGGGCCAGCATCAGCACCACTCACAGCCTGTCATGTCACTTCCTGTCTTTTTCTGTGACCAGCTATCCACAAAGTAGCGTGAGGGTTCCATGTGCTGTGTCAGTATGTAGCCAGGGACATGGACCTGGTTGTAGCGATGGTGTGTGCTGATTTGCGAGCATAGTGTGCTGTCAGACTGCAAGGCCAGAGTTTTATTAGAATGACCTGTGGCCCAGTAGATAATCTTGCCTCTCCAGTCAAGCATTGCATGAAAGAGCTGCTGGCCAAGATTAGATGCTCTCACTATGAAAAGGGCTGGGGCTGTGACTTTAAAAGGATTGAACCTACTTAAAAGAGATCACTCTTCTAATTCAGAACAAAACAAACCCAGGTGAATGGGAAGTAATTAAGGTAGAAGATTCCTGCTCTACCCGAGGAGACAAGGAGACGGTACTCTGGGGTTAAAGGCAGTCTCTTCAGTGAGGTGCTGGATCTTAGGTCTTGAGCGTGGGCCAGGCAGGAGAGGCTTTGTTTTAAGTGTGTCCCTGTTGAAAGGGGCAGTGTGTGAGCCTGGAGACGGGCTGATGCACTGTGGCCGCAGGCGAAGCGGAGAAGTGCGGAAAGGGAAGCAGCTCGTTTCGATGGGGGAAATGCGTAGATCCCCAGCGGAAGCTTTTTCAGTACCAGGCTCGTCCTCTTTTATCATAGTAGTAAGGTAAGCAGCAAGCTAAAGAGACGTCTTTGTACTGTGAACAGACATTGTCACCAGGCTGCACGTGTGCCCTGATCACACAAGAGAGGCAGCCGCCCTCTGAGCATGTCTGCTGCCCTGCTTCTTCCCTCAGTTTGTTTCTCAGCTGCTTTAGCTGCTGTGCACAATTCAGAAGAGCACGACAAAGCAAGCTGCTTTTCTAGCTACCTTGGTCGATGATCTAGGCCTCTTAGAAGGGAAAGGAGACTTCATGTTATCTTGGCATTAGAAACAGGCCCTTGCCCTATAACCCAGGCTGGGTTCAAATCACGGTCTTGCTTCTGTGCAAGAACTACAAATGTTTAAAGTGTGGAGCCTTGTTGGCAGACATGCTAGGTTTTTAGGCCTTCACTATCATATGAACAGATAAGACATTTTTTTGTTTTCAATGTATGTTTAAAATTGTTAAATTTTACTCCTTTGGAAATAGCTCTAATCCTGTGTGTGTGTTTATGTATGTATATGTGTGTGTCTGTGTGTGTGTGTGTGTGTGTAGTATGTATTTTGTTACTTACCTGTTTACAAGGATAATATATGTTTGCACGAGAAATCCAAACCATTATTTGGTATCCCCTTCAGTCTCCTCATGCAGAATCTACTGGCAAATGTTGATTTTAAAAAACAAATTTCTAGGGCTGGAGAGATGGCTCAGAGGTTAAGAGCATTGCCTGTTCTTCCAAAGGTCCTGAGTTCAATTCCCAGCAACCACATGGTGGCTCACAACCATCTGTAATGGGGTCTGGTGCCCTCTTCTGGCCTGCAGGCATACACACAGACAGAATATTGTATACATAATAAGTAAATAAATTTTAAAAAAAACATAGGTGTGGTGTCACACGCCTTCAATTCCAACACTTGGGAGGCAGAGGCAGGCAGATTACTTGTGAGTTCAAAGCCAGCCTGGTCTACAAAGTGAGTTCTAGGACAGCCAGAGCTATACAGAAAAATCCTGTCTCAAACAAACAAACAAACAAACAAACAAACAAACTAATAAAAAAAACAAAACCCCCTAACCAGCTTCTAAATTCTTTTCTTCCTTAGGATATGCATATATATAAGTAGATATATTTACATATATGTGTGTATGTGTGTGTGTCTGTGTGTATATGTGTGTCTGTGTGTGTGTCCGTGTGTGTCTATGTGTGTCTGTGTGTGTGTCTATGTGTGTATGTGTGTATGTGTGTGTATGTGTGTCTGTGTATGTATGTGTGTGTGTCTGTGTATGTGTCTATGTGTGTGTGTCTGTGTATGTGTCTATGTGTGTGTATGTATGTGTGTGTGTCTGTGTATGTGTGTCTATGTGTGTGTATGTGTCTATGTGTGTGTATGTGTGTATGTGTGTGTATGTGTGTGTGATGTGTGTCTGTGTATGTGTGTGTGTCTGTGTGTGTGTGATGTGTGTATGTGTGTATGTGTGTCTGTGTGTGTGTCTGTGTATGTGTGTGTGATGTGTGTATGTGTGTGTGTCTATGTGTGTATGTGTGTGTATCTGTGTGTGTATGTGTGTGTATGTGTGTATGTGTGTGTGTCTATGTGTGTGTGTGTCTGTGTGTGTGTGTCTATGTGTGTATGTGTGTGTATGTGTATGTGTGTGTGTGTCTGTGTGTGTCTATGTGTGTGTGTGTCTGTGTGTGTGTGTATGGTGTGTGTGTATGTCTATGTGTATGTGTATGTGTGTATGTGTGTGTCTGCGTGTGTGTGTCTGTGTGTGTGTCTATGTGTGTATGTGTGTGTATGTGTGTATGTGTGTGTCTGTGTGTGTGTATATGTGTGTGTGTGTGTCTGTGTGTGTGTTTGTGTGTCTGTGTGTGTGTATGTGTGTGTGTGTGTCTGTGTGTGTGTGTGTGTGTGAGTGAACTCTGTCAGCACTGTCAGTCTGTTGACGCTGTTCTTGGTTTTGCTCAGTTTCCCTGTCCTGGGGTCTTTTTCTGACACCACAGATTGTCTTGTTTCCGTTGTGACAGAGTATTCTAGCATTGGCTGTCTTCTTTTCAGAAAGTCGCGTTTGTGTTTCTTTCATTCTTTAGAAGCGACTTAGCGCTGGAAACGTCACACACATGTTCTGTCTCGGCATATGTTCCCATTTTTCTCCGTAGGATAAACTCGTAGGTGTGGGCTTCATGCTTCTAACAAAACGCATGGGATTTTACGTGTTGTCGGCTTGCTCCGGGACTGGACTGGTGCATGCCTCTGTTAACAGTGCACGAGGTCTGTCTTGTCTGTTCAGTGTTGTCTTTCCTGGTGGGACTAATTCGTTATTAACTTTTTGAATCCTATATGCCGGATGTTGGAGTCTCAATGGCAAACAATATAGATACCTTTTTTTTTTTGCCTTGCCAGGATTTATTTTGAAAAACTATAATCTTTCTACATATGTCTTTTTGCTAAAGAGATGGCTTCACAGGTAAGTGCACTAACTGTTCTCCTGGAGGAGCCAGGTTTAATTCCCAGCACCCATATGACAGCTCACAACCATCTTAACTCCAGTTCCAGGAATTGACACTCTCTTCTGGCCTCCAAGAGTATCAAACACATGTGATACACAAACATGCCTGCAGACAAAATACTCACACACGTAAAGTAAAATAAAAGAATTTTAAAAAACTTCATTTATTCCTCATTAATGTCAGTACCTTTTATGTACTTATTGACTGGTAATCTTAAGAATTACATATTTATCATTTTTTATTTTATTACTATTTATGGATTATTACATAGTCATGTCTATCTTTCTCCACCTTAAGCTCATACGTTTTGGTTATCCCTTGGACTAACCAGGCTTTTTGTTTGCAAAACTAGAAACTGACAGTGGCCTACTTAAGTCAGACGTGGTATTGGGTATTCCAGCATTGCTAAGGTTAGAAATGTAGAGTCCAGGAAGTCGCAGGCCTGGACCAGAGGAGCGCTGCAACAGGAATGGGCCCTGAATTTGCAGCTCCTCGAAAAATGGTTGAGGTCAATGTGTGTTCTCACCTTATCTCAGTGCTTTACCCTGTGGTAGCAAAGACAGCTAGAACCAAGTTTCACTATCTTAATATTCCATAAAATTAGAAAGAGGACACACCCCTGCCAGTGAGTGTGCAAACACCTTGGTGTTCGTCTCTAGAGGGCACACACCACCCAGTGGGTGTGCAAGCGCCTTGGTGTTCAATCTCTAGAGGGCACATCCCAGCCAGTGAGTGTGCAAACATCCTGGTGTTCAGCCTTTTGACCTGTTTTGTGGTATGTAAGCATCAGTGAACCAACCTTTATGGCAAGGGACATGACGTACTTTGATTGACCAGGCCAGGGTCAAATAGCCATCCCTGGTATTGAGAATGGAATCTCCTGGAATGAAAATTAAAGAAAAGGAGCAGGACTTTTCGTTGACTAGGGAGTGCTTCTGGAAGAAAGGGACCAAGTGCAGCAAGGCAGTCAGTGTTCTCTGTGCTGGGACACTTGGAGTATTAACTGGATTCTACACTCACTTGTGTACAACACTGCTTTATAACATAATTGATTCAGAAAATTAAAATGTATTTGTCAAATCTGTTTATTTTTCTTACTATATACATCAGTCACTAAGAGGAAGGATACTAAAATGCCCATAAGGCTACATGAGTGCCTACTTTAAAAAAAAATCAGGGACTGGAGAGATGGCTCAGAAGTTAAGAGCATTGCCTGTTCTTCCAAAGGTCCTGAGTTCAATTCCCAGCAACCACATGGTGGCTCACAGCCATCTGTAATGGGGTCTGGTGCCCTCTGCTGGCCTGCAGGCTTACACGCAGACAGAATATATTATATGTAATAAATAAATATTTAAAAATCAGTATCAACCAAGCAGGCAATAAAATAAAATGCCAATGATGAAGGTATGTCTCACTCTCTTTAATTAATTTTAAAAATGAGCCTGTTGTGATGGCAAACTTCAGTAGGATATGCTGAAGATGGGGAGTCAGGAGGATCAGGAGTTTGAGGCCAGCCTGGGTTATAATCAATTATAATAAACAAAAGAAAGCTGCCTTTTAATTATATACACACGGGGAACATGGATTCTTGATATGAAAGATTCACATATGGTAAAGATGTGTGGTATCTGATAAGGACATGGTTAGAGGTCTAGACAGTAGCTTATATTAGGAAAGCTAAAAGTATAAAGCTGGAGGGAAGAAAACCCAACCTCAGTCACGTGCCATAAAAGTCACTTCTATGTACGCTACAAGGTAGCTCTAGTCAGTCACTTGAGGCCATTCCCCCTCTGAGTCAGCACTTGCTCTCCCTCATGAGAATATCAGTAATGTCCTGTAACAAGCAGAGAAATGTCAAGAAAACTATGTGCTATCATAAAACAAACATGGGTCTCGAGTGTGTCTCCTGTTGGGGAGATGATGGGAGAACGACCTCGAGGTTTAAGGGTTAATGTTTACATAACCGTAGAAACTTGTCGTAATAACTTGGAGTTTCTGTTGGGAGGAAAGCACCCTTTTCTTAGGACACCCTTTGTGAGGTTTAGGATCTTCATAGACAGTTATGTTCAGAAAACAAGTGTGCTGGGCGGTGGTGGCGCACGCCTTTAATCTCAGCACCCAGGAGGCAGAGGCAGGCGGATCTCTGTGAGTTCGAGGCCAGCCTGATCTATAACACTAATTCCAGGACAGCCAGGACACAGAGAAACCCCGTCTTCAAAAACAAAACAAGCAAATAAGCCAGGCTGTGTTGTGTGAGCGTTTTACTCTTTTGCCTTTTGGGGGGGGCCTGCCACTCAGCTCCCAAATAAATCACACATAGAGGCTTATTCTTAGTTATGATTGCCTGACCTTGGCTTGGCTTGCTTCTTGCCAGCTTTTCTTAAATTATCCCAACTACCTTTTGCCTCTGGGCTTTTATCTTTCTCTATTTCTGTATACTTTTCTTTCCTTCTTACTCCATGAGTGGTTAGGTGGCTGTCCCCTGATGTCCTCCTCTCCTTGTTCTCTTTCCTCTCAGATTTCTCCTTCTGTTTATACTCTCTGCCTGCTAGCCCAGCCTATTCTTGCTCCTGCCTCACTATTGGCCATTCATCTCTGTATTAGACCATCAGGTGTTTTAGACAGGCACAGTAACACAGCTTCACAGAGCTAAGCAAATGCAGCATAAACAAAAGTCACACACCTGAAAATATTATTCCCCAACATTTCCCTTTTTTTCTTTCTAAACAAAAATGAAAAGTTTTAACTTTAACATAGTAAGACTGTATACAATAAAAACAATTATCAAGTAAATATTACATTTACAATGTACTGAATTCCAATTCTTTTCTAGTAAATTTAAAGAAAATACTCCATAATCTACCCTATCTTAATAAATCCAAAATTTTATACCTAACTTTCTTTCATATCTAAGAGAAACTGCAACTATACCTAGTCTTCAGTTCCATCAAAGGCACCAGAAGGATATAATATTATTTAAATATTATATAATATTATCTTAAATATTATATAATATTATTTAAATATTATTTAAGAGTGCATCACAACTTTCAAAAACTCTGTATAAATGCCAGACTTCTGACTGCCTGGACAGTCACCCAGAGTTCCTCTGCAATGCTGGGGCATCCATCTTCACTCTACAGGCCCATAGTATCTGGCAGACTTTTCAATGAAGCAGAAAATTTGAAAGACTGTCTCACCTATATTGCCAGTCACTTCCCTCTGCGTTCTGCAGAATGCCTGGCAGTTTCTTCTGTGAAGCAGAAACACTGAATGACCGTTCCGCCTTTTTTAGCCTGGCAAAATTCACTCGTCCCTTTCCTGTGGGTCCTGAATGTCCAGTTTATACAACATACTTTATTGTTTTGTTTTGTTTTTTAGAGACAGGGTTTCCCTGTAGCTTTGGAGCCTGTCCTGGAACTAGCACTTGTAGACCAGGCTGGCCTTGAACTCACAGAGATCCGCCTGCCTCTGCCTCCTGAGTGCTGGGATTAAAGGCGTGGGGCACCACTGCCCGGCCCAGTTTATACAACACACTTTCAAGCAGCCCAAGCAAGAGCAGCTTCTTGCTCAGATGTCTAATCTTGTCATGGTGACAGCAAACTCCTTAAGGAGTTTCTTCTATGCCCATCATCTCTGAAGTAAATTGGTGCTGCCAGAAGCAGATGTGTCTCATTGTCATGAAAAAATCCTAAATGAACAAAACATTTAAAAATGTCATATTCTGTAGGCCTTTGAAAGGTTTGAAGACCATTTATCTATCTAAAATATATCTCTATGTGATCTGGAAAGCATGCCTAGCAGTCTGCAAATTTGATTGTTATAGATAACTAACTACTGACCTGTGTTTCTTGATTATCCTAAATAGTTCATAATAATAGTTTTCAAAAATTAAAATTTTACCTTACATTTTCAAATGAACTGTGTAGATACAATTGATGGGGGAGCTGACCACAAGAGCAGAAACATATATACAGTGTTGTAACAAAAATAGACTTAAATTTGTATCAATATACAAAACTCTTTAGACAAGAGTAGAAACATATATACAGTGTGTTATAACAAAAAATACCTTAAATTTGTGTCAATACACAAACATTCTTTAAAGAAGAGTAAAAACATATATACAGTATAAGAAAATTAACTTTGGATTTGTATCCATATACTAAAATCCATGTCAATGAAAAATATTTGAGATTATTAGTTGTTTTTTTAGCCTATAATCTTATATTCTCCTAAAGATAATAAACATCCATGACCCACAAAATAACCAAAGACTACCCATACCCCTTTTCTCTTGGGAATGTGGACATTGTGTTCTCTAGACTGCTTCCTGCTGAATGTGGGTGAAGTATTTTTAGGGTCCCAGAGAGAAAATTTGAGATAATGGCCAAGTCCTGGGAAGACCAGTTATAACCTTTGCTGATGGATATTACCTGTCAAGTTTTAGGAGGTCTCCCCTGATCAAACCTGATCCAGATCAACCTGGAATGAATCCACAGCCTCTTGTTTCCTGTGGAAACAAAAGCAAAACCTCTTCTCCAAAGCATTTTTAATTTCCGTTTGACAATGCATTCTTGACGTTTTAAAGTACCCGGGCTGGTTTATGTCCACAACCCCTCTTCCAGTCCAGGTCTCTGGGCAGCCGGCCTTCGCTTTCCATCAGTCAACAAAACAGCACACGGGGTCCAGACTCCCTGCGTGTCTCCTATCTTTACATGACTTGTTTTCTTTTACATTACTTTTACTGTCTCTTTAAAGCTTTATTATTTTTTAATCTATGTACTTCTTTCTATAACTGCCTATACCCCTTTCTTTCTTTCTTAAGCCTGTGCACATTGCAAACACACTGGAACCTGTTTAGAGGGCATTCCGTCTGGACCTCTTTCACTGCATATCCTTTTAGCCTTTTTTGTTTTGTTTTGTTTTGTTTTGTTTTTTGTTTTTGTTTTGGGTTTTTTGTTTGTTTTTTGTTTTTGTTTTTGTTTTTGTTTTTTTTTTAGCCGCACAGCAAACTTTAGACAAGCTACTACACCTGGATCTGCCCATTTGGATCTGGTCGTGAAAGCCAAGCCTAAAGCTGGCAGCCAGGTCAGAGATGTGTGACCTAGAACTGTGTTAAACCTTCCTGGAGCACTAGAATGCCAATGCTTGTGCAGTGGCAGGTGTATTTACATAGCTTTTTTGTCCCTGCTTTATGTACTGGCTGCTGCCATACTTTTTTTCAGCTTCCTCAGGCTCTAGATGGATTTTTCTTGAGCCACTCATTGGGTGCCAAAGTGTTGTGTGGGTGTTTTACTCTTTTGGCTTTTTTGGGGGGCCACCACCTAGCTCCCAGATAAATCACACATGGAGTCTTATTCTTAGTTATGAATGCCTGACCTTAGCTTGGTTTGTTTCTTGCCAGCTTTTCTTAAAATATTCCAATTATATTTTGCCTCTGGGCTTTTTATCTTTCTCTATTTCTGTATACCTTTCTTTCCTTCTTACTCCATGAGTGGCTGGGTGACTGGCCCCTGATGTCCTCTTCTCCTTGTTCTCTCTTCTCCCAGATTTCTGCTCCTATTTATTCTCTCTGCCTGCCAGCCCCATCTATCCTTGCTCCTGCCTAGCTTATTGGCTTTTCAGCTCTTTATTAGATCATCAGGTGTTTTAGACAGGCACAGTAACACAGCTTCACAGAGTTAAACAAATGCAGCGTAAACAAAAGTCACACCTGAAAGTAATATCCCCAGCAAAGCTATGTTTGTGAACATGGGCTGTGGTGTGCTTTCTCACTTATTTGTTTAGTTTTGGTTACCAGGATCTAACCCTGGGCCTTGGTTGGTAATACACTAGAGCTCCGTGCTGAACTGTGGCCCCAGACCTTGGTCTCTCGCTGCAGCTGTGGGATTAGCTGTGGCATAAGCTTATCTGGGGACCAAAGGTAGGCTGTGCTGTGCCAGCCAGGGTTTTCCCAATGTTTGAGGTCCCATGAGATGTCTTCTGGTGTGTGGCAGAACAGTGGTGGCCCCAGGTGTACCCAGTGTACAGTGGTCTCTGTTTCTGAACTGCAGGAGTCCTCTGGAACTAACCAGTCCAGCCTAGCGGCATAGGTTGATGAGCGCTTTCGCTTATTGGTGGTCTTTTTTTTTTTTTGTCACTTTGCAATTGAATAATTTATACAAAGGCTTTAGTCCTTGGGCAAACATTATATTTGTTGTCTAAGTGCAGAGTTTAGCAGTGAATAATTTTATGACAGACCACATTTAGTATGCCTAGTTATTCAGGGACTTAAAAAAAAAAAAACATGGAGGGACTTTTTAGTCATACTTCCTCTCCGTTCTTAGTCATCTGTTCCTTTTACGGTAGTTGTTAGTGAGTATCTCTCCCTTCTATGATGTTCAACAGTGTAGGCTCGTTACGGTGTTGGCTGTGGTGCTCTGTAAGCTTAATTACAGGATAATCAATGTAACTTGTGAAAACATAATCTAAATGTTGGTATAGTCTCCACATGGCAGAGCCACAGTTGTTACTATGTCAGACTCTTGAGATCGCCAGAAGTCTCTCTTTTGGGTGTCACGTTTTCTCTCCGCTCACACCGCTTCTTCGTTGTCAGTCACACTCAGAATTAGTGACAGGAGACGTTAAAGTTGGTGTTAATGGAGGCTTTGCTTTAATGCGCCGGAAAAGAAGCATTTTTTCCATTCTAGTATTGTGTACATTTAGCTACTTGACCCTAGTGACCTGGCAAATACAATGTTGCACAATTGCACCCTACCTTCCTGAGTACTGAGCGCGCTTGCTCGTCACTGCCTGGTTCTTTCTACCTGTAACAGTCACGCTGTGTGCTCCTGTCAGGGTATACCAGAAGCATTTCTTGTCCCCTTTTCTAAATAGCAGATAAATATCACTCTAACTTCTTCTAGTCCTTCTGCTTTCTCCTCAAACCAGTAGACCTCTTTCCCTAAACTGAACACTGGGACAGGCCTTGAAAACAGCCCTACAGGTAATGATTCATTAAGGTAAGAAAACAAGGATTTTGGTTGATGAGTCAGATAAATGGTAGGTCTTCCTCCAGACCTCCGGCAAGGCAGTGTGTTGCAAAATGTCTTCTGAAGGTCTGGCAGGCGGATGAGTCACCGTGTCCCGACAAACTTGTTGTCTCTCCCCTTGGCCCCTACCTTCCTCCTCCCTACAGTGCCCTCTGTCCTGCATCCGAACTGGAGCCCCACTCCCGCCTCCCTCACTCTTCCTCTCTTCGAACCCAGCTTCCGGAACTCCCGGCTCCTCTCATCCTCATTGTCTTACCCATTAGGAACTTTGGTCTACTGCGATCTACTGTGCAGATTCCATTTTCCTTGTGTACCGTGGTGTGGAGAAGTTTGGAACTTACTCTCTGCAGGACAAAGTGCACGTTCACGAATGCGTGCAGTGGCTCCTGGTTTCATCCACCGCCTCCCGAATGCGTTGACTTTTAGAATTGCAGCAGAAGAGTCTCAGTTTCCTAATGTACTTTAGCCTCAGTTCTCTGCCTCCCCCTGCTTCTGCATGGTGAAATGGGCACAGTCTAAACCTCTGCCGTGGCCTCACTAGGCACAGTGGTGACTTTTATGACTCCTCAGATTATTCCAGTTCACTCTTGCTCTAGAATTACACTACCTGGCTTCAGACCCCAGCTCTCTGCCAGCTGAGTGACTGGTAGTTGGGTAACCACATAAACTTTCAGACACTCAGTTTTCCCATTTGTGAAATGGACTCAGTAATGGTGTCTGACCTAAGAGGATACTTCGAAGATTAAGTGACAGGTAAAGGTATTTAGTGCTCAGTGATTTATTTTTGTTAATCCTTAAGAAGTAACTTGTTGTGTGCCTTTTACTGAGTCATAAGCTCCTTGACTCTTATTTTAAAATGTCTTATTTGTTCTTGTCCAGCGTCTATGGTGGGGCTTGGCATTTTCTTAGTATTGTGATAGGGCTCTAGAGGTCCCCTGTATGCCACTGTGCAGTGAGCCATCTAGAGTCCTCCTGTATGCCAGACCCTGCAGCAAGACCTTTCTTAGAGGCACCTCCCATCACGGTGCTCCTGGGAGGGAGGAAGAAACTGGGGCAGGGAGAGGTTAAGTACCTTGTCTCTGGCCACAGAGCTGGTAAAAGGAGGAATAGAGTTTGATCTCAGGCGCTTTACCACCACACCAGGCTAGCTCTTAGTAAGTGCTTATTAAATATGCTAGAACAAGTGAAATCCAGATAAATAGGCCCGTGAGAGAGCGCTGACAAAATCTAACAGAAAGAGATGTGGCTAAGAAGCAAACCATCAGGCCAGGCATGGCGTACCCTTCTTAGACCCGAAACTCCTGAGGCAGAAGCAGGTGTACTCTGTGAGTTCGTAATCAACCTGGTCTACATAGCAAGTTGCAGGTCAGTCAGGGCTACACCGTGAAATCAGCCTCAAAACCACAAAGAAACAAGGAATAAACGACAAAGGCTTTCAGAAGCCGAAACCTCCCAGAATGTCAAGGGAAAGAGTGGATGAGGAGAAACAGTGACAACCATAAGAAGAAAAACATCAGAGTTAGTAACCTAGGGTGCGGCTGGTCCTTTCGGAGGAGCACAAACCTAATACCTCAGATTAGCTTAAAACCAACATTTAAATTGCATTTTAGGGGCTAGAGAGGTGGCTCAGAGGTTAAAAGTGTTTCCTGCTTTTGCAGAGGACCCAGGTTTAAGCCCCAGCACCCGTATCAGACAGCTTACAACCACCCATAACTCCAGCATCAGAGATCTGACCCCCGGGCTCCTCGGGCACCAGCACACACATGTACACATCCACACACAGACACGTGATTAAAACAAACCTTTTATTATGCGCATGTGCTCATGTTTCACGGTTTGTAGAGTCTAGCCTCTCCACCTTCAGGTTGGCTCCCGGGATCATGCTCAGGTGTATATGGCAAGTGTCCACCTTCTGAGCTGTCCTCACTGGCCCCAAAAGGTTACAATGAGGATTTTTTTTTTTTTTTTGTCCATCACTATAGAGTTAATATAATAACTCAGATAACTAGAAAACTGGACAGAAATACACAAAGAAACTGTTTCACATATTAGACATCAGGCAGTGTGGACCCTAATGCCTGACAGAATAGGAACTGAGGTCACCATTGGTGTAGTTAGTGTACCTGAGCTGAAGAAAGAGGCTGCGGAGGTTGGTATGTGTGAGTCCAGATGCCAGAGAGGAAGGAACCATGCAAAAAAAAAAAAAAAAAGCCCTACACATTTGCATAGGGTCCTTTAAGTCAGGAGAACACCAAGCCAGGTGTGCTGGTGGGTCCCAGGTCACCCTGAGTTTGGTCACATGCTGGGGTATTCGCAGGACCTGCATACCCCACACTCGTGGCAGGGAAGATGTGTTACAGTGGGAGGACCCAAAGCGAAACATCCGCAGAGGGAAGAGGCGTGTGGGGTGAAGTCCGGAGCACAGGGTTCTAAGAATCCCTCCCAGTGACATCATACAGGATGCAGACACACTCAGTTTCCTTAGCAACAAGCTGTGGCGCCGGGTATGTATAAATGTTGTCTCCCCGCGAAGCCTTCCCGAGCCTTGGTGCTAGGGCTTTATTAGGGGCAGCCCTGCTGGGTTAATTCGGCTCTGCATACTGAGCAAAGAACTAGGAGAGACTCCGGGGGACGTTTGGCAGTTTCTGGAGACATTCTGTATTGTCACAACTAGGAGTTGCTGCTGACACGTGGGATAGAAGCCAGGAATGCTGAGAAACAGCTGCATTCCACAGAGTAGCCCCGTGAATGGTGTGGCCTCCAGCGTCCCTAGAGCCACAGCTGAGAAGCCCTGAGCTAGGCTCCAACAGAATTTAAGAGCAAGCCTGGAAAAGATCAAGTTAATTTGCAGGTGACTTAACATGTTGGTCAACTTTAAAAAAAAAAAAAAAAGATTGTTTTTTGCTAATTTCATACCTGTGTGAAAGGCATTCTGGCTATTCTGTCCCCCCAGCCATCTCATTTCCCTCCCACCCCTGCCAACCTCCTCTCCTCCCTATGTGTCCCTTCCCCAGATTTGTGACTTCTAGGTCTGTTTTAGGACCCATTTAGTTTAACGAGGACCATCAGTGTGATCATTGGATTAGGACTATCTATTGGAGCCTGGTGTGGTTACCATTGGGTACATCAGCTGAAGGCAATGACACCCCCTTTGCCTAAATCTGCTGGTAGGAAATAGTTCAGCAGTGAGAAGCAGGGTCCCCGGAGCCTTCCTCTGTTCTTTTATTTATTTGGGGGCTTTGTTTGTTTGTAGATACAGTCTCACTTGGCTGGTGGGGAGCTCGCTGTGCAGACCTGCGGGCCTCTGTCGTCTTAGTGCTGCTGTGCCTGGCTCTCCTCCATTCTTGGCAGTCTGGAATGGGCCACTATTTCACAGACCCCCACATCTCGAGTGGTGTTCGTGACTGCAATGGCTATGTACTTCCAAAAGACACCATTTTGCAGCCTTTCTCTCTACCCCGTCCCCAGCTCTCACAATCTTTCTACCTTCAGCTTTCCTTGAACTGATGTAACAATTGCTTTGGTAAGGGGTGAGTTCCCATCCGTGATTTAGTCTCAGCATTCTGTGTGGCCATGAGTCTGTGCATTCATAGCAGTTTCTTGGAAAGAGAGACTTTTTTGATTAGAGTGGCAATTTGTCTATGGATATAAATATAAACAAATTTTATGTCTATGGATACTATGGGTATAGAAATTGTCTGTGGATATAAACACACACACGAGAGAGAGAGAAAGAGAAAGAGAGAGAGAGAGAGGGAAAGAGGGAGAGAGAGAGGGAAAGAAGAAGAGAGAGAGAGAGGGAGACAGAGAGACAGAGAGGGAGAGAGACAGAGAGACAGAGAGGGAGAGAGACAGAGAAACAGAGAGGGAGAGGTGCTGGTCACTGTAAAGAGGACTAGAAATGCCTAAGAAGGTTAGCTTACAGGCCACTGTTACCAGTGTAATCAAGGATTTAAAATAAGACATGAACATATAAGTATTAAAATGGAAGATTCATTTGAACCAGAAGCATCTGAGACGAACACACCACTGAATGGACATCACAGCAGATGAGAAACTGTAGCAGAGGAGGCCTTGCCCCGTGATGCATGAGGAAGTACGGCTGTAAACGAAATGGACGGGGAGTCTCAGTGACAGGGAGACCCTTACCAAGTAACCCGGAACACATTCTCAGGGTAAAGGGCAAAAATAAATGAAATAAAGTAAGACTCAAAGTACTCAAATTTGATGAAAACCAGCTCTGTGAACCTAAAGAGAATAACACAAAACTACATCATAATCACATTTGCTTCAAAAGCAAAAGACATGATACTGATAGAAATGTCAAAAAAAAAAGCATAAAAAAGTTCCATCTAGAAAAGTGACACTCCCTGTCAGGAGCCGTGCAGCAGAAGACTATAGAAGGACATGCTCGCGATGTTGGAGCAAAGCCAGCGTGAAGCCACAGACCAGGTGAAAGCCCTCAAAAATGAAGATCCACCAAGCCCATTTCATCAGCGAAAGCTAAGCAAGCACTAACCTACACATCAAGAAGGGTAGTGAAGTTCTCAAGTTGAAGAAAGAGCCCAGATGGGAACTCAGATGTGGTAAAGAATAATAGCGCGGAAATGGTAACTATGTAAGTAAACATGGAAGACCCCACTCTGCATGGAGCCCTGGAGACATGCCCCCAGAGAGGGTCTGCGGCCGCTGCCCTGCACCCACGCCGGACAGCTCGCAGTCCCAGTCGTCCGTACCCCAGCTCCAGGGGAGCTCACACCTCTGCCTTTGCACACTTGAATTAAAAATGAATTTTTAAAAAGTTAAAAACAAAAAATAGTTAACTATTTAAAATAAATTTAATAGCATTGTATTATGGCATTTAGAAATTACTTGGAATTGAAATATATGAAACCAATAGACCAGAAACAATCTTAAAAATGTATCCAGAGTGGTCTTGGTACTATTTGAAGGCTATAGTCTCAGTTTAAAATGTTTGGGACTGGAAAGGCCGCTCAGTGGTTGAGTGCTTCCTGCTCTTGGCCCTGTGTTCAGCTCCCAGCATCCATATCAAACAGCTTACAACTTCCTGGAACTCCAGCTCCTTTGGGATTCAGTGCCCTCTTCTGGCTTCTATGGATACCCCTATACACATGGCATACACTCACAAGTGCATGCGTGCACACACACACACACACAACACAATAAAATGTTTAAATTAAAATGTATATTATAAGCATTAATTAAATTAAAATGTATATTATAAGCATTAATAAAAATAACTAATATCCAAATTAAAAAATAAAATACTCAGTCCAAAAGAAAATAAAAATAAACAAAAGGAAATTTTGTTGTTGTTCCTTCTAAAAAGAAAGAAAAAAGAAAACAAATGCAACCCATACCAGTAATTAAATTAACTGTAGACGGCTTAAAGAAGCCAGCCTGGGAGGTGAGGAAGCCAGACTCAAGTGTCTGTTACCTATAAGGAGAGCCCAAATGACTATCATCTACAATTATATTATCTATGCATTTATCATATAAAGACAGGTTAAAAGTTGTTAGGATAGAGAAAAATAAACTATAAACGCTAATCACAAAGAAACTTTGATGGCTTTAGCAATGTAGAGAAAGTAGATTCAGAATTTTAAAAATTACCAGAAATAAAAAAGACATTTTATAATGATTATAGTTCTTTAAGTGTGTTCTCAGTTTGTTTCGCTTTTTTTTTTTTTTTTTTTTTTTTTTTTTTTTTTTTTTTTTTGAAGTAGAGTTCTCTCCTCGAGTATGGATTGAACCTTGGAACTGACAGAGAAGAGTTCAGGAAGCTGTGGCGGGGGCTGGAGGGATGGTCCAGTGGCCAGGAGCCCCTGCAGCTCTTGCAGAGGGGTTCGATCCAGCACCCATGTTGGGTGGCTAACAAGCACCCGTAACTCCAGCTCTAGGGAGACCCAAGGGCACTGATGCCTCTGGCTACCTTGGGCACCAGCACACACTTGTGTATACATACACATAATTAAAAACAGTAAAAACAAATCTTTCTTTAAAGGGTACTGTAACTTCCAATTTGGTTGTTCCGCATTGGGCCATTTATATTGGTGAAAATTCGGTGTTCCTTTTTTTTTTTCTGTTTCTCAGGTTATTCTTATTTATGTGCCTCACCCTCCCTCCCCTGCCACCTCCACCTTGTTACATTAGCCTTAAAGGTCTCCTAAGCCTCAGGAGGACATGAATTTTTCTTCTCAGCACTAATCTTGCCTTTCTGTGTGTGCACACACATGTATGGTAGGAGGCTGTGACCTTAATTTTCTTATCAAGGCTTGTTTGACAGTTGGTATCTTTCAAACCTGTCAAATTTCCAGTGAGATGCCTTTGTATACAGTGGGGCATAAATGGTGAAATTAACTCTAGCACTTAAATTTAATGTAGAACTAAGAAGCTCGTGTTGTTGAGTCCACAGAGAGCAATCATTGATCCTGCAGATAAAAGAGGAAGAACTTCTTTCCAGTGTAGTTAGTAATTCTGCAGAGACTCACAGGCTTACTCTTCCTGGGTCACATTGCCTAAGAGGAGGGTGGAGAAGCTCAGCTCCTGCTGGTGCTGGAATGCAGTGATGAACGTGGCAGGAATTTTCCCTTACGTGACAAAGCTGTCCCTTACCTAGAGGCGGCTCGTGTCCTCTTTTCCCTCTGTGTCCAGCCTTCTCCGGGAGGGCACGTCTTCTGTTTTTCTGGATGGTGCATTGCCTGTGCGCTCAGGAGAATAATGGGAACATGGCTGTGAACAAGATACATTTGTTCACTGGATCAGCTAAACCGGAATGGGGTCGTACAACTTCCTCTGTGTTGTGGCAGGAAATTCCAGAGCAGGAGCCCTGAATAGTCCCTGGCAGAAGTTTCCATTGCCAGGGGCCCCGATGGGCCGCCATCTCTGCACACTTGTTACACATCTGACACTTTGCATGTGGCACAGAGGCTCCTAGGGAATCTGTGTGCTTTTAGAGATTATTCTTTCCAAGGCCTGAGGAAGGTGCAGGCAGTCATCTGGAATAAAGACCAAGGACTCCTGGAAGAAAGTTCTGCTAGTTGACTTTGGAAGGTAGATTTTTACCTCTGAAGAGGGGAGGGATCTCTGTACACACACCTGTCACCCCCACACTGACTTCTTTCTATCACATCCTGTCTAAGCACCAAGAGCAAAGATAGCTTCTCAACCCTGCCAATATTGTGAAAGCCCGCTGAGTTGGATGAGTCATCTGGATGGATTGTACAGTATGAATTCTTTCTCAATGAAACTGTTAAAAGATGCTTCTCTACTTGTTTGAGCTTTAAAGAAATCAATCCAGAGGATCTCTCTCTCTCTCTCTCTCTCTCTCTCTCTCTCTCTCTCTCTCTCTCTCTCTCTCTCTCTCTTTCTCTCTCTGTGTGTGTGTGTGTGTGTGTCTCTCTCTGTCTCTGTCTCTTTCTCTCTCTCTCTCACACACACAGAGGGAAAGAGAGCACAAGTTATTCTGTATGTGTAAGAGTCTGTTTGGAGGTAGGAACTGCAGAGACTGAAGATCAAACCTTTAATTTGCTGGTGTTTAAATGTCCCCCAGTTTTAGCAATGTGGTTGTTGTTACTTACCCTTCTCATGGGTTTTGTAGCACTCTGTAAATCTCACTGAATCCCATTCAGTTATAATCAAGATGCTGTTTTATTTTGATTGAAAGAGTATGAAATCTTTATAGTTGTGTAATATAGGCTATTGCTTTGAAATGCAATCCTTGGTCCAAAAGATAAAATAAAATTATTTGAGCAGCTTTCAAAGACCAGCAGCTAGTGTACAAATTGTCACTATAAACAAGGGCATTTTCTTTTTAAGATCATGTATACAGAGTATCTTGTCATATCCACAATCCCCTTTCCTCTCACTCCCTCTAGACACCCCTCCCAACATGTCCTCTCTCTTATGGGGGTGGGAGGCAGCCCACTGTGTCCAGCTAATGTTGCCTTCTGGGTGTTGGCTGCGTCTCGTGCATGTCTGTGCAGGTGACCATGTCGTGTCCAGAAGACAGCATTTTGCAGTGTTTCCTCCATCCTGCAGCCCCTCTATTCTTCTGCCTCTTCTTTCAGGATGTTGCTGCGCCCTGTAGGGGTTGACGGACATGTTCCATCTAGACCTGGGCATTCAGCAGTCATTTATTCTCAGCACTTTGACTAGTTATGAGTCTCTGTATTACCTGCTGCTCAGTGCAGAAGAAGCTCTGCTGGTCAAGGCTGAGGTGTAAGCTTTTAGACAGTCTGTCTGTTTATTAAAACAATAATAGGTTCCCTCATAGGGCCTATGGCCTCCAGAACTGTGACTTTTGACTAAGTTTTCAGGACCTGGCCTGAATTCCTTCCTGTGGAGCAGGCCACAAATCCAAGCGGTTGGTTACCCCCCTAACCTCATGCCACTATTGCACCAGTGAACACATCTTGCCTGGCATGGCACCATTGCAGAGTTCATCACTGGATAATAATACTATCAATGCCTTTTCTGTACCAGCAGCTCATATACAAAGCTATTATCACACTCTAGATGATGTATTACTCTTCAGAGACAGGATCTTACTATGTAGCCTAGATTGTTCTTGAACTGCCAAACTTTCTACCTTAGACTCCTGAGAGCTATATATTTTATATGTTTTTTTTTATTTTCACACATACATTTCTTCTAAGTTTCCAGTATTTTTTTGAAAATTGAAAAAATATCATTAAATAAAATGTACATCTACCTTTCCAAAATAGTAATCCCTTACCACTGCTATTTATATTTTGTAATATTTGTGTTACTGCTATTTATATTTTGTAATATTTGTGTTAGTTATCTTTTGCTATGTAACAAATAAACTTAAAACAATAGACATTTATTATCTTGCTTTCTGTGAATCAAGAATTTGTCTCAGGGCTGGAAAAATGGCTTAGTGGTCAAAGGTACTTGCTATTCTTCGAAAGGACCTGAGTTTGGTTCCCAGAACCCACATGATGGCTCCAGGGGAATCTAACACCCTCTTCTGGTCTCAGCAGACACACACATGGCATACACACGTGGCACATACATGTAAATAAAATAATAAAAATAAATGTTGAAGGAAGAATTTAAGCATGACCTTGGACGCTTGTGCCGTAGGCGGTTCGGTGTCAGCAGAGGACACTGTCTTGTTTACAGGCCACAGCGAGGGAAGACTGGCTTCCATCAGAGCAAGCTAGAGAGCAGGAAAAGGCAAGCGAGATGAAAGTCATAGTCATATCTTGAAAGCAAGGTCCCTTTGTCGCATCTGTTAAAATTTAAAAAAAAATTATACCCAAGGGGAAGAGAATTTCACAAGAAAGTAGATACCAAAGGCAGGAGAAATGGGGTTCATCTTAGAGCCTGCTTACTTTGTTTCTCTCAGAAAGTTCTGTATAATATACATGTTTCAATTTAGATTTAATTTGTATTACTGACTTTGAGGTATCTTTTGAAAATCCTAGTGATACTCAGAGACGGAGTAGATAAAAGATCGGGTAACAATACGCTAGTGCTGTTGCCTCACTTCCTGTCTCCCTGCCTCTGTCTAGGTTGACTCAGACTCTTAACAGCTCCTGGAGCTGGGTGTGCTAGTTCTTCAGTCCAGGCTGAGGCAGGAGGATTGCTTGACTTTTGGAATTTTAAGGCAGTCAGGGAAGGAATGAAACAAGATCCCATCTCAAACAAAGTTGCAATTAGGAGAAACCGAGAAGGTTGGTGGAACAGGGACCAGAAGAAGCAGCTGTTCTATGCTCTGCACCAAAACATTGCCACAACCACACCCAGCCACAAAAGAGGTTAGGAAATGTAGTCTGAGCAGATGGACTCGAACCCATTTCACCGTGGAAGAAAGGAGTACAAGTATTGAAGGGGAAGTTAGGCATTTCTGCCAAAACTTACAGTAGCACAGAAGTGGGGACCACACAGCTGCTCATGTTGAGGCCCACCCACAGCTGAGCAATCGAGTCCCAACTCGGAGCTCCTTACTCGTTTTGCTTTGGTTTTGATTTTAAAGCATATTTTCATGTATATGGATGTTTTGCCTGCATGTATACCTGGGCGCCATATGTGTATCTGATGCCTGCAGAGGCCGGAAGTGGGTGTTGAGTTCACTAGGACTGGAATTTGAGATGATTGTTAGCTACCACATGGGTGCTAGGAATCGAACGTGGGTCCTTTGGAAGAACAGCCAGTGCTCTTAACCATTGAGTCATGTCTCCAGCCATAGCTTGCCACTCTTAACTAACACTGATGGTTACTAACTAGGTTATGGAGCTTCACAAACCTGTCCAGATCGAGAGGAAGCCTAGGGAAGGGCAGGCACCCCAGCAGCTGTGACGACTGAGAGCAGAATGTCCAGTAGCCAGTACGGACACACGGAAGACCGAGGCGGAGGCAAGCTGGCAGCGCAGGGGTATGTGGCGCAGGGGCAGGAGTCCTGTGAACTGGTCGGGCCTGGAGGCCTGTACTACACATTAAGCCACTGACGATGATTAACCATGCTGCAGAATTCTACACTGCGGTTGAAAGAAAAAGGGTCTTGGCACTCTAAACTTCAGAGTTAAGCTTCACCAATTAGCTGGGAAATTCCTTTGTGTGGAACATTCTATAAAAATGCTGTCAAGTAAAGGAACGGTCCCTCTCCTCGCTGTATTCTTCACCTTGACTAATTATTGCTTGCATACCGTTTCTGTAGGAAGATGTTTTCCAAAGCCCATTTCAGGAGTCTAGGGTCACACATTTCTCAGAGCAGTTGGTACTAGTGAGGTCTTCGTTTTTAAAGAAGTGTTTTCTATCCGTTACTTTCAAACATTGAAGATTGTAAGCACAGAGTAGTTACCCCATCCGTGCTTGTCATCTTCCAGGAACTAGAATCTGTTTGGTTACAGTGTTGCTGAAGGTAGGATTATCAAAGTGTTCTCTTGTTCTCATGTTTGGAGTTCGCCTGCATCCTAATTAGTTTTACAGATATCAGTCCTGATTATTCTTTCCCATTTATCCCATGGCAAGCTCTCACCCATTTCAGATTTGGTTTGTCACAAAGTAAATCCTATCAGACATGTAAAACACGGTCAACAACAGGAAAAATTGCTATAAATAGTCCAGTCAAGTTTAAAAGTTTACTATATAAAAGTCTTTATTAAGGGATTAGTAGAGGCTACAGATGGGAAAATAATTTGGAAACATTTATCTGACTGTGGACTAGTATTTAGGATATGTAAAGAATTGTCAACCAGATAGCGCACACCTTTAATTCCAGCACAGGCAGAGGCAGGTGAATCTCTGTGAGTTCAAGGCCAGTGTGGTCTAGAGGGTTACAGGACAGCCAGAGCTGCACAGAGAAACCCTGTCTTGTAAGAAACAAAACCAACTAAACAAATAAACAAAAAAGAATTGTCAAAATTCAGCACTGGGTATGGGGGATGTGGTCCAATGGTAGAACTCTTAGCATGAATTTTTGTGTTCCCACCTGAAACATAAAAGCAAAACAAAACTAGTTTTTAAAAACTAATTAAAATATGATAAAAGTCATGAAGAGAGACACTTCATTAAAGATACTGTGCATAACCCCAATAGGAAAATACAAATGAAGATGAGGTGTGTGTGTGTACGTATGTATGTATGTATGCATGTATGTATGTATGTATGTATGTATGTGTGTACGTATGTATGTATGTGTGTACGTATGTACGTATGTACGTACGTATGTATGTACGTGTGTACGTACGTATGTATGTATGTATGTGTGTATGTATATTAGTATGTGTGTAATATATTATATAATAGACTGATATATATCTCAGTCAGAATTTTCATGGTTGTGACATGGCCCGAGGAAAGAACTGGAGGCGGCTGTAAAGGATTCAGCCCGGCCCCTCCTCTGCTGTGTATGAGCTGTGGTGAGTCGAGCATCGTGGAGAGAGTTTTGTGCCTTGTGTTGGTCCCAAAGCTGAGAGAAGGAAGAGCCAGGAGTAGCATATACCACTCAAGGGAGACCCCATGACTGCTTGCTCCAACTAGGTCCCATCTCCAAAAGTTTTTCACTTCCCCGTATCGCCATCAAATGATGACCACTACTTCGGTAAGAGCCCTCCCGACCCAGTCACCTTTTGTTAATGGATCCACCACTTGGAGGGCACTCCTTTGCACATGAACTTTTTATTGTAGGCTATGAAAATGCTAAGATAGGAAACTGAAAGTTCTGACTGCTGGCATGGGTGCAGAGAGACTCTGCAGACATCGGGCCGCTAGGGCATGTAGGATGCGTAAGGCGCCTTGGAAGACACCTTAGCAGAGCATCCTGCTATGTGCGTGTTTCTTTGCTTGTTTTTCGAGGCAGGGTCTCCCTGTGTGGCTTTGGAGCCTGTCCTGAAACTCGCTTTGTAGACCAGGCTGGCCTTGAACTGCCTGGCCTGCAGATGATTCTTTTTTAAACAAACTAAATATGCCACTGCCACACTACCCAGTAGCTGCACACTGGGGCATTTATTCCAGGGAAACAAAAGCTTAACATCCTACAAAAACCCACATACAGACTCCACAGTGACTTGCTAATATTCCCAGACTAAAATCATTCCAGAATCTCCTCAGTGAATAAATAATCAAAGCTTGATTCATTTAGTGCTGGTCAGTGATGGAAAAGAACTAGCCAATGACTCAGGCCACAACTGGATGAGCTATGCTGAATGAAACAAGCCAATTCAGAGAAGTTCATGCCGTATTATTCCACGTATATAACATTTTTAAAATTTATTTTGACTTTGTGTTTATTGGTGTTTGTCCACGGTGTCAGTTCCCCTGGAACTGGAGTTACAGACAGTTGCCAGCCGCCACACAGGCGCTGGGAATTGAACCCGGGTCCTCTGAAGAGCAGTCAGTGCTCTTAACTGCTGAGCCATCGCTCCAACCTGTGTAACATATTTTAAATGACTGAATCGCAGAAATGGAAGACAGATCAGATTCCAGGATTTATGGAAAGCATGAAAAAGGACAGTGATTATGATTGTAAAATGGCCGCCCAAGAGATTTATGTAACAGTAGCAAAGTTATGTATCTTATATCACTGTCAAAATCCTATGCTATAGATGTACAATTTGTTAGTTACCATTGGAGGAATTGGTGAAGGATACTTCGGGTCTCTTAGATTATTTCTTGCAAGTTCACGTAGAAATGCAATCTCAAGATGAAATACAGCTTAAATATTATAAAGCTCTTTAGAACTTCACCAGACTGTGAACTCTGAGGATGAGGTTGGGTGGGAGGTGAGTCCAGGCATCTGCATTTCCCAGTAGCGAATCGAGTGTCTGAGTAGAAGATACCTGGAGAAGTTGACATGCCGCTTCAGGAGCAGAAGCAGGGGTCTCGATAGATCCATTCTCTAAGCCATGGCTGGCAGTGCACCAGCACAGTGCTGATCCAGTCTGTGCCCGCTCGCCAGGCAGCAGTGTTTTTAATCCCAGAGCTTGGGAGGCAGAGGCAGGGGGATCTCTGAGTTTAAAGCCAACCTGGTCTGCATAGCGAGTTCCAGGACAGCCAAGACTACACAGAAAAACCCTCTCTTGAGAAACCAAAACAAAAAAAGTCTGAGGGAGGGACTGGAGAGATGGCACTTAACCCTGTCAAGGACGCCAATTCAGTCCTCAGGACTGCGTGGTAGTTCACAACTCTCGGTACCTCTAGTTCTAGAAGATCTGACGCCCTCTTCTGACTTCTGCAGACAAAACACGCATACGCATAAAATAAATAAATGAATAAATATTTTAGGGAAATTTTTGTTTTGTGTATAAAATTTCAGTAAGAAACAGTATAAAATGACAAGACTTACACTGAGTCAAAACAACATAAAATGTAAAACAGTCTGAGGGAAATATTCCGGTCTCCATGAAGTTGGTAGTTTTTTGTTTGTTTTTCAAGATGGGTTTTCTCTGTGTAACAGTCCTGGCTGTCCTGGAACCCTCTCTGAAGACCAGGCTGGCCTTGAACTCACAGAGATCGCCTGCATTTGCCTCTAAAGTGCTGGGATCAAAGATGTGTGCTGTCACTGCCCGGCCATGCCTATAATTTAACTGAAGCAGAAAATAATAATCATAGTTCATTAAATTGCTATGAGATGATGGATATTTTAAGGGAAAAAATTAAAGCATTATTTAGGGGTTAAAGATAGAAAAATTACTAAATAGCAAGTTTAAGTAGGGTTTGAATACAGAGCGGGAACATTTATGCCAAGTCCTGAAGGAAATAAGGGAGATAGCCATTGTGATAGAACCTCAATTAAGAGACTATCAATGGTTATCATATTTAAGTTTGGGATACTAAAGGAATGTCCTCCAAGGGACATTGCTACCTATTTTAAATGTATAATGCATTTGCAGTTATACAAGGGACAGTTATAGCATATTTGGCATAATAATGACCTGGTTAAATATATAATGTTTTTGTGATTGAACATGGGATAGTTATATCATGTTTAGGTGTTATTATGACCTGGTTATTGTTTTAATTTGGAAATTAATGATGACATAAGGAGATAAGATTGTGCCAGGTTGACAAGGGGTGGACTTGTGATGGGTATTCTTGGTTGTCAGCTTGACTATGTCTGGAATGGACTACAGTATAGAAATGAAGGGCACAGTTGTGAGAGTGTGAGAGGTTGCTTTTGCTTGGTTTGAAGTGGGTGAATCCACCTCTAGTCTGGACCTTTGAGGTAGGAAGACACACACCTTTGATCTGGATCTTGAGGAGGGAAAACACACCCTTAATCTGGACCACACATTCTGCTGGAAGCCAGTATAAGGCCATAGAAGAAGGAAGCTTTTGCTTTTTGCCTGCTTACCCTGTCTTACTAACACATCCATTCCTTCACTGGCACTGGAGCCTACTTCTTTGGGTTTCCAGCACATACTGAAGACCAGCAGAGACACCCAGCCTTATGGACTGAGCAACTACTGGGTTCTTGGACTTCCCATTCATAGCCAGCCATTGTTGGATTAGCTGGACTGAAGCCTGTAGGTCATTCCAATAAATCTCCTTTATTAAAAAAAATACACACACACACACACATATTCATATATCATTCTGAAAGTTCTGTTACTCTAGAGAACTATAACATAGCTATGACCACTATAGATCTGGAGGAGAAAAGCTCCCATATAAACTTTCAAGAGCTAGCAGAGGAAAGGTGTTGGTAGAATGAGGATAAGAAAGGAGAGCAATTTGTGATGGGGTTCTAGGGACACTAAACGTGGAGAAGGTGCTGGGAGGTGGTGGCGCATGCCTTTCATCCTGGCACTTAGGAGGCAGAGGCAGGCAGATCTCTGAGTTTGAGGCCAGCCTGGTTCCAGGACAGGCTCCAAAGCTACAGAGATACTGTCTCGGGGGGGGGGGGGTGGGAAGGAGTGGAGAGGTGTTGCACGTTTTATCTTTTACTGATTGAAATGGGAGGTCACTGTTGGATTTGGAGTAGAAGAATGCCATGACCTAACCTATATATATATATATATATTTTTTTTTTTTTTTTGGTTTTTTGAGACAGGGTTTCTCTGCAGCTTTTTTAGTGCCTGTCCTGGAACTAGCTCTTGTAGACCAGGCTGGCCTCGAACTCACAGAGATCCGCCTGCCTCTGCCTCCCGAGTGCTGGGATTAAAGGCGTGAGCCACCACTGCCCGGCTAACCTATGTTTTTAAAAGGCAATTCTGGGAGGCTGGAGAGATGGCTCGCATCTAAGAGCGCTGGCTGTTCTAGCAGAGGATTTGGGCTCCCAGAACAACATGGTGCCTCCCAACTATCCCAAACTCCAGCTCCAAGGGATCCAGTACCCTCTTTGACCTCCAAGGCATACATGGTGCACATACCATCATGAAGGCAAAGCACTTTAACACATGAAATCTAAAAAGTAAAATAAAAAGAATCAGTCTGGTTATGTTGAGATGAGGCAGTTGAGGACCATGGTAAGGAGGTGGAGAGAGAACAACCCAGGCTGGAGAAGGCTTTGCAGTTGAATTTGCATACTGATCTTGCAGAGGACCCGAGTTTGATTCCCAGCACCCCAAATCTGTGGCTCTATCCCCAGAGGATCTGCACCCTCGTCTGGCATCTGTGGGCATCTGCATTCACATGTACACTCACACACATACACATAAATAAGATGAAACTTAGGGGACAAGGGAAAGTATAACCTTCAGAAGCTTTGTCAGTGCTCCTGAGGTGACACCGAGGTGACCGATTCAGAGAGGTCTGGTGATACTAGAGTTGTGGTTGTTCAGGCTGTTGTTTTTTTGTTGTTGTTGTTGTTTTTGTTTTTAATTTTTTTTTCTTTTTTTTTCTCTTTTTTCTCATGGTTTATTTTTTTTGTATTTTGATGGATATTTAAAAATTTCCATCTCCTTCCCTCCTCCTCCCCCCTCCCTCCGCTCCTCCTCCCCCTTCCCGCCCCTCCTTCTCCCCCTTCCCTCCCCTTCCCTCCACCCATACCTCCCCTCCGTCCCTCTCAAGGCCAAGGAGCCATCAGGGTTCCCCACTCTATGCTAAGTCCAAGGTCCTCCCAACTCCCCCCAGGTCCAGGAAGGTGATCGACCAAGCTGAGAAGGCTGTTGTTTTGTGTGTTGTGGTTGTGGGCTGGAGTCTGGGCCTTGTACATGCTAAATAAGCCCTCTACCCCTCATCTGCCTGCCAGGCCTGGGTTGGATGGATAGGTAGGTGGGTGGGTGGATGGATGGATGGGTAGGTGGGAGGATGGGTGGGTGGGAGGATGGGTTTGTGGATGGATAGATGGGTAGGTAGGTGGGTGGGTGAGAGATTGAGAACAGGGTATCCTGTCAGATTGGAAGAGGGAAATGATGGCAGCTCCAAGCCTTTCAGAGCTGGGGACTTGTGTAAGTGTTGCCATTAGCAGAGAAGGAATAAGCAGCAATAATGCAGCTCTGAGGGGAAGTGGGGGCAGAATGTTGAATTCTAGATGTCCACATTTCCAACTGGAAATTCAAGTCTGGAGATACACATTGAAAGTTACACTTAAGATGATGCAACTAGATAAATGAAGTTTAGGGAAGAGACCCAAGAACTGAGCCCCTGGGACAGTTTCAGAGGCCAGAGAAGGGAAAGGCCTGCTGGGAGAGACGGGAAGTGCGGGCCTGTGTAGGGAAGCGACTGGTGGTCTCCAGAACAGAGGGGCACTTTGCTCAGTGCTCTAAATGAAGCGTCAAATGATTTGTTTTTGGTTCCTGAGAAAGGGAAGCATAGCATTAAAATATAATCCAACAGTTCCATTCCATTTCTAGGCTTATTTCTCCCAGACTGGAAGGAGAGGAGTTCACACCCATGTGTGCATGAAAGTATTTGTAGTAGCAGCATCGTTCTCACTGACCAGAAGGTAGAAACCCCAAATCTACATCCAGAATTGAGCACAATATAAGATAGGGGCGGAGGGGGGTTTAGACCTGATGTTGTATATTCATAATCCTAATGTTTAGGGGACTGAGGCAGGAGGGCTACCAGGAGTTTGAGTCCAGCCTGGGTTACAAAATGAAACCCTGTTTCAAAATGCAAACAGAAAAAAAAATATAATAGCACAACTTTTATGAATCTGAAAAACATACCAAGTGAGAGAAACCAGACATAAAAGGACAAATATTGTGTGTTGGCATGTGAGGTGCCAAGAGATAGAGTTGGAGTAAAACAGGCTTCCAGAAGCTGGGGCAGCACAGGAGAGAGAATAATTGTTCAATCTTTATAGAATTTCTCTTGAATTCATAAAAAAAAGTTCCAGGAACGGACAATGTAACATTCATTGTATACTAGTGTACAAGAAATTTCTGCTACTGAACTATATACTGACAAAAAGCTTGAAATAGTCCATGCAGTTTTTTTTTTTTTTTAAAGTGTGGGGCTGGACTGAGGGTATAGCCCAGTAGTAGAACACTTGAATAGCATGCTCCAAGGATCCGGGTTCGATCCCCAGTGCATATTTAAAATGCATAAGGAAGATGCTGGGGATGGTGGTGCATGCCTTTAATCCCAGCACTTGGGAGGCAGAGGTAAATAAGCCAAAAAAAAAAAAAACCCCAAAAAACAAAAAAAAATCCCTGTCATTTCTGTTCTAGGTTGGCTTTAGGCTTGAATCCCTTTGTATGTTCCTTAATGCATGGTTTTTTTTGCACTCCTTTGTAGTTCATATTGTAGTCATCACAATTAAAGAGAATAATGTCCCTGTGTACAGGCCATTATCATCAGAAGACCGGGAGAGAGCCAGTTATTACAAAGTGAGCCAACTGAAGTGTTAGAAGGCCTTGAACTTGAGATATTCTTGTCTCTGCTTCCTCAGGGTTATATTACAGAGTTGTTATGCTCACACGAGCATATCGTTTAAATACTATATTTTAAAATAATGTGTGTGTACACTATGGAAAACTATTCTCTCAAATACTGTTTTTTGAAAATAATGTCTCAAGTGCACTTCAGTAATTTTCTTGCGAAAACAGCATTTCTGCTAATGCCACAGAGCCGATAGGGAGAATGCCTGGAGGTTTTGTGGCACAGCCTATTTAACAACCGTGACAACTCAAGAATTGTGAGCAGCCTCGCCTCCTTGTCTGGGCTCTGTCGGCAGCATTGTGTCTACTGGCAAACCCTTAACATTCTGCTTCAGCCAAAGCCGTGCCGATGATGGTCTAGGAAATGTTTACAGAGTGTTTTCAGGTCTTGGTAGTATCTGTATTTAAAACAGCTTTGCTTTCAAAAGCCACCGTTCTTAAAAAATATATATAGCAAATTTGAAATAAAATAGCATGAGCCTAAAATTGCTTCTCAGTCTTGATGAAACAAAGGCTGGGGTTGCCGTGGCCCGGGAGCGAGCTCTCACTGCTTTGTGGGATTGCAGAGGTGAATTTCGATGGCTGGAAGATAGATGGATGCCAGATGCAGTTTGACATAGATTCAGGCAGCTGCTCCGAGCGAGGCTAGGTTTCATTAGCTGGTAAGTGCGCCAGCAGATGCAGCAGCGTGGGGCCCCACATGCCAAAAGGACAGTGAGAGCAGCCGAGCAATACAATATTCACCAAGTGATTGTAATCTCGGAGATCGAGTGTCACCAATCAGTTTCCAGGTTAGAGAAAACAATGCATTTGAAGCCAGTCGAGGGCCCAGGTCTTTGTCCACTTGGGGAAGAAAAAAATTTCCCCCTCTTTTGTTTGTTAGTTTTAAAACAACAATCACAAAAAAAGTGCATTAAACCCATACAGGTAGATGCAATTAAAAATCATGTCAAGCCGGGCAGTGGAGGCACACACCTTTCATCCCGGCACTTCGGAAGCAGAGACAGGCAGATCTCTATGAGTTCGAAGCCAGCCTGGTCTACAGAGTGAGTTGCAGGACAGTCAGGGCTGTTACACAGAGAAACCCTGTCTTGAAAAAAAAAAAAAAAAACCCTGTCAAATTCCCTAGCACACACACCCTTCCTAAAAATTATCACAGCAAGGCAGATATTCCTCAATAAAGGGGCCAGTGAGTCTGTTGAAGTGAAAGTCTTAGATGAAGTCCCCAGGCCTCTGCCAGCCTCCAAGTTGTCCCCTGCTATCCCTGTCAAATTCATTCTCTAAGACAAACAGCAACAACACAGAAGTCTACACAGAGAAAGCTTACGTGCTTTTGAGACCATGTGATCTGCATAGGTAGTGTTGAAAACTACGTACCTGTAGTTTTTAGTGAACTTAAAAAAGTTCTAATGAAAGGTTTTTGCTGTAGCTACTGGTGAGGTCAGCAGTCCTTATGTCGCTGACTCCAGGTAGCAAGCTGGACTTCTGTGCCCCTGTTTTGCTGTCTGAAGAAAGGAGCCTTTATTTAGTGTATCTTTAAAACTTGTTAAATTCCCTTGACCTAATGTATCGGCGGTGCAAGCATTTCACATAGGGTAACTGTATTCATTAAAAGTGACACACAATTGCCTATTGGTTTGACATGCACATGTTTGAGAACCAAGCCTGTTGCAGCTCCTGCTTTTCTTCCAGTCTTAGGAATGCCTCGCATATCATGGCTCTGAGGCTTTAGGGAGTGCTTTTCTTCAAATCTCGGTGCTCAGCTCATGACATGAGTGGGACTTGTTCTTGGAGAAGAGGAACTTCTATTCTACGGGTTTCTTATTAGTATTTTATTTAATAATCTATTTTTTAGTCTATAAAATGGTTAAAGTTTTGGGAATAAACTAAGATAGAATGCCTATATGTTCAAGAATAAATTATAATGTTAATGACTAGCTAGCTACAGGATGCCCTTCCCAGTTTGCATGCATTCTGGGATTAATTGTGTTATATTGCTTACGAGGTCTCTGAAGTTTATTTTTTTCAGAGCAAAGCTCTCATTTGTGAATTTATACCTGAATTAAAAGCAATAATATTTGAGCTTGAGAGATGGCTTGCCAGTTAAGAGTCCTGGCTGCTCCTCCAGAGGACCAGGTTAGTTTCTCAGCACCCACATGAAAATTCACAACCATCTGTGACCCCAGGTTCAGGGGATCTGATGCCTTCTGACCTCCGAAGGAACCAGGCGTACACATAGTGCTGACGTACGTGGACAAAACACTCATATACATAAAAATAAATAAACATTTAAAAAATAAAGGGAGTAATATTTTAGGTGATGAGGCTTTACTTCATCTGAATCTTAGAGAGTTACTTTATAGCCATCAAACTCCCACCCCCCATTTTCTTCCTGCTAGCTCCCCCCTTCCTCTGGGATTCTAGCACTGTTGGCAGCTTCATTAGATGACCTAACTCTTGAGACTTTTTTTTTTCCGTGTACATGGTATTCAACAAGGCTTTGTACGCAGACTGCTTGGGTAGAGGGGGATTGGGCTCACGGAAGTGTTGCGCTCACACACTCGCTCAGACGGCATTTCTCTTTGAAGACCCGTCCAGCCTGTCTCAGTTCTTGGGCTTTCGTATTTACTCTCACCCATTTTACTTCCGCTTTGCCCTGTGTGTGATCTGACCCTTCTCCTCCTTAGATGTGAGACGTCAGAGCTGGTGGTGAGAACAGCATAGGAGTCCTTAACCTCAGAGGCTAAGCTGTCCCCTCACAGAGTGCCCCAAAAGAGCAGGGAACAGCAGGTGTTGTATTTAGCTCGCAGCACAGGACTCTTTCAGTATTTCTGTGTTCTAGATGTCTTCCTCTTACACAGATATCCTCGGGAAATTTAGCATCTATTGTTATGAGAAAAGTTAGTGTGCCCAGAGAATCCGGAGAACCTTGGAGGAAAGTGCCAATAAATGAATCCAAGTCATTACTGTTAACTACCAACCAATACAAAGCCACTTTTTTCATTTTCCTCCTCAGTGAAACCATACATTTAAGCATCCTGGCTCAATGACTTCTTTTATGTGTGTTGTGTCTCTTTAGTTTGTCCTTTGTGGTTTTGTTTATGGTGCAGGGGATTGAACTCACACGTGTCAAGTCTGCTCTGCCACCGATCTGTATCACAGCCTTCCCTAAATTTAAAGGGGAGACTGATTTTATTTGGGTAGTATTGTGCTAAGGTAAAAAAACTGTTGATGTGTTAAACTTGCATAGCCGAACTGTCTGCAGTCATGCTGTTCTGGCCTGAGAGGCATGAGTAGGAGTTCCTAAGGAGGACTTATGTGATATATATTTATATGTAGCTGTTTATATAAATATATAAAATTATGTTTATATTATAAATATAAAATGTAATATATATTATATATACTATATAAATATCAGTATATATTTTTAATAAAAGCACAAAGCCTCAAAAGACACTTCTAACTTTATTCTTACATATATTTATTTTATTATATCATATGCTATATAATACTTACTATATTTATGAATATATATTCTTATTTATATTTATTCACATAGACTGTAGATAAAATGCCTTATGGATAGCAGCCTTTGGGTACACTGAGAACCTGAGGATGTACTTTTTTAACCGTCCTTCTAGTCCTTAGCCTTCTAACTTCAGTTATGAGAAACAAAGACCCGAGGTCATTTAAGCTGGTGATTGTCAGTGTCTGAAGCCCCTAGCCTCTCAACCCGGGGTCAGAGAACTCTCCGTGTCTGTGATTAGCACCAGCGTAATGGGGCCAGAAGGATGGGCCACTCCAAGCAGGGCCAAAGCTCTCTATTTTGTGTGTGTTCTCTGCTCTCAGGGCTCACTCACCAAGCTCCTATTGTATTTTGTTTCTTTGATGATTTTTCAAGACAGGGTTTCTCTGTGTAGCCCTGGCTGTCCTGGAACTCGCTCTGTAGACCAGGCTGGCCTCCCGAGTGTTGAAATTAAAGGGGTGCACCACTGTCTCTGGACTCCTGCGTTTTAAAGCCATTGAAGAAGGGAGCTGATCCTTCCTAGTCTTCGTTGTGTTTTCTTCTTACAGTGTAATTAAGGCTAAGGACAAGATCGTTAAGAATTCAGTGTGGCTGGATGTGGCAGCAGCTGACATGGTGGCTCATGCCTGTAATCCCAGCATATGGAGGGTATAGAAAGTGGGTCAACAGTTCAAAGTCATAGCAAAGGTAGTGACTTATACTGGTGAGACCTCCTCTAAAAACAACAAACCCGTGCAGACTCAACCAAAACAACACACCAGTTGAGAGTCTTACTCTTCGCTCTTGGTGGTTTGCGAGACAGTCTCGGTTAAACTTTGCGTAGGACCTTACAATTATATTACATTATGTACATTGTATACATTAGTACATTCAGATAATGTTAGACAAAAATAGTGGGACTGGTTTGATATTAAATTGCAGTGGCAGGGGCCAGTTTGAATGCTAGTCAGCTAAGAATTTTTTTTTTTTTTTTTTTTTTTTTTAGTGAAAATAGCTTCTTCCTGTCCTCTAGCCTGACCTAGTACGGGGATGGAGTTGCATCTCCTCTCCAAAGCACCATAGCATTGTCACAGACCCTTACATAAGATCTGTCACAGTGCAGTGCTGACTAAGTCTGCCGGAGATAGGTAGCTGGGTTCTCCAACTCCAGGGGCCACCAGCATGGTGGGGAACTCAGTGTGCAGTCTGTTGTAATTGCTAGCAACAGTAGCTTCCGCCATTGGTCCTCATTTTCCATAAGCAATCCGTGGTCCTCAGCAGCAACACTAGACTCTGACTGTGGCTCCTCCCCTCTCCCTCCTTTTTGAGGCGTGGTCTTGCTATTTGACTTATCCTTTCTTCTCCTGCCTGAGCTCCTGATGGTGCCCAATAGCTAGCCTCTGCTTGAGCTCTGATGGTGCCCCCAAAGCTAACCTCTGCTTGAGCTCCTGATGGTGCCCCCATAGCTAACCTCTATCCATTTTTACAGACAAGGAGACTAAGGTCAGTGCCGGGTCAAGCTAGAACTTGAAACCCTGTGTGTCCCAGGAATGTTTGACTTCAAAGTCAGTGTTCCTTAGAAATGTCAAACATATTGAAAATAGCTTGCTCCAAATGACACTTCATTATAAATAATCTCAAAATGCCCTATATGGTTTTCCTACAAAAGAACTGAACTCTAATGGCGTAACAGTGGCCAACCTCGTGAAGAGCTTCTGTGGAGACAGTCACGAAGTCAGGATGATGTGTGACTCAAGGTGCCTCTACTGTGCAGCGTACCGTCTGGGGTGGCTGCTGCAGAGTCACATGCAGCACCCCTTGTGTGGTGGGGGCAGAGGAGGGTGAGCAAACGTCAGGCAGGCAGGCTTCATGCCCCACCCAATGGCTCATCATGGCATTTTAGGCTGTGTGTGTCATCGGCCTATGTGGGCTGGAGCAGCATGGAAGCAAGCATAGTAAGTATCTGGAAATACAAAGACCAGTGAAAAGGCATTGTGTTACCTGTGGCCCTCCAAATAGCACCGATGCTTGGGAAATCTGTACTTTGGGGGCTTTCTGTCTTTCTAGATAATGCTTTCACTAGCTGAAACCAACTTAACGTTTTCTATTTAAGTGTCTAAGATTCAGTTGTAAAATTTCACTCGAAGCTAAAGCTGTTTATAGAAACTAGCTGGTGTGTGGGCATACTAAAAAGAAAAAGACAGGCTATATTTAAAAGAAGATCTGTTAAAGTTTTTCTGATCCATGCCACTAGGTAGGCAGACAGACAGATCCCCACATAGTTCTCATCAGAGTTTGTTTTTAGAAATGTGCTTCGGCAAAGAGCCTCTCACTCGCCATTAGCCAAAGTAGCACTGCGGAGTCCCAGGATGGGCTCTGGTGCCCAGACTGAGGGGCTTCCTGAGCCAGTTTTCCAAGTGCACCCCAGAGCAGCTGCTGGGCCTTTGCAGACCGCTCTGTAACCTCAAGGGCAGTTGCCAGTTTTAGAGGGTGTGGCACAGCTGGACCGTCGCCGTCCTCACCCAGGGGATGGCAGTGCCGCAGTGGTTTCCTGACAGCACAGATTTACCGAGTTCTTAGGGTGTTGGAAAGCTGCTTGCACATCAGCAGGACGTGTAGATTTGCAGCCATAGCTCATGCAGGAACTTCTGCTTCTATAGCGCACTAATGTTCTATAGAGACCTTATATTTTTCTCTAGGTGTATCAGTCTTGCTTGATGCAAGGAGGTCCTATGAAAATCTTACTTTATACAGTTGTTGCTATGGTCAGTGTTATTATGTACTTTGCATAGGCAGTGTTGATACTTCCTTTTCTCATGACTGGGAATCATTAGACTGCTAAGGTATTCAGTTGAAATAAGAGCTTTAGATCATCCCAAATCAGGACATTAAAAAAAAAAAATCAGTGATCAGTGTTTTAAAAACTCTCCTTGTAGTTAGCTATTTTTATTCATTTTTTTCTTTCTTGCCTGCTTCATTCCCTCTTTTAAACCTCCATTTAGCCGGGCGGTGGTGGCGCACGCCTTTAATCCCAGCACTCGGGAGGCAGAGGCAGGCGGATCTCTGTGAGTTCGAGACCAGCCTGGTCTACAAGAGCTAGTTCCAGGACAGGCTCTAGAAACTACAGGAAAACCCTGTCTCGAAAAACCAAAAAAAAAAAAAAAAAAAAAAAAAAAAAAAAAAAAAAAAAAAAAAAAAAAAAAAACCTCCATTTACAGTCTTTGGTTTAAGGGGGAAAGCCAACTATATAGAAAATTAAAAGCTGGATAGTAGAGGTACATACTTGGGAGGAGAGGCAAGTGGATCTCTGAGTTAGAGGTCAGCCTGGTCTGCATAGTCCGCAACGTGAGTTCCAGGACAATCAGGGCTACATGGAGAAACCCTGTCACAAAAGGAGTATTGGGGGGAGGAAATGAGGGGGGGAGGGGGAGAGAGAGAAAAAGAAGAAAGAAAGGAGACAAAAGAGTAAGAGTAAATAGCAGGAGAATGCGTATTAATGTGTGTGTTGGTGCGCCGGCTCTGTGGTGCTCTTCCTTCTCAAGAGTATAGATAGCTTTCCTTCATTTATAAATCCTGAAAAACTGGAGTCCCAGTGTTTTGTCTACCACCACCATTTCTTATTGGCCTCAGTTTCCTTTAATGGTCAACAGTAATACAAAGCCTTTGTAAAATGCTTCCACATACATTACTTACCTTGGAGGGGCAGTGGTGGCGCAGGCCTTTAATCCCAGCACTGGGAGGCAGAGGCAGGTGGATTTCTGTGAGTTCAAGGCCAGACCTGTTCTACAGAGCTAGTTCTAGGGCTGGCTCCTTAGCTACTGAGAAACCCTGTCTTGAAAAACCAATGAATAAATAAATACCCTCCAAACATTACTTACCTTGATTTCTCATGATCCTGAGAGACTGGGAGTACATTTATTATATTTTTTTGGATAAGGAAAACTAAGGCATAATGAATCTTAGAGGTTACAAATCTCCTAGGGAGGTTTGCCCACCCATATGTGCCTAATGCCTATACCTCAGTATCCCAGTTCCATGAGTCTGGGCAGGATACAGAAGGATATGTTTTGGGGAAAGAAAATCATCACTTTCTCAGACATTCCTTTGCATTTTTCTGTGGTCCACCTCTGCTCCCACCTGTAGTGACAAGCTAAGCTTTTATGTCCAGTATGTGGTTAACTGTACTGCCTCCACCTGTATGTTACAGGAAACCCAACAAACGGTGCCTTGGACCTAAGATTCCGTGGTCCCATAATTGGCTGGTGTGACAGTTGCAGGAATGCTCCCCTGTGTTACTGTACATGCGGAAAGGGACTTAATGTGCTCAGGTTCCAGTTCTTGAGACAGGGCGCTGCTCTGGATTATCTAGCTGTGCATTTGTGATCGTGAGAGTACTTATAAGGAGGAGGCAGGAGGACAAAAGGCAGAGGAAATGAGGGAGCAAATGCTGTTTGGAACGATGTGTTTTGAAGCCGCAGGAAGTAGACAGAAGCCTGGGAATGTAGGCAGCCCCTCGAAGTTAGAAAGGACAAGGAAATAGAAGAAACACTTTGATTTTAGACTTCTGGCCTCCAGAACTAAAGAGTGTAAGTTTGTATTAGGATGGCCAGACCCTATGTTGAGAACACATAGTTGGGTGACTGGTTGTTGCAATAATCGCTTCACATCTGGCTTGGTAAAAGGCACTCACTCATTGCATTGGGTTACAGGGTCCTCCACAGCCTGCCCTGCTCTTCACATATTAACCCAACCCAGCACCCCTCAGCTCTACCTCCTCATCCTCCTCCCCACAAGGCCTGCTTGCATTGCTGCCCTCTCTTCAGCCAGCCCTCTGCCTGAGAGTTGCTGCCTCACTTCCTGCAGGCCCTGACTCAAATGCCGTCTGTTCAGCTTTATTCTGTTTTTCTCATGTTCCTGGCTTCTGTGACCTAGGACATACAGTGAGCATTAAATCCATATTTGTTGAGTATATGCAGAGCTCTGGTTAATTTAGTAGGGCAAATTACTAGAAGTGAATTCCCCGCATTACAGATAGGAACCTTTAAAAAGGTTCTTGGAACACGTGACTAAAACCCTATTCTGCCCGAGGTCAAATCAATTCATATCCCATCAGCAACTATGAGACAACCCTGTCCACTTCATACTCATCAGTTATAAACAACTTCAGCCAGCTTGGTACATGGAAATTCTATTTCTTTTACATTTATAGGGCTTCTATTAGGTGAATTTGTATTTTTATGCTATTTATTAGCTTCTGGCTTTTGCCCGTTCTTCTAATGGCAATCTGATTTCAGTGTTTCTCTAGTTTAATGCTGATGTTTTCCTAACTGATTTGTAGACTCTAACGGTTAGTCTGTTGCAAACATTTTTCCTAGTTTCCTATTTTTTTAATTTTTCATATGTATTCAATTTTTAAAAATGTAATCATTTTACTTTTTTCCCTTATTTATTTGGAAAGCTCTTCTCTAGTTCTGAAATCAGTTGTTCACCTGTGATTTCTTTCAACCTTTTTTATGTTTGCGAATTTTTTTTTTTTTTTTTTGAAACGGTTTCTCTGTGTAACAGCTATGTCTGTCCTGGAACTTGCTCTGTAGACCAGGCTGATCTTGAATTCAAATTCTCTGAGATCCACCTGCCTCTGCCTCCCGAGTGCTGGGACCAAAGGTGTGTGCCACTACCACCCAGCTATGTTTATGATTTTTAATGTTATTAGTTAATCTCTGGTGTGGTGCTTGCTGGTGGAAGAAGAATGGCATGTTGTTTCCTTCTGTGACCACAGTGCATGCGCCTCAGTAACACCTTGAAACGCTAGCCTTCGTAGTTGGTAGGGCCATTTCAAGTGCTCAGTTCAGGTTCATTCTGTTGTTTAAACACCAGAACCCAACCCTTAATTATTGTAGCTTTTAAACAGGGTTTGGACTCCTTTTCAAAAAGGCTTTTTGTTTGTTTGTTTGTTTTTGAGACAGGGTTTCCCTGTAGTTTCTAGAGTCTGTCCTGGAACTAGCTCTTGTAGACTAGGCTGGCCTCAAACTCAGAGATCCGCCTGCCTCTGCCTCCCAAGTGCTGGGATTAAAGGCGTGTGCCACCACCACCCGGCTTCAAAAAGGTATTTTTAAGAGGCTGGAGAGATGAGGGCTTAGCATTAAGAGCACTTGTTGCTCTTGCAGAGGTCTTGGGTTCCAGTCCCAGAACCTGTATGGTGGCTCATAACCATTGGTTTCTCCAGTTCTAGGGGCTCCAATGCATTCCTCTGATCTCTGTGGGCACCAGGCAGAAACATGGGCACACAGACATATACACAGGCCAGATGCTCATACACATAAAATACAAATAAATAATTCTAAAACAATTTTTTAATATTATTTTTTTTTTTTGGTTTTTTCGAGACAGGGTTTCCCCATAGTTTCTAGAGCCTGTCCTGGAACTAGCTCTTGTAGACCAGGCTGACCTCGAACTCAGAGATCTGCCTGCCTCTGCCTCCCGAGTGCTGGGATTAAAGGCGTGCGCCACCACTGCCCGGCCCTTAATTATTTTTAAGAGACTTGTAGCACACCTTTAATCCAAGCACTCAGGAGACAGAGGCAGGCAGATCTCTGAGTTTGAGACCAGCCTGGTTTAGAGAGAGAGTTCCAGCACAGCCAGGACTACACAGAGAAACCATGTCTGGGGAGGGGCAGGGGGGAAAACAGGTATGGTGGCACACAACTTTAATCCTAGCACTCCAGAGGGAGAAGCAGGTGTATCTCTGTGAGTTTGATGCCGGCCTAGTCTACACAGTAAGTTCCCAGGCCACAGTAAGTAGCCAGCCAGAGCTACGTGGCTGAGACCCTGTCTCCAACACACACACACACACACACACACACGCACGCACGCACGCACGCATGCACGCACACACGTATGTATACATCTTCCCCCTCATCTCTTGGTTCTAAATAAATCCTGAGATCATTCTGTCAAGTTTAGGAGTAGTTACAGATTTACTCTCCTAAAATTAAAATCAAGTCTTGCCATTCTTCCATGGAAAATCTCTTCCTAACTCCTCCTGGCCTTCTAGGACCTGCCCCAATTGATCTCTTCCATTTTTGCATGGCCACTCCCTCCTGGAATTTAACCATGAGTACATGCCAGTGTCCTGCATTTTTTCCACCTCCCTGTCTTTGCTCCAGCCCCCCCTATCTGCTTGTAGTGACCTTGATTAGTGTCCTTGTCTGACTGCCCTAAAATTGATCACCATCTCTCGGTACTTCCTCGTGGACCAGCTTTGTGCATGGTTCAGCCACCATGTGACCCACTGTGCCACAATGGCTTAGTCTTTCCTCAGAGCTGTGTAGAAGCTTCTCTGTTCCCAGGGCGTCAGGCGTGCTAGGCAAGAGGTTTGGTTGGTTGGTTGGTTTTGTTTTTTTGTTTGTTGAGACTGGGTATCTGTGTTATAGCCCTAGCTTTCCTGGAACTCATTCCAGAACAGACTGGCCTGGAACTCAGACATCCTCCTGCCTCAACCTCCTGAGTGCTGGGATTAAAGACATATACTGCCGCCACCACTGCCGCCGGTTAGGCAGAGGTTTTTCTACTGAGGATACCTTCAGCCCTCACCTTCATCTTGTATGTCTAGTGTCTACCTACCATGCTGCCATCAGACAGTCTGTGGTATGGCTGGATTAGAGGAAAACATCTGGCTAGAAATTGGAAAATAGACTGTGCAGCAACTGACGTGAAAGGTAAGTTAGGGACTCGACTAAGGTTGCGAAGGCTGAACTAGGTTGTCTGGAAATGGCAAGAGAACCATTTGAACCTTGACCCTGCTGAGCGAGGGAGAGAGGACGATCCCCCGAAGCCCGTTTCCAACCCAGACACAAAATGGGTATTTAAGAAGGGTGTGGTTAGGTCAACTTTATTTATTACTTTCTTTATTTGGAAATGGGGGCAAGGCAGGTGTACGCATGGTGTGTGTGTGGAGGTCAGAGGATAGCTTGTAGGATTCCAGGGATTGGACTGAGGTCATTAGGCACTGAGTCAACTCGCCATCTCCTGGACCAGTTCTAGCTGTGCTGTGAGTCGGAGATACCTTGATGATAACCAGCGGAGATATCCGGTATGCAAGGGGCTATAAATAGGCTAATTATATACTGCTACTGTTGAGAGGAGCACTTGGATTGGAAGAGGAGCACAATTATTAATAATTAGGTTAACAGACATACACCAGGAATGACCCTGATTTGAACTGGGATAGATATATGGTATATGTGTGTGTGTGTGTGTGTGTGTGTGTGTGTGTGTGTGTGTGTATTAAAAAAGAAAAAGGAAAAATCAAACCTAAAGCTGAGGGATAAATTATTATGTAGGTGCCCATAGAACAAGCACAGTTGCCTGCTGAGGGTTTACAGGATGAGAATAAGAAATAAAAGGCCAAGACAAAACCCTAGCAAGTACATTTATTGGTTATCAACTGGGAAAAGTTTCCCCAATATTCTCATGCCCCAATTTTCCTTATACTTGAGTATCCTGACCAGTCATCCCTATGGCAGACTCCCACTCCCAGTGCATGCTTCCCTTTGACCCCGGACTGCAGAGAGTTTTGTTTTAGTTCTAGGCACTGTGGATAGCTCGGTGGAAGAGCACTTGCCCAGTTGCATAGTGGCCTTGCTTTGATCTGCAGCTTGGGGGCAAAGGTCTTGAACTGCAGGTTTATAACGAGCCTGGAGGAAGAGGGAGGAGCAAGGAAAACCTCCGGTGGGCAGAAGGGGAAAGAGCTGGGAGAACCCCATGGGAAGTGGGCAGTAACAGCAGGGGCTACCTATACTGCAGGTGACAAGAAATGTCACTTGGCCATGGCATTTAGAAGACCCTGTTTCTGGAGTGGCCCGTACAGATGTCTTGGAGCAGGAGTCAAAGCTGTGAAAATTAAAGACAGGAAGAGCCATCTCTGCCCGCTGCGGTACAGCACTAAGGTGGAAGAGAACTCCTCCTTGTTTTAAGTGAAGATAGAGCTCGTTGGCTCTGTGGCTTGTTGACTGCTAGAAGGGACGAGTAGAAATGAGCAGGACTGAGTAGCAGGGGATGTAGGAAATGCGTCTGCAGTCAGCTACCTGTCGGGAGTGCCTGCATAGTGGTTGAGCGCCACAGTTGATACCAGTAGCAAAAGAAAAAGGAAAGCATGGTCTAGGTGTCTTTCTGTTTGGTTGACTTGAAATCTAAGTGTTTCCTCTTTCTCCTAAGACTCAAGGTGGACACCTTGGAAAAGAATATTAATGTGTCATCTTGTTGCATTGCTCTGTTGAAATGCCATTGGTAAAAAGTTGATAATTCATTAACCTAGATTTATGGGCTGATACTATGCATCCTTATTAAGAGGGATGGAAACAAACCGTTCAGGTGAGCACATTCTCAGAGAGAGAGAGAGAGAGAGAGAGAGAGAGAGAGAGAGAGAGAGAGAGAGAGAGAGAGAGAGAGAGAATTTTATCATATACATTGGATGTGGATGGGAAGCAGAGGGGTTTTGTTGGTTGTTGGTTGGTTGGTTTTTTAATCACTTTCTCCATCTGTAGGTCTAGCTGGTTCTGAACTTATGATCCTTGTGCCTCAGTGTCCCAGGCACTAGAATTACAAGTGTGTTTTAATTATGGCTCCTTTTAAAATTATTTATATATATATTTTATGTACATTGGTGTTTTTCCATGGGTGTTGGGTCCCCTGAAACTATAGTTATAAACAGTTGTGAGCTGCCATGTGGGCACTGGGAATTGAACCCAGATCCTCTGGAAGAGAGTCAGTGCTCTCAACTGATTGAGCCATGTCTCCAGCCCCCTACTTATAGTTTCTATTTCTGTAACAAAACACCATTCATGACCAAAAAGCAGATTGGGGAGGAAAGGGTTTATTTGGCTTACACTTTCATATTGTAGTCCATCTTTGGAGGAAGTCACGACAGGAACTCAAGCAGAGCAGAATCCTGGAGGTGGGAGCTGATGCAGAGGCCATGGAGGGTGCTGCTTACTGGCTTAGTTCCCATGACTTGCTCAGCTTACTTTCTTATAGAACCCAGGACCACCAGCCCAGGGATGGCATCATCCACAATGGTCCGGGCCCTTTCCCATCAATCATTAATTAAGAAAATGCCCAAGTTGGGTGGTGGTAGCACACGCTCTTAATTCCAGCACTCAGGAGGCAGAGAGACAGGCAGATCTTTATGAGTTTGAGGCCAGCCTTGTCTTCAGAGAGAGTTCCAGGACAAGATCCAAAAGCTACAGAGATGAAGCTGGGTGGTGGTGGTGCATACCTTTAATCCCAGCACTCGGGAGGCAGAGGCAGGCAGATCTCTGTTAGTTCGAGGCCAACCTGGTCTACAAGAGCTAGTTCCAGGACAGGCTCCAAAGCTACAGAGAAACCCTGTCTCGAAAAACAAAAACAAAACAAACAAAGTTACAGAGAAACTCTGTCTCAGAAAATAGAAAAAAGAAAGAAAGAAAGAAAGAAAGAAAGAAAGAAAGAAGGAAGGAAGGAAGGAAGGAAAGAAAGAAAGAAAGAAAGAAAGAAAGAAAGAAAGAAAGAAAGAAAGAAAGAAAGAAAGAAAGAAAGAGAAAGAGAGAAAGAAGAAAGAAAGAAAATACCCTAGAGGCTTGTCTACAGCCCGGTCTGGAGGCGTTTTTTTCAGTGGAGATTTTCTCCTGTTGTATGACTCTAGTTTGGGTCAAGTTGACATAAGATTAACCAGGACAAAGTGTGTACCATCATGCGTGGTGAAAAAGTGGATGTTTTTCCCCTTGAGGTATGGTTTCTCTGTGTAGACCTGGCTGTCCTGAAACTCAGGCTGGCCTTGAACTCAAGAGATTCATCTTCCTGTGCCTCCTCAGTGCTGGGATTCAAGGCCTGTGCCACCACAGCCTAGCTGAAAAGGTGAATTTTTAAGGAAAAAAAAATTTTTAGAAGCTCCATTAAAACAAAGCAACATTAGAATAAAAAGCTGCCTTGTTTTCAGGTCTGCTGTCTCACAGTGAGAAATTTTTATATGTTCACTTCCTCAGAGGGAAGAAAGCAAGGACACCAGCTAGAGAATCAGGTGTTTCGTAGCTCTGCAGAGGTCTCAGCACTCTGAAAAGTAGAGAGTTCAGGCATAATGTGCGACGGACAAAAGGCTGTTGTGAGCTGTGTGCAGGAGTTGGTGAGAGCTTGTGTTCTGCCCCTTTTTTCTGTGGGAGTTATTTCCTGTTGTTGACTAGAGTTCTTTATTTAGACCCACCTAGCTTCAGAGCGCCTGCTAGCTTGCAGAGGGAAGTGTGCACTTAGTCTCTTTGAAAAAGACTCACACTGCTCATACATTCGACAGCATGATGTGAACAGACAGCAAGATCCTGTATCGACATGATCTTGTTTCCATTTAGAAACAGCAACTTGGGTCTAGTGACATGCACCTGTAATCCCAGCCTCCCTAGAGTCGGAGGCAGCAGGATAGCGAGATTCAGACCAGCCTGTACAATTTAGCAAGGCTGTCTAGATATTAAATTTAAAAGATAGTGACTGACAGAGATACAGCCAGAAGTGAAGTGCTTGCCCGGCATTGGTATGACCAACTGCAGTATCACAAAGTAAATAAATAAATAGATAGCCGGGTGGTGGTGGCTCACACCTTTAATCCCAGTGTTCAGGAGGCAGAGCAGGTGGGATCTCTGTGAGTTCAAGGCCAGCCTGGAATATATATATATATTCATGTGCTAAGTAAGTTCTTTGGAGTTTTGAGGAGGTGATCAGATGGCCTTTAAATTTTGTGAGGAAGTTTGTAGCCCTTCTTGCATGGTAAGAGTTAGCTAGCAGTCAGGAAATATGCCCGAGCACAGCTGTGAGCCCTGCTGGACAGCCTTCTCATTAAGACTTTAGGTTACTGTAACATTGCCATTGAGCTTTGCGGTTGTTTGTTTTGAATCAGGGTCTCACTGTGTAACCCGGACCCTGAACTTGGCATCCTCATATCTCTAATTTTCAGGTACTCAGATTACGGACATGTGACACCAGGCTTCTTGCTCAGCCCTTTATTAAGAATATTTATATAATACTATTAAAATATATAAATGCATAATAATTAAAATTTTAGTATAGGGTAATACCACAAAATTAATGAGAATAAATTGCTACTAAAATCATGGGAGATAATAAATATTTACTGTACATATGTCTTATTTTTATTATTTTATTTTTGTGTGTCTGAGTGTTTGCCTGCATATATATCTGTGTGTCAGATGTGTGCCTGGTACGTTTGAAACTGGAGCTAAAGGTGGTTGTGAACCATCACATGGGTGCTGGGAGCAGAACCTGGCTCTTCTGTGAGAGCAACACGTGCTCTTAACCTTGAACCTTCTCTAATCCACGTCCAGTAGTTTTTTTTTTTTTTTTAACAGACATTGGATACTGTAGATAAAAATTTCCTCTTAAGTTCTGCTTTGTGGGACTCATAAAGAAGAAAGCAAACAAAATGTATTTCTTTGACTTAGTAAATTCTGAAACAGTAAATTAGAATTCTTATATTGTAACACATTTATTTGGTTTTGATATTTTTAAAAGAAATAAACTCTCTAGACTCTTTGTGTCCCTCCCCAATTCCATTCCCCTCCTCTCCTCACCAGTGGACAGTGTTTTTATGAGCTCTATTATCTGTCGTATAGCTCGTATGGTTCCTACATATGTACTTGTAAACAATAATAACATGCTTTGAACACTTTCTGTTCTGAGACAGGGTCTCTCTGTATCCCTGGCTGAACTGAACTCCCCCTGTGCACCAGGCTGGCCTTGAACTCACAGAGACCCACCTGCTTCTAACTCCCCAGTGCTTGGATTAAAGGCATGGACCACCACTCCTGCTTGTACAAGTGGTAATGTGTTGTTATGCCTTACAGCCTGCTTTATTGTCTTCAGCTATTTTTGAGATTTGCACATTTGTTGATATGTAATATTAGTTCTTTGAAGCCATTGCAGTTTTCAGGTACATGGGTTTGTCCTCATCTGGAACTTTAATCTTGTTTCCAGCATTTGCTGTTATAAGCAGTGTACCATTCTTTTCTGTCTGTCTGTCTGTCTGTCTGTCTGTCTGTCTGTCTGTCTTTTTGTGTATGTATCTCTATGGTGATTAAAAACAAATTTCTCTAGACTCTGGATATAGCCCTTCTGTGACCTTCTCAAGAGAATTAAGCTCCAATACCATAAGGAATCTATTATGGTCTTGTCCTGTAGTTAAATATTTGCCAGACTAGCACTGATTTTATACCTTCCTCTGAAGACCTGAAGGTATGATCCCTAAATCATCTTCTGTAGAACTTATTTTCCTGTTGTAACCTAGTTAAGAAAGTCTTGTATGTATATAGGCAGGAATGTGCCCTTCAGCTTTTGCTGGATCATTTCAAATTTTTCTAAAATAACCGTACCCACTTAAGTACTCATTAAAGCTTTGTGAGAGTTTAAAATTTGCGCACACACAATGCATGTGCACTTGTGTATGCAGGTTGACACTGGGATGTCTTCAGTTACCTCTATTTATTTGTGTGTGTTATGCATCTATGTATGTATGTTAACTTGTGTGGGTGCATGTGTGGGCACGTGTGGAGACCTGAAGTTGAGGATTACTGTCTTCTTGATCACTTTCTAGTCTGCACGCTGAGACAGGATCTCTCACCCAATGCAGAGCTCTCTCTCTGTCTTTGAGGGCTGGGATTGTAGGTGACTGTCACACCTGCTCAGATTTTACATGGTTTTGGAGGACTCAAACTCTGCCTTTCACACTTAGGCAGCAAGTGCTTTATCCAGCAGGTCACCTCCCCAGTCCGCCTGCTTTGTTGTTGTTGTTGTTGTTGTTGTTGTTGTTATTGTTATTTAGACAGGGTCTTACTATGTAGTTCTAGCTGTCCTGGAATTCACTGTGTAGACCAAGCTGGCCTCAGACTCATAGATCCACCTGCTTTTGCTGGGATTAAGGAAGTGTGCTACCACACCTGGCCCCTCCACCTTATTTTTTGAGAAAAGCCCTCACACTGAACTTGGAACTGAGTTTTATCTAGATCCGAGGACCCACATGTGTAGAGATTGCTCAGTGCTGGGGCTGCAGAGAGACAGAGGAGGATCTGAACGTAGACCTGTGCTTACCCTCTGGTCATCTCCTCCATGCTGAGCTTCCATTTTGTCTTCATCGTTCATTAGATGAAGTTTTTACCAATTTAAAAGCTATGACATTTGTTTATTTTTATAATTTGCATATTGTTTTACTGTAGCTCCTAACTTTTCAAGTGTTTATTAGACATTCAATTTTCTGTTTTATCTGTTTTTCTATTGTATTTTTTTAAATTTTTTTTCTTTTTTTCTTGGTTTTTCGAGACAGGGTTTCTCTGCAGCTTTTTTTAGAGCCTGTCCTGGAACTAGCTCTTGTAGACCAGGCTGGCCTCGAACTCACAGAGATCCGCCTGCCTCTGCCTCCCGAGTGCTGGGATTAAAGGCGTGCGCCACCACCGCCCGGCTAAGAAAATATTAGTGTGTATGCATGTATGCACGTGCGCACGCGCTCTTAGTGTATATGCATGTGTGCATGTGCGCATACACCCTTAGTGTGTGTGCATGTGCGCACACGCCCTTAGTGTGTACACATGTAGGTTCCAGGCAGCAAATCCAGGTCGTCAGGCTTTATGGCAAGTGGCTTTACCTGTTGAGCCATCGCTCTGACCCTCACCCTGTCATTTGTTCAGTGAGCTTCTTTCTTAACCTACTTTCTTTTTTGCTTTTTGCTTTTTCGAGACACAGTTGCTCTGTAGCTCTGGCTGTCCTGGAACTCGCTCTGTAGGCCAGGGTCACCTTGAACTCACAGAGATCCGCCTGCCTCTGCCTCCCAGTGCTGGGATTAAAGGCGTGCACCACCACTGCCTGGCTCAACTTCTTTTTCAAAGGTAAAGTTGCATATAGATCATTTGCACTACTTTTTTTAAGGGCAGTTTTTCCATTAATCGCCCATTTAAGGAATTTCTTGTGACCTAAACAGGATTTCTAAAACAAACAAACAAACAAGCAAACACAGTTTTGAAACAAGCATTCCTTATCAAGATTAATTTTTTTGCTTGCTATTTAAAACATATATGTAAAAATTGTCTGGTTAATCAGCTACTGTAATGTAGTATTGGTGTCTGAGCTGCATGCTTCACTTTCTCTCTAGGTGATTTTATGTATCTGAAATTCCAAATATATTTAAAAAATTATAAATTCAGAACTTTTGATTTCAAGCAAAGGACTACGATTGCTTATTTAATTTAATTTGGATACAGGGTCTTATGTAGCCCAAACCCGTCTTGAACTGATTCTCCTATTTCTGGCTCCCAAGTGCTGGGATTACAGATGTGTCCTCCCTGGTCCAGATGTTAGATAATTTTGAAACTGTCTCCTTCATTCTAGCAGTAGAATATTTTGTTGTTATTGTTTGTTTTATTTTTCTGGTGCTCAGACCGGCCTGAGTGTACTATGCAGACAAGGCTGGCCCGCCTCAGATTTACAGAGCTGCACCTACGGCCCCATCTGCCCAGCGCAGTACTGAAGAATGCTGGGATTAGCGTGAGTGCTGCAGGCGCAGCTGTTTGAACAGCGGTTCTGCACCTGTGACTAACACTATGCTGGGATGGAGTTCCGGGGCAGAGGGCTCACCTCATTAGCATACATGACACCCTGGTCTAGTCCCCAGCAGGACATAAAAATGGGAGGAGCTCTAAATTCCTGAGCTTGTGTTTTTCCACAGACAGTTCCATTAAAGTCTTACATTTTTGGCTAGTGGTGGTGGTGCACACCTTTAATCCCAGCACTCAGGAAGCAGAGGCAGGTGGATCTCTGTGAGTTCGAGGCCAGCCTGGTCTACAACAGCTAGTTCCAGGACAGGCTCCAGGCTACAGAGAAACCCTGTCTCAAAGTAGAAATTTTATAGCTGTGGTTTAAAAATTATTTTAACAAAACATTTTATTTTATAAACATCATTATATTCTTCCTCGAAGGGCCTCCTTAATAACAAATATTTTTTGTTTGTTGTTGAGTTGTTTGTATTGCTCAGACTGGCCCTAAACTCCTGGGCCCGAGGTCTCCTCCTCCACCAGGTTTTCTGGTGGCCAAGACTGTGGGTGTGCCCTACCAAGTCTGGCTTTTATGGATGGTTTGAAGATGATCCTAGATAGTTACTACAATGGATATGAAAAATATACTATAGAAAATATAATTTAGTCTAGCTCATCATATAAATATGCTTGACTTTGAAATATGAGAGGCATCTGGCATTAGAGTCGTGCTTTTACAAAAATTATTTTCTACCATCATTTATGCGAGTCTTCCTTGCAGTTAAAATGACTGGTAATTTCTTTTTCTTTTCTTTCTTTATTTTATTTTATTTTATTTTTTGTGAGACAGGGTCTAGCTCTGGCTGTCCCATAACTCATTGTGTAGATTAGAATGGCCTAAAATTGGCTACTAATTTATAGTATGTGTTTGGTTACTGGCATTTAATTTTTTTGAGGTTTATTTTTCTTTTATGTGGATGGGTGCTTTGTCTGCACGTGTGTCTGTGCACCATGTAGCATTCCTGGTGCCCACTGAGTTGAAAGACAGAATTGGGTCACCTGGAACTAGAGTGACTGATGATTGTGGGCCACCATGTGAGTGCTGGGAATTGAACCCAGGTCTTCTTGAAGAGCAGCCAGTGCTGCTAACCACTGTGCCACCTCTCCAGCCCCCACATCCTATATTTGTATGTTTGGCTTAATTGACACTTTCTTGGAGTCAACAGGGCAGAGAAGTCTTCATACGGAAGTACAGAGTGGTCAAATGATAGCAGTAAATGGTGTTTATTGGTAAAGTCTTTACCCAGATAGAAAATCTGTACAGGTTAGCTTTCAAGTGGACTTTGTAAGGCCAGTTAGCTCTTTTAACCAGGCTTGACTCGAATGGTATAGTACAGAGATGCTGAAAAGTAGGTATAGATACAGTATTACTAGTGCTCTGTGGTTATGAAAGTTAAAAAGAACCGCGCAAGTATTTTGATTCTACACACACAGTGGGAATCAGTCATGGTGGCATGGGTCTGTAGTTCCTGATTTGGGAGACTGAGGTAGCAAGAACACATGAGCCTACAAGCTTGAAACTAGGTTGTGTAAAAGATTAGAGCACATTTATAAGTTTATATTCGTGAAGGATTAACCCCTTCATTTCTCCACTCATTCTGCTAGTACTTCCCAAGTACATACTCAGTGACCGCTCCCTCTGCCGCCCTCTGTCTTGGATGGAGGCTGGCAGTGGGGTGATAAAAACATCTAATAGAAGGCATATTAGAGATGAGCGAAGGGCTGGTAAGTACGATGATACGATTTCATTTTTATCCTGTGGTTCGGCTGTTTATTCTGTGGGTTAAAATAAGGCCAAGGATAGGCAAGGCTGGAGTTTTTGGTAAAAGAAACAAGAATTATTTTTATCTATATCCTAGTTTCTGGTTGGGTCTAAGTGATATGCAGTTTCTGATACACACCAGTATCAGGCCATCTCTGAGTCTCTTTGCTTCCCAAGGAGACCCGGAGAGCTGCAGCCGCCCTGTGTGTAGCCCAGCAGTGTGCTATGGAGACAGGCAAGTGGGTCCATGGGAGAGACCTTGGAAAATGTCCTGCTTTTCTCCAGGACTTTGAAACCAGAAGAAGTGGTTTGAGTCATCTGGACATGAAGAGTTTTGAGGAACATAACTTACTGAAGAGAACACATTATTACCGTTTATATTATTTCCATTTAGAATTGTGTGAATGTGGACTTGATTTTATATTCTTCTAGACAAGTTGAGCAAAGTACAAAGCACTGCATCTCACTGTAGCCCTAGAATTCCTCCACAAGCAAGACTGAAACTTCCCTCTCAGAGAATCCAAGCTCCAAGAAAGGGCTCCAGAAACCAGAGTCCAAGGTGCAGAAGTCAGCTCAGTGCTGCCCAGGGCCAGATTCGGCCTCCCAGCGCTGGGGCCAAGGAGCGAGACCCAGAATTATCTGATAGAACTGTGCTTGTTTCAGGACCCCGTGTTGACCTGAGACCTGTGACAGTAGATTAAGTCCCTGATATCAAAGTCACAGATGGCCCAGTGGATGGGTGTACATGCCCGGGCAAGCCTGTGTCATCTGAGTGTGATCCCTGGATCCCACGGTGAACGGAGAAAACAGACTTCCAGAGTTGTCCTCTGACCTCTTCATGTGAGCCATCGATCACACGCACACACTAAAAATGTTTTAAGTCATGAATTAATCATAGCTCAGTAATGGAGTTGTGGATCTCCAGACTCCCTGTCAAGAGTCTTCGCCTACCAAGTTAGTTCCTAGGACTAGAGCAGCCTGGAGGGCTGGCCAGTTAACATCCTCTGACATCCGTGAGACCGCTAAGGGGTAGGTGGTTTAGAGACCCCTCCCTGTGATAGAGAGCCGGTGTGCAGAGACCAAAAGATAGTACTAGATTGAGAAATGGAAACATTTGGGTCCCCTCCCCCAAAACGTCTTTAAGATTGTGTTGTGTTAAGAAATAGACACTGTTGGATTTTAGGAAAGAAAAAGGCCCAATCGCTGATACAAGAACGAAGTGCCTGTGGCCTGAGCTGGTAGCCATTACACCTCAGTTTATAACAATCAGTGAGTCCTAGGGAAAGATCCTTAGCTTGGGGCTATAGCTATGCTGTGTGAGTGAAGACCGGATAGAGGAGCAGGAGAAAGGCCTGACTAGGTAGAAAAGGTGGAAAGAAGGTTAGTTTGTCATCAGGCACTGGGGAGTCGGACGCTGCACCATCTGCATGAGATTAGCATTTCCTGACCCTCACATCCTCTGTAAGTCCCTGTGGTCAGGTAAGGGATGTGGCTTCCAGAATTTTATTTTGAAAATCTATCCCATTTTTGTTATTATGGTAATTCTGTAGTTGGTATCTCATATTTTCCATGAAAAGATATCTAGTCAGCTTGTTCTATACAGTGGTTTAATAATCAAAGCATTTGTTCTTTTTTGACATTAAAACCAAGACTAAGAATGTTGATTGATGATTGCTAGTATTTTAGCCTCAAATCTAGAATTAAGCTGAAAGGAAAAATAAGTTTTGGAAGCCTGTTTTTCAGGCTGGGTAGCTCAGTGATCGAGTGCCTGCCCAGTGTGAGCCCCAGGCCCTGGGTCCCATTCCCTCCGCACACAAAACATCAGACATAGATACAAATAACTAAGTAATCTTTGTTCCGGTTCGTATATCTGACTCCTCCATGCTGATGGAGTGATGAAGCGCCCTTCAGTCAGTGCGCCGTCCGGAGTCTGTAGGACACACGGCTATAGACGTTCAAGAGAAGCAGGTCTGTAACTGGTACCCAGGGCTTCACCAGAAGCCCTCTGGGTGAGCTCGTGATTTCACGGGTTTCAGAATTTGCCGTCGAAATCTGTGTTGAGGAAAGGGAGTGAGTGCTTCTCTTCTCCCTAAACAGATGTGTGATAGTTAAATGTGACCTGCTAACTTGTTCTCGATGAAGCCCTGAGAATAAGGTTATTTTAAATGGAAGTTTAAAAAAATTGATTTTTTTATGTACATTGGGGTTCTGCCTGCATATATGTCTGTGTGACGATGCCAGAGCCCCTAAAACTGAAAGTACAGACAGGTGTGAGCTGCCATGTGGGTGCTGGAAATTGAACCCGAGTCCTTTGGAAGAGCAGCCAGTGCTCTTAACCGCTGAGCCATCTCTCCAGCCCCTTAAATGGACTTTTAAAATGTGTAAACCAAAGTTGTGTGTTCACTTAGAATTTCTTGATCATTTTGTAGGAATAACTAGTATTTTTCTTTAAAACATAAAATCAGGCCAGCCATGGTGGCAGTGCACACCTTTAATCCCAGCACTTTGGAGGCTGTGTCAGGTGGATATCTTTCAGTTTGAGGCCAGCCTGGTCTACATAGTTCTAGGGCCACAGGGCTATGTGAATTGACTCTGTCTTTAAAAAAAAAAAAAAATAGTCATTGCGTATACTTCAGAAGTTCAGGGAAGGGAAGTCTGAAGAGATGGTGCAGTAGTTAAGAGCCCTTGCTCCTCTTGCAGAGGATTGTGTTTGGCTCCCAGAACTACCTGGCAGCTCACAGCTGTCTGTCTGTAACCACAGCTCCAGAGAAGCCAGTGTCCTTTTCTGGCCTCCACAGGACCAGGGCTTGCACATGGTTCACGAACATACATGCAGTCCTAACAGCCTTACTTGTAAGGTTTTTGTTATTAAGTGCAGGGAGGATCTTCCTTTATCTTTGAATGTCTGGGCTGCGACAGAGATGGCTGTGTTGGCCTCCATGGGACTCAGCCTGTGGAGAAGGAGCAGGGAAGAGGTACCTGATGCTGCACCAGACCAGCAGCTGTGTGGCTGCCATTTCACACTTTGGCCAATTGAGCAAATTTGCCAGATTCTAAATCGGGAAGGTGGAAAGGCAACACGTGCACTGATAGGCTACTGAGCATTCAAAACCACAGCCTGGGCAGTTCCTCACCCCAGAATCCACCGTGGGCTGCTGTCCTCAGAACCCAAGCTTTTACACACAGTGTGGCCACGCAAAGATGTTGTTTTCATCTTTGGATCTTTTCTTTTGTACAGGACCACTGTATTTGTGAAGCCATTTGCTAGGAAATATCCAAGTGTCATAAAATTCTATGTCTGTTTTCTTTTTTTAACTTCATGAATAACAGTTTCAATTCATTTTAAACTCAACAGAACTAAATACCTCTGGCCTCCCACAAAGACATCATCGCAGAAAGAGAGTATTGCAGCTTCTATTTCAATGGCTGTTCCTTAAAGTGAGTGCTGAAAGTGTAAGTGAGTGGGTGGGTAGGGAGCTGTGCGTAGTTATGTTGTCTTCAAAGGCAGAACTCTAGAAATGAAAAATAGCTTGGCTCTCTAGCAAAACGTTTGAAAAATTTATGCCACCTAGGCATAAACCAAACAAGACCTCGCAGGGCCTCGTGAGCACACTTTGTGTGGTGGAAGTTTTAAATGCTATCATAATGACTTGCCAGAGAGATACACAATTAGCTTTTGATATTGGTTATACCTAATGAAACATCTATCTGTATGAGATTTCGATGATACCAAGGATTCACTAAAAACAACTGATAAAACCTGATGCACATGGTTCCTTTAACATTTTGGCCCACATCATTGCTATTATTATTTAAGACAGGTTTTCCCTCTGTTGTCCTGGCTGGCCTAGAACTGTCTATATATACGAGGCTGGCTGGGAACTAAGAGATCTGCCTGCCTCTGTCTACCTAGTGTAGGAATCCTACACCTGGCATTAGCTCATGTTTAATTTTGTTAAGAACATCAAATAAATAAATCATTACACAATATTTTGAGTTGGTCTAAATTTGTCTTGATGTTTAAAATCTTTATGTTAGGTCTTAAAGCTTTATTATCCTTAAATACAACTAGTGTAGTAGACCATTAAACAGCAAAGTAGTCTGAGAAGAAATTATTGATTGGGGTGGCAGCCAAAAATTTAAGGTGCCTGAATTACTTTTGTAATATCTTTATGCAGAGTGTACATGTCATTTTTAAAGCAATCATAAATGTTCCAGATGAGCTATCCCTTACCTCTTAGTCCTCTTAAATTCGAAACACTTAGACACATGCATTTCATACTAATACTAAGGATAATGTAAGGTCCCCTGCTAAGTTTGAGTAGTTAAAAACATTAAGCCTTTTTTTTTTTTTTTTTTTTTTTTTTTTTTAGGGGAAAGTTAAGGCTATCAGCGTGAAACTTGTGGGCAGAGGAAGACGCCTCTGGCTTCCCATGTTCACCAAGCCTGGTTTCCCTCTGATTGGCCTGCTGGGTCTCCATACAGGGTACAACTCAGGTCTGTCCCGCTCCAAAGGTACTACTTGGTGACCCATTTCGACTGTCGAACTTTTTCTGTCGCAAACTCCTGATGGAGCTCTTGACCCCTCCCCCAATTCCGACATCTCTGAGGGCCATTGGTGGACCCTATCCTCCCGCCGACCGGCCCAAGTGGCCGAATAGCTCGGATGCCTGTCATATTTGTGGTCTCGCTCCTCTACGGACTGTGCCCGAGCCGCCGCCTTTGTCACCGCCCGCTCCGTCATCTGCCTGTTTTCCGCGGCGTGGGGGTTAGTAGTGGCCCTTTAGCTTGAGCACCCCAGTTTCTTCCTCTCCTGTTTCAGCCTTCGGTCCACAGAGCTGCCTGCAGAAGCTTGGTGCCCGCCTGCCCCTTCCTGAGCTTTCAACCGGCCGGAATCTGCATTTATGGCACCACCCATGGAGGGCGGGTCCGGGGCGGGGCCTGCGGAGCTGGGGCGGGTCTGGACCATCTAGGGGCGGGGCCCGCGGGGGCCAGGACCTGTGGAGCGGGGGAGCGGGGCGGGGCCTGCGGGCTGAGGTGGGAGGGAGGCAGGGTGGGGCCTTGCTGCAGGGGCGGGGCTGTCAGGGCGGGGCCGGCCAGGCGCGGGGCGGGGCCTACGGGGCCTGGCCGGAGCTCGCCGGAGGCTCGCAGGCGGACGTCACTCCTGCTCCGCGAGTGCCGGAGCACGAGCCGTGGGTTGCTCGGCCCGGGCGTCCCCTCCGCCCGCCTCCTGCTTCCTCCCGGCTGCCTGCCGCCTCCTCCACCATTGTATAATGTTCCCGACGCGCAGGCAGAGGACGCCGGAGTGATAGCTCCGGCCTCTCCGCGCGCTCCCAGCCACCGTCGGCCCCGTGGCGGGGCGCCCCGCATGGAGCTGGCATAGCTTGAGGGGTGATTGGAAACCCCTCCGATGCGTTAGCTCCGGGCGGACCTGCCTGTGGTGAGTTCCCGGCCGAGCTTGAGGCTCCCCGGGGTTGGGCTCCGGCGGGCGGGGGGCGGTGCTGGGCTGGGCCAGGCGGGAGCCCAAGGCGGAGGAGGCCGGGCTGGGCAGGTTGGGGTGCACCCGCCGGCCGCCTGGAGACCCCGACTGTACGACCCCGGAGCAGGAGCCGGGCGACCGGGCCCGGGAGCTGTTGCCTTTACAGCTGGGTTGTCTGTGCTTGCCTTGGTGGCTGTGGTGCTGAGGACGTGTGAGACTTTTTTTTTTTTTTTTTTTTTTTTTTTTTTTAAGATTCTGGTTACTGGCATGGAGGCTGCTTCACTTTTGAGTTCCGTGTCTGGGTTTGCATCCAACTTGCTATATTGTGTTTTGAGAGTTTCCCGGTGGTTATATGTTAAAACAGCTCTCTTCGTCCTCTTTTCTTCCGTAACCAAGTGAATTGATTTTGGATCCGAATGTATATTAAACTTAACGCCTCCCTGGTTTTTAAATTAGAAATCTACAAGTCATCTTGGTGGTAACCGCCTATGACGGGGCAGAGGGGGGGCGGCGCTGAGGGGAGCCAGCTGTCCCGACGGGTAGACTTTGTACCATTGACACTGGGCACCCTTCAGAGAGCCATTGCGTCGGGAGAAAGTACTGAATTGTTCATATTTTTTCTTCACCATAAATTGTCTTAGCTTTAGCAGAAATAGTAGCAATCAATAGAGTTGAGAGTTGAGCGTTAAGTTTCTCAAAAGGATGAGACGGTCTGTTTTAGAATAACATTTTGCTTGCAACTAGGTAGTTCCAGGAGTGGAAAGTAGGTTTTTCCAGGCAGCACGGGGAAGGGCAGTGAGCAGAGTAAGACGCTCCCCCTCAGAAATAGCAGTTTTTATTTGAGTAGAATTGGTCAAACCTTAGCTGGCCATAAGGGAGTGTGGGTGTTTTCAGGCTTTGTTCTTGAAACATGCTTTTGATTTCCCAATGTATGTTAAGTGTTCAGAACCTGTGTAAAGAGCCTGGAAATTGTAGTCGCCAGTAGGATTACCAAGGCCCTAACTGTTCAAAGTTGATTTTTGTAATTTTTGTTACTAACAAGAGTGAGGTGGACCACTTAACCCTGGAGGGCTGCACACCTGAGAGTCCTGGGCTGGTCTGCTAGTCTGCTGTGGGGGATGGTGTGTGTGTGTGTGTGTGTGCGCGCGTGTGCGTGCGTGTGTGCGTGTGTGTGTGCGCGCGCGTGTGTGTGCGTGTGTGTGTGCGCGCGTGTGTGTGCGCGCGTGTGTGTGCGCGTGTGTGTGCGCGCGTGTGTGCGTGTGTGCGTGCGTGTGTGTGCGTGTGTGTTTGTGCGTGTGCGTGTGTGTGTGTGTTGCTCACCCTAGCTGCTACCCCACCCCTCTAGTTTCACTTTATTTTGATTTGAGGGGGAAGAATAAGATCCCAACTCTGGCATGAGCAAGAATAATTGTGGATCCTTGCTTTCCTGATTGTGTCTTATAAGTTTCTTCATTTAAACATCTATAGAGCTGGCCTGGGTGTGATGGCATACACCTGTGATCACAGTACTGGCGGCTCGAAGGACTAGCCTGAGCTACACGGTGAGCTCCATGCCAGCGAGTGTTTGTTTTCAGGTCAGACATGCTTTCAAATAATCTTTCCTCTCCTAATGAAAATACGTTCAGCAATGTGTGCTCTCTACTGAGAAATCTTATGAAATGGACTTGACAGCTTGCTCTCCCCCTCCACCTGGCTCTGCCCCTTGCTTTATTTCAGCAGCGAGGAGGGACTCGGGTCTGTAGCGTCCCCTATGTGGCAGGAGGTGTCCTAGGAGGAGTTTTCTTGTCAGATAAGTGGCCCGGACTCGCAGGTAACGGTGGCTTAGACCAGCTTCTGGCAGAGTGGAGAGATTCAGAAAGTCTCACCTGGAAAACACTCCCACTGCTGAATCCTCCTGCATAAGAGCTTTTAAATTATGGAACAGAAATAAAGTTTTGCCCAGTTACTAAGACTAATTATTAACAATGGCATAGGAAGCAGCATATAAGTTTCTGTTTTTAAGTCGCTTAAATGTATGTGTGATGGCTGAGATCTTATGGCTGCCCCTGCATTAGACAGCACTCTGATGAAGGAAAAGTTCCTGGTTCAAGACTGCCCTTACTTAGAATATGGTAGAGTCTAGAAACCGAGAAAGGTGAGAGCCGTAACAAGATTTTTAAAGTTTCTTTTGCTGTGGTTTCTTATTAAAGAACACTAGTAAAAATATGAGTTCTGTTGGTTTGGGGGGGTGTTGTTTATTTTTGGGGGGCTTTGTTGTTGTTTTGAGACAGGGTTTCTTCTGTGTAGCCCTGGCTATCCTCTGTAGACCAGGCTGGCCTCAAACTCAGAGATCCGCCTGCCTCCGCCTCTGGAGTGCTGGGATTAAAGGTGTGCACCACCATCACCCAGCCAGCCAAAGCATGAGTTTTGTTTTAATTTTATTTATATTTTCAAAACGAAGACACCTAGCCAGTATTATTTGCAGAACAGAAGGTAAGTATAAGGTAAGTATGGTATTCAGAAGGGCAACTCTGGTGTACTTAGAGAGCTTCCTAAACTTAGCAGCTGTGGGTATTTTTATTTATTGTCTTGGCGGCGTATTGGAGAGAGGGAGAGGGAGGGAGGGAGGGAGAGAGAGAGGGAGGGGGAGAGAGAGAGAGAGAGAGAGAGAGAGAGAGAGAGAGAGAGAGCGAGAGAGAGAGAGCTCTAGTTGCAGGAGGCATGTCTGATTGTTGAGTCCAAAGATCAGACCTATGCTAAAGATACCAGAGGGCAAAGCTTCAGTTTAGGTGAAAATGGGCCAGTGCTAAGAGTAATGCCAGCTTTCACATATCTATTAGATGTTTTTCAGAGCTCTGTGTGTGTGTGTGCGTGTGCACGTGTGTGTGCACGCGCGCGCGCACACACGTGTGGTGCAGGAAGGATTCATGTGGGGTCAGAGGGCAACTTTGTGGAGTCAGTTTTCCTTCTCTCACTCGGGTTCTGGGGACTGACCTCTGGTCTCCACGCTTGAGTGGCAAGTACCTTTGCCGGCTGAGCTATGTCCCAGGCTCCCTTAGTTAGTTCCGACTAGCAACGCTGTGGCCCTTGTGTGTGCACCAGCACTGCATTTTCTATCTGCCGCTCATAAATACTCATTAAACGTTCGTTAACACAGCCTGTGACTTCTGTTTAAGAAGGGTCTGGGTATTTAATTTGATTCTAATATTTCAGAATGAAACAACTACCAAAGTTGGGTTGCTTTTTAAAGAAAAAAATGTGTCTTAAATAGCCAGTGTATTCTTAAAGGCAAACTTGTGTCCTGTACAAATACTGGGAAAGCCTTATGAAGAGAACTGTCCCCTGGAGCGTCCATCACTCATTGTGTGGACTGTGTCTTTCTCCATTAGCACTGACGAGCAGTTCATTCTTTGTATGAATCTGTGAATGGCATATATCAGCCTAGTAAGGCGGCATTCCTATTCTGGGTAATAATAGACTCTTTGTTGTTGTTGCCCCCCCCCCCCAGATCATGAGACAAAAACATGCTTGAAAAATGTATAAATTATTACATTTCAAGATAAAAACAGCATATACCTTTTAAAATACATGATTTTTTGTAGAACAAAGCAAATACATTCTTGGGCCGTGCAGCTTGCTTCTGGAAAGGTGGCTGTGTGTCGTCTGAGGGCCCTACAAGCCAGGAAGACTCAGTTGTCTCCTCTCAGCATCCTCTGTTCGTCATCTGGGCTCAGTTGAAAGTACTCGTATGATTCGCAGAGTTAAGCACCACGGCTGTGTAGATCTCTTGGAGAAGCCTAGCGTCACCTACGCTGCTATGTTCTGCCCCCATTGCAGTTTTCAGATCAGAATGGAGCTGCCTGGCCTCACACCCGATGCTCCCAGCAGGGATGGCAGGAACAGGGATGGGTGAGGTGGAGCTGGCGCCTCACAGAGTGGACTGAACTGTGTGGGCACGTGGGGGTGGGGGCTGGAGGGAGAGGGTGGAGGATGTAGCCGCGGCAGGCTGTACGACTGCTATAGCCAGTCTGACTAGTTTAAGGTGCCCAAAGGCAGCTTTGTTTCTCTGGTAACTCTAAGTAGCAGCAAACTTAAGTTCTTCAAACTCATGCACATCTACAATACCATAGCTGTGTCTTTGCAAAACCTGCAGCTTCGCAGGCTCCCTAACTAACCTAAGCTTTTCTTTTCATCTTTAAAACCCTTCGTAAGCAACTGTGAGAAGAAGCCACTGAACCACACTTTTTCTTCTTCTTCATCTTCTAAGTTTTGCTTAGAGCGGTGAAGGGAAAGGGATTCTGACTCTACCCCACACACTTGTGATTGATCACAGTGACTCTGTCACTCTGGTGGCCACAGTAGCGTGTCCCCAACTGTACAGTGGTCACGGAGCTGTCGTGAAAGTCCCTGGCTGCAGCTCTGCCGCCTAGCCCTTTGCTCTCCTCTCTGGATAACTGCTTATCTGTCGTTCCAGCCCATGCTGGTTCTGAACTTGGAGTAGACTGCTGGAGCACCCCACCCCTGTGTTGAGAAGCCTTGCCCAAGTTAGACTCGGGGAATCCGAAAGTCCCAAGGTCATCTCTACCAGAACAGGCTTTCGCCCGCTTCCAGCCACACAAATGAGATGTTCAGGTGGTAGCTCTCCAGATTCTTCTTCCTTTTTGAAGGGGGCCATTTTCAACATTTTGTGCCTAAGTATTTCTTTGTCTTTGGGTCTTTCTTTACATTCCCAGAAGCCTGTTTGGCAGAACCTGGGTTCTATGGCTTCAGCAGGGATTTTTTTACTCTTTCCTGGTGAGACGTGGTGAGCTTTTCTGAAGCTGTGTGTGTTTGCCCCTCTTCCTCAGTGCTGGGGATGGAACGCAGGCATGCCGGGAAAGTGCTCTATGCTGAGCCCTGGGCAAACTAGTAAGTGATTTTTGTAATGCTGAGGATGGAACCCCAGGTTTTACATAAACAATAAATAATAAGCACAAAACAATTTTTGAAATACAGATTTTAAAAAATTATTTCACTATGAGCAGAGATACAAAATAAAGTTAATTTCAGCTGGGAGTGATTCTTAGATGTGTGACAGTAGTTGATTTACAAGTCCAGAGCGCAGTTTCTCAGATGGCTCCCGAAGGCAGGTGGGACAAACAGGGTTAGGGGTAATTACACCTGGGTGGGTGCGAGGATCGGCCCCTCAAAGTGCTGGAAGTGGAGCTATTAACTGTTTTCTTTAGGAATAAATATTTATTATACTTCATGTGGTACTCTGATTATTTTGATTTATTTAGCTAAATGACTTTGCTTAAAATTCAATAGGTTATAAATATCTGAAGTCCTTGAGGGAACCTTTTAATCTCAAAACAGCCTGGAAAAAAATGGCTGTTTTTACAAAGTATTTACTACCTTTTAGTTTGTATTTTCATTACCTTTTTCCTACTGAGTGAACTATTGCAAGTATGTAATACAAAATTTAAATTGTCTTTGTAAAACCTTAGCAGCCTAATTCTTCCATTCTAAATTATTTTGCTATTTTATGTGCATGGGTGTTTTGCCTGTATATGTGTCTGTGCACCACATGTGTACCTAGTACCCAGAGAGGCCAGTGAGCCTCCTTGTGGGAGGGGAGAATCAAACCAGGACCTCTGGAAGAGCAGCCAGTGCTCTTAACCACTGAGCCATCTCTGCAGTCCTTGTCTACCTAATTCATAAAGGTAAAATAAATATTCTGAATATGTAGATGACTTACATGAGCCTCACATTCACTATTCATTCTTTCAATTTAATCTTTTAACTCTTTGTTTGTTTTTGTTTTTTGAAACAAGGTTTCTTTGGGTAGCCTTGGCTGTCCTAGAATTTACTTTGTAGACCATGCTGGCCTTGAATGCACAGAGATCCACCTGCCTCTGCTTCCCAAGTGCTGGGATTAAAGGCGTGTGCCACCACAGCCCGGCTAATCTTTTAACTCCTAAGAAACATTTTCATTAAAATATTTTCTGTGGTTGCATTCTTAGGTTTTATTCTTCAGTTTTAGTGATGAGTTAGCTAGTTAACTCAAATGCAGTTTTATTTTACATTGAATTGGCCTTAAAGTTATGAAACTTTCACGTGCTTTTTGACAAATCGCTTGGTTCCTACTCAAGTCTTCTTTTATTTTCCCTTGACATTGTTTATTAAGGATCCCTTCTGTGAGGGAAAAACAAGGTATCTTTAGGGAAAAGATGCTACAAAGGGCTGAAACCAGAATCCCATCTACGCAATTATAAATACAGGAGAAAAATATTTTCATTGTGCCCGGGAATGGGGGAGGGGCAGAGTTGGAGCAACCTCCCTGGCACGCAGTCCTATGGGGAAAAGTCAAATCTGAGGATTCCTTAATGCTAATGAGACTGTAGACTCTGGATGCTGAAGATGTACCCTGGACACCAAATGATTAGGAAGCAGCTTCAGAATGTAAATCATTATAATATATGTTCGTAATTACTGGTTTTCAAATGGAAGCAAGATGCTAGTTCATCTGTTAGGAGCATTACTATTGAGCAAACATGGTATAACCTAAACTTGTATGTTACTAGAGAGAGTCCAGCTACTGCACAGTAGCCTGCTTCAGTGTGTCCCTGAGGTTACCTGCTTTACGTTTGACAATTAAATGGCTTCCCTTCCATGTTCCTGATGAATGGTTTTCTCAAGTAACTGCCTGAAGCATTGTCTGTTTGATGTGGAAACACTTTGCTGTTATTAAGGGGCAATAGGATTATCGAAAGTGGCTATACTAGTAAAATTCAGAGTTGCGAACGCAGTAGATTGCTGTGTGTTTGAAAGTCAGCCTCAGAGCCCCCACTGAAATCTGAACTGTCCCCTCCTCTGAGTGCGACGGCATGACTTGGTGCATGTTTGTGTGTGTTCTTAATTCAGTAATCCTCCAGGGGTCCTAATCGTGGTTTCTGAAGCACTGGTATTGCTTATACACAGGCAATAAAAGTTTGAACCATAGCATAATATAATTTGCTTTGGGCTTGGCAAGGCTTGTAGCTTTTAGCACTGTCCTGTGGACTCCTGAATCAGAGGTGGAATTTGGAAGTGTAAATGCTTTGAGAACCCTGCAGCTAGGAACTGACTTGGAGTTGGAGGTGCCTTGCTGCTTTGTGGCGCCCCCGTGTGGGTGGATGCGATGCTGTCTTTCAGCGTTGATAGGATTTCCGCTGGACAAGCTTGTTTACATAGATAGACGTCAGGAGCTCTCATCTGTGTAAACATGCCTATGGAATTAGTGTAATTCTCGTGAAAGAAATGTGCTGTACTTACTTGATTTTTTTCTACTTGTAGGGTTTTTAAAAAATATCGATGTATTGTTTAACTTTTATGGAAAATTCCAGACGGACTAAGAAGGTAAAGTACAGTGCATGGCCTGTGCTCCTCACCCAGCTTCAGAGGGATCACATTCTGTTGATCTTGTTTTCTCTACATGACCATCTTTTGTTTCTTTCTGGCGTGTTTTCTACCAACCTGGGGCCTCAATCATGTTGGGTATGTTTCTGTGAAAATGTAAGTTCAGAAATTGCCATTGGCCGGAACTGCGGGGTGACAGAGAGGAATTGTTAGCACTTCCATTCCCCTTGGGGACCACTAGTGTCCTCCATCCACTGGGGCTGGGACCGTCACCTAACATTTCCAAGGGACAGAAGGCCAGGGTGTAGGAACACGGTCCACTGTTGATATGGTCTGAAAGCTGGCTTTGCTTTCGCATGTTCACCAGCAGGGCAAACTTTATCCTTCCACATGGCTCTTCTTTATACTCTTGTTTATTCAGTGTAATTGGTTGTTTTAATTCCTTTTGTTTTCAAATAAAATGATAATAGTTGACAAACCAGCATCAGAAATCGTATCCAGTTTAATAGAGGCGTGTGAAAATCCCAAGAGGAAAGCTAAATTTTATTAAAATGTGGACATTAGAAACAACCCCACATTATAAAGTTGTTTGCCTAAATATGCATGGAGGCTGGCCTTCAGGGCAGCTCAGCTTATCTCCTGGCCTGTGGTGGCCCTCAGGAGGGCTGTGAGTTTGCAGCAGGCTGGGTGGGCAGGGCTGGCCTGCGGGACTGTGGGCCAGGCTGAGTGGAGCCGCGGGCGGGTGTCAGGTTACAGCAGGCTGGGTGAGCACGGGGGACTGGCTGATCTAGTGAGTGACTTTATAATTACCTCGCTGATTCGTTAGGGGAGGCTTTGTCTTACTTACCAATTAGCATGGATTTTACTGCAGAGACCTCTGAAACCCTGGGTAGGCTTCAGTTTAAAAATAAGGTCTTCCCGATTCCGACAGCCTCACAGTTTGTCGCCAGCACGGTGGTGGGGTGGGAGTGCCGGCGTCTTCCCGTCTGCCAGTGACAGAGCCTCTTCCCCTGGTGGACTGTTAGCTCTGTTGCTGTTGCTCCCCCGAGCATGGGCCTTCACTGGTGTCTGAAGACTGCCTGCTGCCATTCCCACCTATCATGTACCCTTGTGCCCAGCTACCGCCCAGGATCTGGAGGCTGGTCTGTTTCTCTGAGCGTCTCTGGGTCTGTAGCAACCCTGACCACCACTTCTCTTGCAGTATGCTGTCTTTGTTCTGACACTACTTTGTGCCTTGAGGAGGAAAGCAGGCATTAGTATAGGTGTTCTTCAGGGTGTAACATGTGGAGCGCTGTCTAAGCCAGTGTGGAATCCCCATTGAAGCAGGACAGGGCTTTTCCTCACTGCCAGCTGCTGCCACCACAGCACAGTGACTCACACCAGGGAAGGCCAGGCTGGTAGGGGTGTTCTGTCAGGGACCTCGTCAAAACAGGACACCAAAGGCGTGAAGACCAGGAACCGAGAAGATTCTGTTTCAGAAGTTGTTTCTGCGGTTTCTACCCCCAACCTTAGCCACTGTTGTTAGAGTGGAAACAGGGTGCCCCCCATGGGGGTCTTAGTCTCATTAATAAAGCAAGGTAAGAATGAGTTCAGCAGAAGCTCAGGGACGCTTATTAGAGTAAAAGAACACCCCCAGGGCAGAAAAGTTATAAACGTCAGCAGCTACCCTAGGAAGAGAGAGTCACAGCCATGGCCTCCGCTGACATGGTGGGCAGACACGAAGGACAGCTTTAGAAAGAATAAGGAAGCCCAGAGTATCAGAAAAAAAGCACACTTAGGTTCTGACCGGCCTCTGAGAGAGAGGCAGAGAGAAAGAGGAAGAGTTCTACTTTTCTGGCTGGGCCTCAGAAATGGCCGCGGACCTGGTGACTGGTGACTGGGAGGGGCTAGGCTGAGGAGGGAGAGGGCAGAAAAGAAGAGTACAGTTTCTCGTTAAAGGGAAAACATCTTTTACCAGTCTTTTTGGCTGTTTGTTTGAGCCAGGGTCTCCCCTGGCCAGCCAGGAGCTCCCCAGACGAGGAGGTGGGGCCAGGTGACTGGCTAGGCTCAGCTGGAATGTGAGGTCTGCTCAGCCAGAGGTGGTCCACCCTCTTGCCAGGAGTTTCCCTTGTACTTCCACTCAGTCTCTGTGCCGAGCCCCGAATTGTGCTGTAGAGTTGATTTGGTTAGGAGCACCCTTTCCTGCCACTAACCCAAGAGCAGCTTCCCGAGGCTAGAGCTGAGAGCCCGGGAAGTACAGATGCAGGCAAGAAATCACTCAGCTCTCTTGGGAACCTTCTCTTTCTTGGCTCCTTTTTGTCTTCAAAAGTAGGAAATTAGTGTAGAGGCCTGGGGTGGTGGGGGTCAACATTGATGCTGTTGGTCTCTTCAGCAGTCCCTGGTCACAGCAGTGGCCACACTAAACCTGTATAAGGAAGAAGGAAGTCACAGGGAATGTGGCCAGCCTCACAAGACCCACATGCCTCGCCGGCAACCTCTTTAAAGTGGCTTCTTGACAACCCCACAGTTAGGGTGGCAGTGTAACTGCCTTCTGAAAACCATGTCATGGAAGCTGGCTCCGTGGTTAAAAGCAATAGTTTCTCCTTCAGAAGACCTGGGTTTGATTCCCAGCACCCACATGGCAGCTCACAGCTGTTTGTTACTCCAGTTCCAGGAGGTCTGACACGCTTTTTAGACTCTGTGGGCACCAGGCATGAAAGTGGTTCACAGACATATATACAGGAAAAAACACCCATACATATAAATACAAATTAAATCTTTGTGAAAAAAGAAAAACCATGTCACTTAATTATACTATATCCCTGGAAAATGCAAACCCTGAGTTCTAAGTTCAAGAAGAAATTGGTGCACGCCATTTAGGATGTGTACAAGGTAGCAATCAGTTAAGCCCCGGGGTATTCCACGGTGACTGATGACTGCCCAGGTCCCCTTTCATCCTAGCCTGCCCACATCCGGGATGCTAAGCATGCTCACATTCGTTCTGCTCAAGATGGCTCTGCGCTCATCAGAGCACTGCCCCTAGCCCCCTCCCTCTGATGACCAGGTGCCGCTGCTTACTCTTAGGCATCCTTTGATGCGTTAATTGGATGTGAGATTAGTTCTGTCTTGTCCAGCCATCTCCTTGCTTTGAATTGGGACTCAGGTATCAGTTTTAACCCTGTCTGAGTAAGAAGTGAAAGAAATCTTAGTGTGTTTCTCCTGTCAGGTATAATGACCATTGTTTGGAACGAATTGAGTTAAAACAAACTTTTACATCTCCTTTTGATTGGCATGGAGTCTGCCAGTCCTAGTGGGCAGGACAGGGCTCCATAGTACAGCCCCGCGAGGAAGCCCTACAGCCGTGGGCTGGGGAAGCCTGCAGGTGACAGACAACGGGTGCTTTTGTGGTGGGATTGCAAATGGTCATTTGTAAAAGATTTTCTATTTGTCCCATGAAATCATAGATTATTTTGGTTTTGTTTTTCTTTTTTCCCCTGAGACAGGGTTTCTCTGTGTAGCTTTGGAGCCTGTACTAGAACTCACTCTGTAGACCAGGCTGGCCTCGAACACAGAGATCCACCTGCCTCTGCCTCCTGAGTGCTGGGATTAAAGGCATGCGCCACCACCTCCCAGCAATCATAGATGTTTAATTTTTGTCAGCCCATATAACATTAAAAGACAGTGATTTTAAAAACAAAAGAAAAATATCATTTTTGAATAGTTGGGAAGAATTAAATTCACATTGCACGGGAGGGGGCATCTGAATGCCTTAAAAATAAAGGCTTTGGGATGTCACCCCTTAATCCCAGGTACGACTGTAATCTTTGAACCTTGAGCATGAGGCGGTCCCTCTAGTCTGGACGATTGCTTGTCCATTGTCATCATAAAGTGCTGCTCATTGCTCTTCACCCTGCCTGCTTAGAACAGAAAGTGGCCTTCACCATCAGGACGGGAGTAGTGTTGTACTCAGGCCAGAGTGAGGTGGCCTGGCAGAGACCAGGGGAAATTGTGGATCTCAGCGATCACGATCCAGCATCACTGGAAACCTGGGGAGCACATATTCCTAGAGCCCAGCATCTGGGCTTGAACAAGCCGAGAGCTGAGACTGGGGTACATGTGAGGGGCTCACGGGTGGGGTCTCCCGGCTAGAGATCTCTCTCCCCACCGCCCTAAGGCCTGCAGCCTTCTCCACCCACAGACATCCCTGCTCTGCCCTACGCTCCTCTGCTCTTATCTTTTCATTTTCCCCTTAACTGTTCATTTACTGAGGACGATTTTGGTGTCGGGGAGGGGCCCTGAGCTGAGTACTGAGGTGACCTAAGGGACCTCTTATGCCCCTGGGGCCTCACAGTCTGGAGGTGATTGACAAATATGCAAATGGGGCCACCAAGCCAGCTCCAGAGGGTCTCTGCTGCTCCTTCAGGCTGCAGGCCTGCTCCCATGCTCCCATACAGAGTGACTTTCTCAGGGCCTGGAGTGGTGGAACCGCGGGCAGCAGATCATGGTCTTCTGATTGTCTAGAGTCTAGACCTTTGTCTTCTGAGGAATGTTGTACTGACCCTTGTCTTCTTTCTGTTGCCGTGTTTTTTTGTTGTTTGAGACAGAGTAGATTATCTGCCTCTGCCTTCGTAGTGCTGGGATTAACTAGAACAAAGCTTTGGAGCATTTAGGTTTCCTGTGAGAGGTTGTGCACTAGAGACCACGCCTCACACAGTTCAGCTTTGTTTGTTTCCTACCGATGTGTTTGTCCTTTACTATTACAGTTTAGTTTTCTGCTGTTAGTATTTGCTAGATCAGCTTTACAAAATACTGACGGGGGGGTGGGGGGGGTGGGGGGGGTGGTGCAGCTCTGTGTCTGAGCGCTTACCCAGTGTGAGTGATGCTGTTTTGAGTCTCGAATGTCAAGAGTTTGTTGCTAACCACTGGGAAGGGGTCACATTTTATCTCCAGCCTTACAGTAAGAGCCACTAGATATTCGGAAGAAAAGCAATTGTTGATAGTTTTTAGGTTTGGGTAGCAGGAGAGGAAAGGAGGGGCCATCCACCCCTTACCCCCGTGGGGTGTCCTAACTTAGCCCAAACCTTAGGAGCTCATAGGCTCTTTGGGTAGATTTGGTTCTTTGCAAGCTGAGGGAGGGGACAGAGCGGAGCACCAAAGCCCAGGTATTCCAGCAAGGAAGCTAGTATCCAGAGTCCCTTTAGAGGGCCGTGACTCTGGAGCCCTTCCACGGAAGGGAAGCTCTTCCTAACCTTCCCAGGAATCCCTTAATGAGCCCAAGCTACTGCTCCAGGCAGGCTGCCCCTTGTGAGGCCTTTTGAGAGGTCACGTGCCTCTCCAACTTCCCTTAAAGAGCTATTGTTATTTTTTCTGAGTGTCTGAGGAGAAAGGCTTCTGAGGAGCCAGCCACCCTGCCCAGTAGCCTGCGCCAGGCCCAAAGCAACCAGCAGGGCCATGCGTGTGCCTGGCTGTTGCTGTCTGGCTGTTGAAAGCATGCCGGGTCTTCTTTGAGTTATAGTTTGCTTAAGGAGTTGGAGCATACAAAGCCTGGTCTCCGTGGAGCTGGAGGTTCTCTGAGCCAGCAAATGGCAAGGCTGTTACCTTGTATCAGTCAGATTTGGGGGGGATCCTCCCGTCAGCTTTGTTACACTTTCGCTTTACTATATGGCTTAGCTAGATTGTGTACATTTTGCAGTTTCATTGGGTGCGGGGAGCCATTTTTATTTGATTCCAATACAAAACAGAAACATGGAAACAAGCCTGTTTGAGACATAGTCCACCAGAGGTCCTTATTGACACACGTGAAGAACACCCAAGATTCAACTTGTCTACCTGGTCCTGGTCACAGATTTTGCATATGGGTCCCTTTATTCTCCTGTTGAAGGCAGCAGAACAGATACCTCTACAGGCTTTCCCAAACACCAGGGTTAGAATGCAGCTCCAGCCAGATGCTCGCTCTAATTGGAAGTTAGCTGCTTCTCACACTGAAAACATCTCCACAGATGCTGTTCAGCTGTGGGAATTCTGCTAAATGCCTGCAGCATCACACGCCTGGGTGTGGGTTTCTTTTGTTTTTTTTTTTTTTAGATTTATCTTTTTATGTGTGAGTGTCTTGCCTGCATGTGTATATATGCACAATTTGTGTGCCTGGTGGTGCCCTTGAAGGTCAAAAGAGGGCATGAGGTCAGAGGTAGGCATCAGGCCCCCTGGAACTAGTTAGAGATGGCTGTGTGTCACCATGGAAGTGCTAGGACCTGAACCCTGGGTCTCAACAATAACAAGTGCTCTTAACCCTGAGTCATCTCTCCAGCCTATAGGTGTGACTTCTGTAGAAGTGGCAATTATTGCTAAAAAAAAAAAAAAAAAAAAAAAAAAAGAATTAGTAGGCCAGCAAGATGGCTCATTGAGGAGTATGTGCTGCGAGCCTTAATCTCTGCGTGAGCCATGGTGGAAGGATAGAACTAACTCCAGCAGCCATCCCGACCCCCACAGATGCACACACATGCATACACTCAAAACAAACAGATGGATAAACAGAAAATCAGGGTCTTACTGAGGAGCCCTGGCTGGCTGGCTCGGACCTCACAGATCCACCTGCTCTGACTCACCGAGTCAGAGATCAAAGGCATGGACCTTTATAAAGAAGTGTGTTGTTGAAAAAGTACTGTGTTCCGTGTATCTGTAACCGAGAGACAGGAGACTAAGGCGCAAATTGCTTAAGTCTAAGAGTTTCGATCAGTTTGGTTGGCAGAGATCTCATCTAAAAAATATAGAGAGGTAGATAAAGGAGGGAGGAAGGGAAGGAGCAGAAACTGCAGGCAGTACTGTTGTATTCTGGTCACAAGCCTGTGTTCAGTTTCATATTAACAATTGGATGTCTACATGCTGTTAGTGAAGGTCATCTTCACCGGAGAAGATCAGTAAAAGCGCTGAATGGCAGTGAGTTTCTGGTTTGGTCTTGACTGTATTTTAGTGTTGCTCAAACTTCCGTGCTGATGGGCCCTCTTGATAGCCCCACCCCTACCCAGTCATTTGTGAATTTTAGTAAAGCATAAAAACAATTATTTGAAAAGTGAAGTAAAAGGAAAATAAAAAAAAAAAAAGCTTGCATTGTAGGGTAGACTTGCAGACCTAACAGCCACTTTGTAATTTGCTATAAGCCTCCCTAAATAATACAGTGCCTTTGCTTACGTCATCTGAATGGGTGCCAATTCACAGGCTAGCCTCTCCCCAACTAATACAGTGCCTCTGCTTACGTCATCTGAATGGGTGCCAGTTCACAGGCTAGCCCCACCTATGAACAGTAGTTTGAGAAATGCTGGTGGGGTGTGTGTGTACATATTTGTGCACTTACACATTTAAGTGGCCTGATCACAGGATAACTAACAGGTCAGATAGTGCCGTGTCCAAATTAAATGCACTTCCAAGCTGTTTAGCCAAAGGAACATTTTTTTCCTGAAAGTATTAAATACTTTAATTGTAAGCAGATACATATGTAAATATAAATACAATTACTTCAAAATCCAGTTGGTCTGGTGACGCCTGTGATGCATTGTTTTGCAGAGTGACATAAGACTATCTCTTCTCTGGTTATCAAGTTTAAATGAGTACATATACTCCCGAGGAAGTGTCTGGTGCAAAGAAGACAGGCAGTAGACTCTCGAGAGGTGGGAGTCTGGGAGAGGTGGGATAAGCCAGCCGTTTTTATCAGACCCTCCTTGTCTCACCGAACAGTTGCATTGGTTGCTGTCTTTGGTCTGGTTTTTGGTCCTAATGATTGATACCCATCTTTGTTAATGCTTACGAAATGAGGGAAGTGGTTTCATCAAGTAATTCCACATTCTTTAGAAGCAGCGACAGATCTCAGAGCTGTGTTGGCATGGACAGGCTACAGCTGTGTCAGCTCTCCCTCCAGGAGTCGGACATCCTCAGTGGGGTCGTGTGCCAGGCTCCCTGGCCTCCAGGATGTCTGGGGGTGTATTCCTTCTGCTAGCCTTTCCTTTGTGGACCGGACTTGAAATTCAAAAGACTTGTGAGACAGAGGGGGAAGTTTGTGCGGTGACTCCTCCCACCTGGGAGACCCGGGCCATCGAGCGCGTGTCTTAGAGGAGTGAAGAAGAGCTGTAGGAGCTGGCTGAAACAGAGCTACCCAGCGCCTGTGGAGAGGGTTGCTGGCTCCAAGGCTGAGTGCCTCAGAGCAGTGAGCAGTGTGCCCTGCTTAGTGAGACCACGCCTCCTACTCTGAGAAGTGGTTAGGAAGCCAGGTTGGGCTGGGCACGGTGGTGAGTGGACAGAAACCCAGCGCCTGGTAGGCTGAGGCACAAGGGAAGATTTGTATTGAGAGTCTGCTTCAAAATGTGGAACAAAAACAAGACAGTAAGGCTTGTGGAGCAAGGGCTGGTCCTGAGAGCTTGTGTCCACAGCAGTTCTGAAAGGGGTGGCGGGGTGGCGGGGTGGCGGGGGACTAGGAAGGGCTACTGCAATAGTGACCGCCAGCTAGGCAGCAGCATTCAGAACAGGCTCACTGTAACCTTCAGGGGATTCTCAAGGTCTAGGATATAAAAACCTTACCTCTTTCAGACACCCAGGTCTCTGTCGTCACGGTAGGTGTTTGGTTATGACAGGTCTCCGGTACCCAAGGAGCAGGGCTCACAGTCAAAGCCGATGACTTCAAAGCAAAGCAGTCGTGTTCATCCCCAACTGTGTGCTGTCAGACAGAGCCAGGCAGAAACCCGGGTTGGGAAACATGCACTCCACTTAGTCTAGAATGAAAGGCAGCGGCCGCTCAGTCTCGGTGGTCACTTAGCTTCACCACGTGTGTGTCCCCTGACAGGCAGGAAGGCTTTGTGCATAATGAGGAAGGAGAAGCATTTTGAAAGCACACACGGGTCTACCAAACCTGTGTGTGCTCTTCCTTCTCTCCCTTGATGCTTTCAGTTGTTGGAGTTGTGTTCAAGCTGTGATTTCTAACACCTCTGTTGAGGTTGTGCATTGTATGTTCCTGAGCTTTAAAAATAAATGCATTTGGGGGAGGGAGGTTGAACCTGTGTGACAATGTTGGGCATGCGAATGCAAGCACATGAGCTGAGAAAGTCAAAACCATGGTTTCCATGGTAACCCCTAACTTCTCTGTGTCGTGTTGTACACATTACTCATGCAGATCGTTGGCCAGGATTACCTAGTGGTAAAAATTGCTCGGCAGGCGGACAAGGGTGGATGTCCTACTCCTTCGTCTACGGGGTCTTCCCTGTGAGTCCATCTACTCTGAGGAACCCCGGGCAGGAGACTGCGCAGCCGGGTCCTGACCTCTAAGCTGTTGTCTTTTTTTCACGGTGGAAATTAGCCTTCATGTGATTCACGCTGTTTCCTTTCTTTCTCCTTTGTAGATTTATGTTGGGTAAAGGAGGGAAGCGGAAGTTTGATGACCATGAAGATGGGCTGGAAGGCAAAATCGTGTCCCCCTCCGACGGTCCATCCAGGGCGTCCTACACCTTACAGCGTCAGACTGTCTTCAACATTTCCCTTATGAAACTGTACAACCACAGGCCCCTGACAGAGCCCAGCTTGCAGAAGACTGTCTTAATTAACAACATGCTGAGGCGGATCCAGGAGGAACTCAAGCAGGAAGGCAGCCTGAGGCCTGCGTTCACCCCCACTTCCCAGCCCAGCGACTCGCTGGGTGACAGCTGCAGGGAGGCCCCACCTGCCTTCACGCACCCGGCCGCGCCTCCCGCTCACCCCTGTGACCCAGGAAGCACTGCACCCCTGGAGGCCTGCCTCACCCCTGCCTCCCTGCTAGAGGACGACGACACTTTTTGCACTTTGCCGGCTGCGCTGCCCGCGGCTCCTCCCAGACTCTCTCCTCCAGCCCTCCCGCCGGAAAAGGACAGCTTCTCTTCCGCCCTGGATGAGATCGAGGAGCTCTGTCCCACATCTACCTCCACAGAGGCTGTCGTGACGTCGGCGGCGCCCGACAGCCCGAAAGGAACCTCCAGTGAGTCCAGCGTCCAGAAGCCTGAGGGGCCCCAGGACGGCCGCACGGATGACTCACGATTCATGGACTCTCTGCCTGGGAATTTTGAAATCACCACGTCCACAGGTTTCCTGACAGACTTGACCCTGGACGACATCTTGTTTGCTGACATTGACACATCCATGTACGATTTCGACCCCTGCACTTCCGCATCAGGGACATCCTCCAAAATGGCCCCCGTGTCAGCCGATGACCTCCTCAAGACCCTGGCCCCCTACAGCAGTCAGCCCGTCGCCCCAAGTCAGCCTTTCAAAATGGATCTCACGGAGCTAGACCACATCATGGAGGTGCTCGTCGGGTCCTAAGACTGCGCCTAGCAAGGCCCTGCAAGCGTCCCCGCCGCCCTGACAGTTTCTCCGCACTGTGCATGTACCCTTGCTTGCCTTTTTCAGAGAAAAAGAAAACTTCACAAACGGATCACACTAGTATTTTCTTTGAGCAGAGTTGGAGTGCCTTCATTCGAGTATGACCACTTTTAATACACTCTCTGCGTGGGCTCCTTAGAGCCCCGCTGCCCTGGCCTAGGAGAGAAGACGTCTGAAGACTGTGTTGCTAATGCTAAAAGGTGAACATGAGCAGTTCAAATGAAGCACAAGGATTGCGTTGGAAAAGCTGTAAATTGCGTGTGCATATTTGTCTATTTTTTCTATAAGTTTTATTGCAAGAGGTAAAAAAAAAAAGAATATATATCTATATTATTTGGATAATCTCAGTACCTTTCCTGGCGTTTTGCCCTGTATAAGTTGACTTGGCAATTCTGCCTTTTTAGAGGCATTAACTACTCGTAAGTGTTGCATTTACATGGCTGTTTAGAAAACTGCTGCCCAAATTTATTTTATATTTTTGTACAGATTCTGCAGTTTATGATATTGTTTTTCTAAGAACAAATGCTGTTTATACATATGAGATAGCTATTTTGATAGGATTTGCTCACGTAGTTCCTGCAAACGTAAGCTGTACAAGTTGCACTTGTACTTTTATAGAGTCGTAATGTTTTATATGTGTATGGTGCAAGAGAAAATTGGATCAAATCAATCTGCAGTTGATGTCCCCAAATGCAAACACACACAGCGCTTTAATAAAGGGCCAGGTGATCTGACACCCAAATTTCACAAGCACCAGCCCTTGGCACGATCACCCGCCAGCCAGTACTGTGACTTCCAAAGCCAGAGCCCTGTCTGCTCATCAAACTTGCATTAAGCCGTTGTGGGGAAGATGGCTGCGGATCCTGGGGTCGATGTGATGGTCTCTTTAGCTCCCTCTTCTGAGCAGGGGCTATAGCATCTTGTGTAAGAGTGTACTCACAGCCGGGTGTGGTGGTGCACCCCTTTAATTCCAGCACTTGGGAGGCAGGGGCAGGTGGATCTCTGTGAGTTCCAGCCCAGCCAGAGCTCTACAGTGAGAACCCTGTCTCAAGGATGGGGGAGTAAGAGAAAGACTGTATTTATGCCAAGTTTGCCCTTTTAATTGTTTTTATTTTAATTTTATAAAATGCAAACCCCAGTCTTACCCCTTCGGCATAGCTTTTATGATGAGACCACAATTTTACATAACAATTTTACAACAAGCAACTGACCTCTTCGTGGAGCTGAGCCCTGCCTCCGTGCTTAGGGCTCCTAAAGACGCAGCTCTCCCCGGAAGGCGTCCGTCGTGTTGCTGAACTGCCTTTCCCGGCGTCCCTTCCCTGGTGGAGCTTTGTTCCCTCTCTTGCTAAGAGCTGCAAATGGCATCTTCACGATCACCACAGTGAGCTCCGCTCACCTCAGCCATCCGGGATGCACTCTCTCAACATCTGTGACTAGAGCCACAATCCGCCACCTGACGTCCTGGTGTCCAGTCTGGTTGCTTTCTTTAATTAAGTGCTGATTTAACCACACCTTACAAAGCTGTCATATCCAAATACATAACGGGAATTTCTGTGCGTGTTTCTGGCCCTCCCGTCTCCTGACCCCCAAAGCGGCTCTTTATTTGCAGTGACCCCCCCCCCAGTTGTAGTATTTCTCTCCGTGTATCATGCCCGTTCTGAGCTCTGCCGCCCTCCCTCCTTTCTGTTCGACGTCCGTTCTCACAGTGGTACGTCAGCTGTGGAGTGCAGCTTACAGCCTGTATTGTTGTGCAGATGGCTTCTTTAGGAATAACTTCTATATTTATTTAAAAATTTTAAATTATGGGATTTTGTTTTTGTTTTTGCTGTCATTGTTGTCAATAATCAGTTACCAGTTCTGCTCACTTCTTGCCATGGATAAAATTGGGTCTTTCTGGCCACTTAAAAAGGTAAATTTGTAAATGGCACTTTAAACAAGCCATAGATAGTTTTATTTTTATAATGCACATGGCAAGCAAATGTGTTTGTGATGAAGGAACTGCTCATCCAAGCAAAAGATTTGTATATGGTGTGATTGATATCTTTTTACATTCTGATTTACCCTTTCCCGTGTGCGCGCGCGCGTTCGAAGGGCTGATTCCCAGCTCTGCGGAGCGGTGAGGAGCCAGCCCACTGCGCTCACCTGTCCTCCTGCGGGCACCCTCCACACGGGGCCTCTCACCATCACACGTGTTTCCTCTGATGCAGGACCAGGGACCATATGAGAAGGTGAGGGTTGTTGATGCTTCCAAGTGTCATTGCGCCTGTCCATTTTAGGAACTTTTCTTCCTGGAAGAAAGCAGGTCTACCATCCCATCCTCTGTGTTTTAGAACTGGAGGACCCTGTGAACTGGCCACATGCCACACACATCTCCATACATGTGCTTATACAGTAGCGTTGATTCTTCCCAACAAGAATGGCACAAAGCAGTTGATTGCCATTGTCAAAAACTGATTTACAGTAACTTAGAACAACTGTACTTTTGTTGGATTAGCAAATTGCGTGTTTAAACGATCCCATATGTTGGGCAACAGTTCAAATAAGCACAGAGACGTGTCCGCCCAGACTCAGTTCTCCGACTCCAGTGCTTCACCACCACAACACCCACCCCAGCAGCAGCAGGCACGTGCGTATTCTCCAGACGTGCCTGGGAAACCCGAGCAAGCCCATCAAGAGTTAAGACTGACTTTGTGTCCTATTTATATTAAGTGATGTCCCAACAGGGAAGAGGTGGAGTCAGAGTGAGATCAAGTCCCAATTTGAGTGTGGGATGTGCTTCCAGATGCTCCCTGGCAGCAGCGGCTCCCCTTCACAAAGACAGTCTTGTGGCGTCCAGAGCAGGCAGACGGCCTGGGGTGCCAGGGCCCGAGAGGCCGCTAGTGACGACTGTGATGTGCAATGCGTGGCGAGGCGGGAGCAGACTCCTGAGATGTAGAGCGGTGGTTTCCCCATAAGTTATTTATCCCTTTGTTTTCCTTTGTAAATATATTTATTTTACTGTGGCGCTCTAACAACAGCTGGGTGGTATGGTGCAGAATGTATGGTAGGAATGTATTTCTCGTAGGAATGTAAATCTGTATTCAAAGGGGGAGCCACGGCGGCCCCCTCCCTGTCTTTGCGTCAGATACACGTCGACACTCACTGTCGCTCATCTCCTGTATGGGTCTATCTAAAATATGCAAAAGGTGTGGACGGGGAATGTTTTAATACCTCTAAATTTTTAAGAAAATCGAGCATAAAAGGGTTGGTAATTTTTTAAAGTTTTCTTAGTAGCACTTTGACTTACGACAGAAGGGGCAACACACAGGCACCCACCTTCATACCAAAGGGTGAGGAGTGGCCACAACCTCCCACACGGCTCGAGTGTCCTCAGCAACCGGGCTTTTTATCGCCATAGCCCCTTGAAGTGCCCCAACCGTCCTGAGGTCAATCAAGGAAAATTTCTTAATGAAGTAAGCTCCAAAGAGCCAAAGTATCAACTTACGGATCATTTTTAAAGCTTAAATTTATTAACCACCTTTGCGGTAAACAATGAATTATGAATACCGCAAGGGCAGCCTTCTTAAATGACAGACATAAAAGAGAGACTGCTTATGCGGCAATTGTTCCTCTACTTTGTGTGAATTGTCTTAATTTTGAAACCTTGCTCTTACAAATTGGACCTTTATACATTTCTGACAATAGCAAAGAGAGAAGAGCATATTTGATTTGTCCTAGCGTAAGCGGTTAATTCTGGTGCGGCCCCGCCCCGGGAGGCCAGCGGGGCGTGCATCTGCCTGTGTGCGATTGTTTCCAGTGCTTCCGAGAATGAGTCTACGTGGGTCTTGAAGATTAGCCAGGGTCAGATGCTCTTGCAGACAAAGCCAATACAATGTTTGGACTTCTCTTGGGGAATTTGGGAGGGAAAAGCAGTCCGTATGTACAACTGACGTGTTGAACGTGTACATAGGGACCTGTTGGGGACGTGGATTTTGAGGAGGGCTTTTCTGTCGAAAGTCGGTGTGACCTTCCCCCACAGACCTGAGAGCTGTGCCTTTTCTATGCAATATTACAGATGTCACATCAGAACCCAGAGGGCTGTGTTCAGTGTAGGTTCATTCAGGCTGTATTCTAAACAATTGGACAGATTAAGTGTACATGGACATGAGCGGTCTTTTGTAGTTTTATATTATACAATAAACAGTTAAAGGATGAGACTTGTGTTCCGTTTTCTTCTGACTGTGCCGTGACTCTTTGGTCCCACTGGGGTGCAGCCCCCGTGTGCTCTCCCCGTGCTTGTCCTATCCTGCTGCTCCACAGGCTTCCCGAAGCCCCCCTAACTTCCTTCTCCTTCTCTGACCCAGCCCTCTCCAGACATCGGTTTTGCCCAGAGCCTTTGCCCTGTCTTTAACCTGATCCCACCTTCGCTCAGGATGTGAAAATCTGTGACCAGCCCCTGCCCCTTCCAGCTGTTGGGCTTCACCGTCTACCCGAGGTGCAGTGTGTCTCTCCCTGTTGGCCACTCTCCATGGGACCTCGTCTCCTCCAGTAGGCCACTTGGCCCTCTCTGGGTCTCCTCAGTTCCAGCCTCCTTGTCCCCTCTGACACCTTCCTGTTGCTGCTTCTCTGACCCATACCCTCTGTCATCCTCACCTATTGCTGGTGTCTGTATGTCGCTGGTCTTCCTGTCCTGGTGATTTTGCTAACATGTTATGTTCTAATGCCAGTCTGGGCCACCGCGCCATCCTCGGGGGCTAATTGGGGTGGGGATGTCCAGGCACGCGTTGACAGCTGGGCCACTGCTAACTGGTGAGATGGTGCAGGTGGGTGTGAGAGACCTGGAAAATCTGTGCTCCATTAAAATCAGCTTTGGGATATGGAAGGCAGGAGGTGGGTGGGCTGGGTTGGGCTGGGCTGGGCTGGAAACTGAGCTGTGCTCCACAGAGCACCATGTCCCTCAGTTGGAAGAGAAGTCCTGAGTTCTGTCCCCAGCACCCAGGAAGTGGCAGCAGGATGATAAGCTTAAGGTTTGCCTTCCACCTTGGATCCAGGAGACCTTATCCTGAGAGAGAGAGAGAGAGAGAGAGAGAGAGAGAGAGAGAGAGAGAGAGAGAGAGAGAACCGGTTGCACAGGGCTTGGGTGAGGAATGGCTGTCCACTCCTCCACAGTAAGAGAAGGCCAGCACCCAGCATCACCTCTGCTTGTTCCAGGTCCCTGCACAGCCCCATCTCTGGCACACACCAGCACCCTGCCTTTGTGCCCTTGCTCCCGTTCTCCTGGGCGAAACATTCTCATTTCAAGGCCAACCTCAAGTGCATGTCCCCGAATCCGTCTAGGCATCCCCCTCCTAAGAGCCAGTCTCCCGAGTTCCTGCAGGGCTCTGGACATGGTGACGTCCCCTGGCAAATCCTGCCCTGGCTTCAGACTCGCTGCATGTGGTTTTCTCTGCAACACAGCAATTCTGAGGAACAGAACCCCAGGGGTGTTCCTCTTCTCCCAGGTTCGGCATGCCGCGCCCCCAGGAGCTACACACTGCTTGTTTTAATAAGTGGTAAAGTCGTAGATCTTGGTCACGCTTGCCTAGCTGTGTGTCACCTCTGGCATCTGCCTCCGTGGCACAGCTGAGCAGGTGCAGTTAAGTTGACTCTCCCAGTTCAAAAGAGTTACCATTCGGACCTTTACAGAAAAACATTGTCTAACTCTGACATTTGCAACTACACAGTCCTTAAGATAGTGTCCACCATAGGCAAGCCAGGCTCTGGGCTTTTGGGAAGAGCTGGGGAGGAGGGACCAGAGGGGACAGCAGTCAGGAAAGCCACACAGGAGGGGACATTATCAGAAAGCACAAGACCTGTAAGGGGTCTGGGCGTGGGTCTTCTGTTCAAAGAAGCCTGATGTCAGTTGTGAGAACAGAAAAGGGAAGTGGCACGGGCTGGTCTCCGGAGGGACGCGTCAGCCGGGTTCATAGCAGACTACCTGAGTTTGTACCAATCTGTGCCCTTTGTCACCATCCCCAGCCTGCTCATCTCTCGCCCTCTGGCCCTGAACAAGTTTCTGTTTGCTTTTATTTGTGTGCACTGAAGCAGTTGTTACCCAGGCTGGTCTCAGATGACTGCACGCCAGCTCTTCTCTCTTGGCCTCCTGAGTTGTCACTCTTGAGCACAGCACACCCTGGCTTCAGCCTCCTGTCTGTCCTCCGTGTGTGTGTGTGTGTGTGTGTGTGTGTGTGTGTGTGTGTGTGTGTGTCCTGACTTACTACCTACATCATAGCCTTAAGGAGCAGGAGGGAGCTGAGGCGGGGGGGGGGGGGTGCTTTTCAGGGCTGAACACTCCAGGTGCTCACAGGCTCTCCTGCCCTGGCTGTGGGACTTCAGCTTAGTCACTGTCCCATGGGGGAACGAGGAGACTGAATGACTGAATATCTCTGGCTTCCCCCAGATTGTCACCACAGAGGGAGGGCTGGTCTTGGGCTGTAGGCCTCAAGGATTTGCCAAAACTCCTGAATGCCCTGAGGTGCCAGCCTTCAAGGCATCTGGGATGGCATGTCATGTGCACGACAGGATGGGGCAACACATGGTGACATTGTCCCCGGAGCTGGGAACCCTCTCTACAGCAGGCTGGCTGTCTCAGCCCCTTAGCTCTCCAGACCTCCCCCACCTCCCAGGCAGGGCCAAGCTGCCAGCTGCCAGCAAGGCCTATTGTTCAGCAGTGACAAGAAATGGCTGCAGAGCTCAGGCTGGAGAAAGGCTGGAGGCAACAGTGGGGGAGGGGGGAGGAAGCTCTCAACACCCTTAGCGTTGGCCTGTGTTCCCGGGAGAAGTCTGAGGAGAATCCAACCCTCCCCTCAGACAGTCCCCTCCCACCTTCGCAGTCCAACAGGCTTCCTTTCGGATGTCTCCTCTGGCCCTGTAATGTGGGGAGCATGTGGCTCCATTTCTGTACCCTAGCAGAAGAGTCCGTCAGCTGCCTCAGGATTGAGCTGAGTGGCCAAAGTCAGTGCTGTGTGGCCTGCCCTTGCCCAGGCTGCGCTCTCCTGGGCAGTGGGCCTGTTGGGTCTGCAGAGGGTCCAGAGATTAGGACCCTGATGTGTGTACAGCTACAGTGTTTTTCAGACGGCTGTGATTGTGCCAGTTCAGAGAGGATTGTGTGTGTGTGTGTGTGTGTGTGTGTGTGTGTGTGTGCGCGCGCACGTGCGCATGGGATGGGGTGAGGGGCAGTTCATAGAGGCAGAGGGGACCTTCAAGGTCACTGCAGGACTCTGCCGCAGCAGCCACCGAGGGAAGTCGTGGTATGAAGACACTGGGAATCCACACTTTCTCTTGGAGCTTTGCAGCAGAGATCGTCCACTGAAGCCATTGGGAGGGACAAGTCTAGCCTTGTCTGCTCTGGAGAACCTCCCCTTTCTATATGCCTACCCGTAGTTGAGAGGATGGAAGTGTCCCACCTGTGAGATGGCCAGCATGAATAATCTAGCCAGAAAGCCAGCACCTACTTTGAGCCGAACCCTAGGTCTTCCCCAACCTGTCCTGATGGTGGGAAGCCCATTCTCCCACTTTCCCTCGCTTTCCTCTCTGCCTTCTTCATCCTGCCTGCCTACCTGAAGCTGCCACAGGACACTGGGTTGCCCTCTGCCTTATGAGGCCTGTGTCTGGGGGTCGGGTGGACTTGTCTTCAGCTCTGGGCTCTGAGATAGACCCAGTGATTGGATCCAGAGCTTGGCTCATGGAGGTCTGGGAACTTCTGAGTCACCACGAAAGGTCCAGGAGGACCCATGACTGGTCAGATGCTTCCGAAGTGCCTGGCCTCAGCTACTCAGCCCTTCGGCTGTTTCGTCAGTGTGGTAGCAGGTTTCCCTATTACCGGGTTGGTCTACAGCTTTGACGTACAGGAATAAAGGAATGGAGGAACAGTCTAGGCAGAGAGGCTGCCCATGTTGACCTGCCAGCACAAACAGGTGCACGGTTCCGCGAAGAAGCACCTGCTGGCAAGAGGGTAGAAGCCCATGGCGCTAGCACAGAGTGGGCAGCAGGCTTGAGCTGCATGATTTGGAAAAAGAAAAAGTGGGGGGAGGTGGTTGGTCAGCAGCTGGGTTAAGGGCCCTGGGGGAGGCAGGGTGGGCAAAGGTACCCCTGGAGGGCATTTTCAGTCTCAGCTCACCTTCTTACTGAGGCAAAAATCGGGAAACTCCAATCCAGAAAGCTTAAGTAAGGTGGCCCAGCTGGCATGGGAGCAGACACCCAAGCATGTTATGAGGCCCCTTTATGTACCTTGGGGACACATTGCTGTGCTGTCCAGGGGCCACAGGCCATATAAGGCAATATCATGAACATGCCATGAAACAGAAATCCCTGACTGGCTTGAGCCTGGCTCAGAGACTTGGGGAATAGCCTCTGAGCTGGCTGTTTTTTGTCAGGTCGACGCAAACCTAGATCGTCTGAGGAATTGCTCCCATCAGATTGGCCCATGGGCAAGTCTGTGGAGCAGTTTCTTTCCTTTTTTAAAAAATATTACTTGTGTATGTATGTATGTGTGCCAGTGCTCTGTCTGTATGTACGCCTGCATTGCAGGAGAGGGCATCAGATTCCATTAGAGATGCTTGTGAGCCAACACGTGGTTGCTGGGAATTGAACGCGGGACCCCTGGAAGAACAGCCAGTGCTCTTATCCACTGAGAGCCATCTCTCCAGCCCAAGCGTATTTTCTTGAGTGCTTGATAGATGTGGGAGACTCCCCCCCCCCCCCACTATGGGCTGTTCCATCCATGGGCAGGTGGGCCTGGAGGGTATACGAGCAAGCCAGTGAGCCACCTTCCCATTTCCCAGTGGCCCCTGCTTCAGTTCCTGCCACCACATTCCTGAGTTCTCGCTCTGGCTTCCCTCCGTGACAGACTTGAGCTGAAGTGTAAGCCAAGCTAGTCCTTCCTCCCCGGGTTGCTTTTCCTCGTATTTTATCACAGCAACAAAGCAGGCTAGGACAGAAGCTGGCAATTTAACAGTGCCAATGTCGCTTTGACGGTTTTTTTTTTTTTTTTTCCATGCTGATTTGGGGAGATTGTTGTGGCATTTGGAACTTTGGGCTAGAAAAGCCGTCGAGTGCTCAGAATAATGGGATGTTTTCTAGGAGCTAGGAAGCTGAGACTGCTGGGAGAAATAACGGAGGCCTGGCTTGTGACATTTCACAGGGATGCTTGCGAGGCCCTTGAACTGTCAGAAGCGTGTGGGATATTTGAACTGAAGAATCAGCTGCAACTAAGAGGAGACCAGCACGGTTTGAAGCGAAGTCTCCTGGGAGTTATCTTCCCCGAGGTAGCACACAGAAGCTGTGGTCCAGAAGATGCCAGGGCTGTATCTCAGCCTGGCAGCTAAACTCGGTAACATGTAAGAATCCCCCAAGTGTGAACTGGGTTTGGCTTCATGCGAGCTACAGATTGGAGCCATTATAAAGAGCAGCTGTGGAAGCAAGGGACAGCTGTTGGTGAAAGCTGGTGAAAGTGTGGCCTCAGGTATAGTGGACACCTGGGGATTGAAGGGGCCCTGGAGAGAAGCCCCTGAGGCACTACACCGTGTGGCAGACTTGGAGTCCTTGAAGAGAGTCCCCGAAGCCATCGGTGAATGTGCAGGCTCAGTTAAACTGGAGACCCCAGGACCATGAGATGACCTCCGGGTACAGCCCCCGGTGTGGAGCCTACCATACAGGCTGTGAACGGTGAGGCTACAGTCAGAGAAGTGGGATTGTCCAAGCCCTTGGAGCCTAAACGGTCATGAGTGAGTGGGTTCTATATGTTACATAGAACTACATATACCGTTAGATTCGGTTTTGCTTTGGTCTGATTGTAACTTTGCCCTTGTCCTTCCCTCTTGGAATAAGAAAGTATTTAGCTTGGTTTTCTCTCTACAGGAACCCACAGGTCAGGAACTTTGGATATTTTAAAAGAGACTTTGAATTTTTTAACACGTTTGGAAATGTTTAAGGACTGTGGGATTTTAGTTTGTTTTATGTTGAGATAGTAAGCACAAGATCTTGGGGTTGAACAAGAAAGGAAGAAAGTAGAGGCTTTGGTTTAATAGTGACATGTTTTTGTGTCAAGCTGCCAAGGGGTCAAAAGCTCTGGTTAGTTTTTGTTGATTTGACACAAACTTGGCATATCTAGGAAAGGGGAATCTCACTGGAAGAATTGCCTCCAGCAGACAGGCCTGCGAGCAGGGCTCTGAGACCTTTTTTTCCTTGCTGATTGATGTTGGAGGGCCCAGCCCACTGTGAGCGGTCCTATCCTCAGGCCCTGGGCATAGGCTGGATAAGAATGTAGCAGAACAAGCCGGTAAGGCCACTGCTTCTGTTCCTGCCTTTAGTTCTGCTTCACCTTCCCTCGGGATGGACTGTGATCTGGAAGTATAAGCAAAAGAAACCCTTTTCTCCCCAAATTGCTTTTGATCAGTTTTGTTTTTGTTTTGTTTTTAATTCTCATCCCCCCCCCCCAATAGCAATATAGAAGCAAAGTAGAACAGTTTCTAGTCACCATATCTTTGCAGTCTGTTACCTGGGTACCCTGTCCCTTTAAGAGACAAACCCTGCCCCACTCCCAACCCCGCCCCCACCTCTTCTGCAGAGGCAAGGGGAATCTCCCACCTCCTCTCCAGCCTGCTGCTGTCTCTCTTTCTGTCCCTCTTCTGAAAAGGTGACTACTGTTTCTCCTCCCCCCTGCTTTTCCTCCTTTTTTCCCTCTCTCCCCTCTTCCTTTCCCCTCCATAACCCACTAAATAAACTCTATACCCAAACTCTGCATGGCGTGTCTGACTGTCTCTCATTCGCCGAGATCTCCCACCCGCCAAGTGGACCTGCCCAGGCCTCGGGTGACCCGCCACTGGCCCTCGTGAGACCACTGCCCCTCATGGGACCGGTCCTCCACCACCTGTTTATAAATAACAGTCTGTGCTCCTGTACTGCCAGCCCCTCAGCTTGGCCGCAGGGAGGAACAGGCGGGTCAGGAGAGCATGTTTGCACCTTCCCCTGAGCTCAGCCGGACAGAGGCAGGAGCTTCCCAAGGGATCTTCAGACAGCCTGGGCACCGTGCCGCTGGCTGGGCAACTGCAGCCTTGTGACTCATTGACTTTCCCCTGCTCCCTTCTTTTTTCTTCCTTTGCATATTCTCTTTCTCTCTGCCACTTCCCAGACCCCCTTCTAAGACAGGCTTGCGCTTGGCCGAGAATTCCTGTATAGACAAGGCTGGCTTTGAACTCCAGTCTGCCTGCTTCTGCCTCCCAAGCGCTAAAGATGTGAGCCTCTGCTGCCTCTGTTTCTGCAGTTGTTTTGTTTTAAGATTTTTGTATTTTTATGTATTTTATGAGTGTTTTGCTTGCGTGTATGTAAGTACATCATGTGCACACAGTACCCGAGGAGCCCAGGAGATGGCGCTGGATCAACTAGAACTAGAGTTGCCGACAGTTGGCAGCTGTTGAATGGGTGCTGGGAACTGCACCTAGCTCCTCTTAACCACCAAACAGCCGTCTCTCTGGTCCCTTCATTCTGGTTTTCTTTGTTTGTTTTGTTGTTTTGTTTTTTTTTCTTGTTGATTTGTCTGTTTGCTGAGACATGATATCACATGGTAGCCCAGGCTAACCTGTGGCTCGTTACAGAAGTCCTCCTCTCCCTGCCTGTCAAGAGTCAGGATTACAGGTGTGTGTCATGCAGGCTTCATTGGTTTTCATTCAGTTAACCATAGGCTCAGCCCCTGTGCTCCTGAGGGCTGGAGGTGGCATGAGATGCCACTGCCATTCACCTAAAACCAAATCTCATCTTGACCCCCACCCCAAGAACCTCTCCTGAGAGTCAATCATTCCACCAGGAAAGGCAAAAAGCACACACGTTCCACCCACTGTACAGTCAGCCTCAGAAGGACTTCCACCTCCCGGGTGGCATCCTGTCCAGTCAAGCCTTATTTGGGTCCTCTGGCCTCAAGGCAATGCCCAGCATGAGCCTTTGCAAACATGGGTGAAGCTCAGGAGACGCAGCTAATGGTAGACACCTGTCTAGCAGCACGCCTGAATCATGTGGGAATCTCTCCAGTCCCAAAAGAAAGGAAGAGAAGGGGAGGGTCAAGACATAAAGTTGCAACAGCAACACAGCTTCTCACTTGGGTGGTTGGGGATGCATCCGGAGCTCCTAGTGTCTAGAGACTTACTAGGCCATGATGGTCCAGCCATACACCTGGAAACCAAATGTTAGATTATGTTTTCCTGTGCTCTGACGACCTGGCTTCCCTGGAACCCAGTCCAGAGCTCTTGTCATAGCCTTTGCAGGCCCCGCAATTGTCCAACCCTTCACCTCTCCTCTCCTCCACTCACCTCTCTGCCGCCCCAGCCCTCCTGTGGTTCCTCCCTGTGACCTTCCCTTCACCCAGGTGACCTCGCATTCCTTCCCCCCAGGGCCTGCCTAAGGTAGCTGCTGGCTCAATGGCTCCAGTTCACGGCCACAACCCTGTCACTTCCTCACGGCATAGCCTCGGAGTTTAGTTGGTGAACGTCTCACTCTTGAGGAGTGTACGCGCCTGGGAGGGCTGCATACTGCACGCTAGGGGCAAGAGCCTAGGGCAGATCTGGAACCTGTCTTCTGTCATCCAGCAGGAGAGGGCAGAGGGACTGGCAGTCACGTAACTGACTCCTGACCTCTTCTGTCTACTCTGGGCTGTAGTGGGTTTTGTTTAACCTTATTTAATCGTCACTACAGCTAGATCAGCACAATTATTCCCACCCAGCACCCATCCGAGGGCCTCCTTCTTGGTGCCACACAGCTTTTTAGACGGTTCCCTTTCTCTCCATCAGCGGCTTAGCTTCCTATGGAACTGTCTTGCCCTGGGATCAATACTTGACAGAAGAGAGGCATCCTTGGGGGCTTGGAAAATCCATCCCTGAAGGAGGTGGGGACAAAGGTGGGGGAGATATTGTGAGGACTGGGGTGAGGTGGTGGTGGGGGGTGAGAAAGGAATGGGGTAAGGACAGCCCACCCAGAGGGAGGGGATCCAAAGACATCACTCAGATTGGATAATGGACGGAAATACTGATTTGGGGGCTGTAGGGGATCAAACCCAGGTCCTTATGTTTGCATGACAAGAACTTTGCCATCGGAGCCACCTTCTCAGACTGGCAAATTTAGTTTTAAAGACCTTAATTAGATTTAAGAATTGAATATAACCTTAGAATTGAGCAATACTTCATTCCACGAAATAGAAGAGGTTGATTTTCGGGTCAGAGAAGGGCTGAGGCAAAGAGGAAAACAAGGCCAAGTTCTGGTACTGTTGTTTGCTTGCTTAGAGAGCTGCTCACTGTGCGGCCACTAGGGGCGGCCTCCCGGGTCTGGCGCCCCTTCCTGCCTCACACTCTCAGCTTCCTGGCCTTCTCGTCCGTTGTGATGTGAGTCACTGTTCCCTGCTCCTCCTGCCACAGCATCACCATGCCACGCTCTGAAACCTCCCGAGACCATGGACCCAAAGACCTCCTCTTTTGGGGCGTTTCTCAGGGCATTTTGTCCTAGAAATGTGAACGCGCTCAGTGTGAGTCCCTGGAAATGGCTGCATCTCAACGTCAGGCAAGGCCAGGAGCGCAGCCTGTAGTGTTCCTCCCTCCTCACCGGCAAGTCTCAGCGCAAACACCGATTCCTTGGCAGAACTTCCGACCACCTCATCCCCATTGCAGGCACACTGTCCAAATCCCAGGCCCCAGAGACTCGGGGTGCCGTTTCAGGGGGCTCCAGGGGAGTTTGGACCTCTTTTGTTACACACTGCTAGTGCCGGCTACTCTGGAAGCAAGGGTCCACCCAGTGTCTACACTGCTCCTGTGGAGAAGAGAGAGACCCTCGGCCCTAAAGTGTCTACATTGCGCGTCTCTCTGGCCTTATCTTCTATTTCACCTTCTTCAAAGAAGGAGCTGCCGGGCAACCCTTCCTTCTCCACGTAAGCACTCTGTTTTCTAATCTGCGGAACAAGGCAAGGACAAGGTCACGGTGGCCATATCAGACCCTGACAGTGGACAGACAGTGTGTCCTGGCCAGCGAGCCTCTCAGAGAGCATGAGCCAACAGACCCTAGATATCTGCACCGCCTAGGGAAGAGCAGGTCCTGCACCCATCCCAAAATTGGCTAATGTCACATTTCTGACCAGCTGTCTGGTTTGGAGTGGAACCTAGCTTACCTGACATACCTGTGGCTATGAGATTTCTGTCCTATACATTGAGAACTACATTCATAATCTCCAAGAGCGCATGGCTGAACAGTAGTGTGGATTGTTCAGGAAAAGGATTTTGTTGGAGGTGAGAAGCCTGGGTAAGAACCGGCTCTGCAACACCTTGTTGTTTCCTTGGCAACAACAAAACCCGCCCCCTTGCTCAGCAGAGCTCCTTGTGTGTCCTCCTCTGGGATTTGGCCAGAGTGGCTCCCGGGTGCCCAGCAGAGGTAAATGTTTTCCCATGCCTCAACTCTCCTGACGCACTGTCTCCCGAAGTCCTCCGAAGGATGCTCCTCTACCCTCACCCAGCCACGTGTGGTCCCATCCGGCGTAGTCGTCGTCCCGTTCCCCCCCCTCCCCCTCCCCTGCACGCTGCTCAAGCCCCGCCTCTTCTAGGAACATTCTACCCCGCCTAAAATGCAAGTGTCTTGAGAACTCAGGGGCTTGCCTGGCTCTCAGGCAGCTTGGAGGATTGCTGCAGCCTGTTTTCAGCGTCCAGGCTTTGGAAGGCCCGAGTTGAGTCCAGAAACTTTTTGGAAGGGCTAGGAGGGCAGACCAAAGGACTCCTTAGCCAGAACAGGCCTTAACAGTCGTCACCAGCTGCATGACCCCCAAAGTTACCAGCTTGAGAAGTGGGGTGTGGTGCCCTGAAGGGGAATCCGTGTCCTAGTTCCTTCCCTCTTCTCCCCGCCCCTAAGTGTGGAGCCAGCTGGCCGCTTGACCCGAGTGACAGGAGAAATATGCCCCCTCCCAAGCTGCCGCACATCTGTGCCCAGACAAAGCCAGCTATTAATCCTAGCCTTTGTGTGAGTGTTTGGGTGTTGGATTCCACTTGGATCTGCCAGCTTTTGGAAGGGAGATTGGAGGGGATTTAGCGAGGACAAAGGGAGTCCACCGAAGGGAATTGGGAGGATGGGGGGAGCTAAGAAACCCAAGTACATTCACTTAAACCCTGGTGAGGGCTCCGGGGATCATAACTCTAGCTGGAGCCCAGCAAGCTTTCAGATTCCCAGGATCTGAGTCACAAAAAAGGGGGCCCCTTCTCAAGCAAAATACCAATTCAGTCGGCTTGACGGAGGCACACCTCCTTGCTTGAATGCTGTTTGGGGTGAAGTCTGTCCACCTGGGCACTGCCCTGCTCACGCTGGGGAACTCATTACTCAGGAAGTCCAGGTGGGAGATGGGACCAGGTGGAAGCCCTGGAGCTGTGTCCAGTTGGAACAGAATATTAAAACTCCTGCTAAGACAACACAAGGTCTGGGGTTCAGGAATTCTTAGGTCCCTAGTTTCAGGCAGAAGTTCAGAGTCCAGAAAATACTATCTATAAATTCTTTTCTCCCTGTCTCTTTTGCCTATACATTCTTTTTTTCTATTATCTTAATTATTTGTGTGTGTGTGTGTGTGAGAGTGCATGAACATGCATGTGTGCACATGGTTATAGGAACCCATGGAGTTCTGAATCATCCCATCTCTCTGGAGATGGAATTACAGGCAGTTATGAGCTGCTCAGTGTTGGTGCTAGGAGTCGAACTTATGTCTTCTGTAAGAACAGTAAGTGCTCTTAACCTCTGAACCTTAAGGTATCCAGGTACATGGAGAAAGGCTCTGCCTTTGGGGGACTCCCTGTTCCCCAGACCTTCCTCTGTATTCTAGAGCTGGACCATCTTGGTAGGCAGCTTTCCTTAGGCTGACTGCAAGGTCCCTGAGTCATGGGGCAGATGTGGGGTTCAGGGGATTAACGAGAAGAGCTGGCCTATGATTCCGAAGACCCACCTTATTATAGGGGGCAACTGTCTATAAATTCTAATTGGCTCAAGCATTGAACACTCAGCATGGCTCCAGACAGGGATATACTGGGCGTGTGCAGATGCACATGTGCACACACACGTGTGTGTGCTCGTGTGTGTGCTCGTGTGTGCATGTGTGTTGTTTGTGTGTGCATGAGTGTTGTTTGTGTGTATGCATGTGTGTTGTATGTACATGCACATCCATATGTGTGCTTGTATGTGCATGCATTGCATCTGCGTGTGTGCACATGAGTGTGCATGTGTGTTGCATTGTGTGAGCATGTGTGTGCGTGAACATGCTGTGTGTGCTTGTGTGTGTATGAGTGTTGTTTATGTGTGTGCATGTGTGTGCATGCATTGCATCTGCATGTGTGCACACATGAGTGTGTATATGTGTTGCATGTGTGTGAGCATGCTTGTGTGTGTGCATGTGTAATGTATGTACATGCACATCCATGTGAGTGCTTGTGTATGTTCGTGTGTGTGCATTGCACCTGTGTGTGCGTGCGTGCACATGTGTACATGCATTGCATCTGTGTGTGTGTGTGTGTGTGTGTGTGTGTGTGTGTGTGTAGGGCGGGCAGCTGGAGAGGAAGACCTGAGGCCTGGCAGGTGTTCTTTCATTAGCTGACAGAGCAGAAGCCCTGATCTCATTGTCAAAATGCTAGAAGAGCAGCCTGGGGTAGGAGCTAAACACTCCGCTCTGCCCCTGCCCCTCCTACTCGGTTAATTTCATTTTAAAAATGTGCTTCCCATCTGCAGGTGCCTGCCTTCACGGCTCAGAGAGTTGTCAAATCACACCAAGTACAAGCGATTTTAACTCTCTGTGGGTGTGGAGACACAACACTCAAGCTTCCTGCCGCCTCCCCACACCTTCTCTGAGATGTGCGGTGATGGCCTTTATTCATTCATGCACAGCTGCACCGCAGGCCTGCTTTCTGGGTCAGCTGCGGGTAGACGTTGCAGAGTTCGCCGCTGGCTGACAGTTACGCCATGCTCAATGAAGTTTCGGAACTTCTCTATTTTTAGTTGGCATTAGCACGGCGGATGTCTTAGTCTTTCTCCCCCTTAACTAACTATACCAAAAGGTGGGCAGGAATCAGCCATTCAGTCCTTAGTCAGGAGGTGTGGAAGTCAGAGCTGACCCATGTGTTCTTCCAACGCTTAATCTCAGGGAAGGGAGGGTGGGCCTAGACTACTCTATAGTCTGGGAAAGCATTGGTGAGCAGGACTCTGGGAGGCCCTAGCCCCAGTCAGGCCGAGGCTGGAGGACTGGGGAGAGTAGGTTGGGCTGGCAATTCTGACTTCCAGATCTGACGTTTAGAATACCGCCATTTCGTATTCCAGTTTTGTCTACACAGTTCTGCATGGCCACTGAGGTGTCCAGGTGCTTGGAGGAAGGCTCTGGCTTTGGGGCACTCCCTGTTTCCCAGACCTCCCTCGTGGGGTCCAGGGGATTAGTGAGAAGAGCTGGCCTATGAGTCCCAGGAACCACCTTATTATAGGGGGTGATGACCTTTAGTAGGATGTGTCTCAGGAGGTTTCGTAAGCAGAAGGCTGAGAGATAGAGAAGGCACTTGGGTCAGAAGCTCTATTCAGCTGGCTTCCAGTAGGCCCGGAAACCAGGAAGGTCCTACTGAAGGGGTAACTCTGGGGCCCGACTTTCTCCTCAGTCTCCCTCCCAGACTGGATCAGGTGGGTGCTGTGGAATATTATTTTAAGATGTGTTACATTCGCTTATGCTGTGGGACATTTGTTTAATGATGCAAAGATGTGTTGCATTCTTTTCTGTTGCATTTGTTTAACTCTGTGGAGCTGTGTTACTTTGCCTGCCTGAAACACCTGATTGGTCTAATAAAGAGCTGAACGGCCAATAGCTAGGCAGGAGAAAGGACAGGTGGGGCTGGCAGGCAGAGAGTAAAAAGAGGAGGAGAAATCAGAGGAAGGAGCAAGATAAAATAAGGAGAGAGAGGATTCCCGAGGCCAGCCACCCAGCTACACAGCAAGCCACGGAGAAAGAAGGAAAGAAAGGTGTACAGAAGGAGAGAAAGAGAAAAAGCCTGGAGGCAAAAGGTAGGTGGGACAATTTAAGAAAAGCTGGCTAGAAATAAGCCAAGCTAAGGCCAGTTATTTATAAGAAAGAATAAGACTGTGTGTGTGATTTATTTGGGAGCTGGGTGGTGGGCCTCCCAAAAAAGCCAAAAGAGTAAAACAACCAACAATAGTTTGGCATTCCAGTATAGGGCAGAGTAAAGGAAAATCCAGCAACAGGTGGGTTTGTGGAAGCCATTGCTGCCCAGACACTGCGTGTGTGATCTGTCCACCTCTCGGCAGGGAAATGTCTGACTTCCCAAAGTGAAAGCCGTCAGATGGCGTCTACTGGATGTCCTGTGCCTAAGGACACAATGTAAAAGTCACACGCTGAGCCCTTTATACACTGCATCAGCTCACTAAACTCACACCCAGCCCGGAAGTCAGGCTTGTGGTTCTTCTCATTTTTATAGGAGTGCACACAGGCCTGGGGTGGAGGCGTGACCCCAAATCACATGGCTAAACAGAACGGGAGCCAGGATTCCTCAGATCCCCTGAATCCTCTCTCCCTTCAGAGCCCAGCAATATGGGAAAAGGCATGAGGAGGGAATAAATCCGTCTACTAGTCATAGCTGAGATGCAAAAACAAGAGGATCTGGGCCTATTTGGAGGTTTCCTTCAATGTGTAGATCATCAATCATCTTCCAGGAAAAAAAAAAGACATTGTTCAACTTGTCCCCCCAAAGTAACATTTTAAATAAAAAGTAGTTTTCTCTTTAAAATCTAAGTATGTCATTGGTAGGAATGTACAGAGAAACAAAACAGAAATACAAACACAAAGGCTCCCGTCTTCCTTCTAACTGGAGGTGTAGCTGGTTAAAGCTTGGCAGGCGTATTTTCAGGCTCTGAGTACTGGCGGATACACTCTGCACACTGCCGTCGCGGCTGGCACTCAGCGTCTAGGCTCCGGAGACCCCACAGCCCACTGAACCCATCTCCTAGTATCCGGCATTAGAATGAGCAGTTCTCTGGTTCCGCAGCGATTGACGACTCTCGTTCCACCCCTGGCAACCTTGTCTAGAATCTTTATGAGAAATTGACAGGTCAAAATTGTGTGCCAAACTGGCTTCTGAAAATATTATTGACATTCATTCTTACAAATAGGATTTGAACCTAATCCCCTCCCCTTTAAAAAAAACAAATGCCTGGAAACGCCTTTGTGATTCCTGGATTCCTGGGAATAACCTATCACCAGGAAAAAAAAAAAGCTTGACAATTTGATACATGAAATCTTATCTCATTATTGTTTATTTAGCGTTCTTTAATTATTCACGGGGGTCAATGGGTTCCCATGTGCCTATTAGCCTGCTTTATTCTGGCTTTCTGTTGGGTGTTCTTTTTAATACAAGTGTCGTAGATGGGTAGCTCTCAGGCCTGGCATAGGATAATCACTTGGCTGACTTTTAAAACTAAGGAAGGAAAGAGAGGAGGGTTTCGTCCCAGGGTCTCCGCTGGAGGGGCCTAGGCACTAGTGGCCTGTGAAACATTCTTAAGCTTTTAGTTGGAGCCATGGTGTAAGAACGCCGCTTAAAAATTCAATTTCTGGCGTGCGGGTATACATAGAGGCAGAATGTTGTATACATAATAAATAAAATCTTTTTAAAAAAGTTCAATTTCTCCTACTGTCTGGCTCCTAGCGCTTTCATTGCAGAATCTCATCCTTGGACACCAGTTTGTTCCGGTCAAAAATGTGCAGCAGACTTGCAAGGGTGCATAGCACCACCGCCCCTTGCACCCCTCTGCCCCCTTGCAAATTCCCTAGTCCTGCAGGGCAGGCAGGCTTGCAGGAAACGTGGGTGGATAGTACTTGTTCAATCCTCGGGTGTCGCTGCAGACAGCAGTACCCTATCTGGAAGGGAAAAGCGGGTTTTAGGAGTGCTTGCCACTCTGGTACCTACCCACTGGCAGACACCGGAGGCAGCGTCTAGACTCAGGATTAGCGCTTCATCCAGGCTGTGTCCTGGATGCAGTTCGGAAGGAGAGAAATGGACTGAAGGTGGATGTGAGGAGGGCACAGAGGTGGGGTTGTTCAGGACAGGGCACATGTACTCACACACACACACACACACACATACACACACACAAACACAATCACAATACTAATAGGCACACACACATACACACCACAAACTAGTTATGAAAAGAATCCCCCGAGTTGCAGGGCTACCGCTTCCGGATTTCTTAAAGGGCCTGTGACAGTCTCATTTCCCTCAAACCCAAAGAAAGGATCTGCACCTCTTCCTGAAGTGTCTCCTCTCCTCTCCCGTTCTGTTCATGTTCAGGGTCCTCCTGGGCATGGAACCAGAGTCCCTGGAAACCAGCCTGTCCCTGTGCTATTCCAACTTGAACTTTGCTTGAGGTTTTTATTTTTTTAATCTATGGCTGTCTGTACTTTGTCTCTTTAAAGACTTGTTTTATTTTTTAAAACGATTTACTTTTTAAAAAATAATTGTGTGTGTGTGTGTGTGTATATAGTTTACATACATTTTTAAAACACACAGTGTCTTGTTTAGAGGTCTTTTATGTCTGAATCTGTCCTATTGTGTACAGAAATCCTTTTCTGACAAAATGCATTTTAAAATGTTAAGCAGTGTGGTCTTAGCAGCCAGTAGGCTCTGCCTCTCTCGGCCTTTTAATACGACAGAGATAGTTCGTTGCCAGCTCTGGGACCCAGGAGGGAGCCACTCTCACAACCTCAACTCTGGAAAGCAGTTGGCCCATGCTGCCACCAAGCAAAACTTGTAGCGTGCTACCCATAAACCCCATTCAAGTGCTCGCCTTCTGAAAGAGCCAGAGCTCCCGCTGCCAGCACAAACTAGGAAGCTGCATTTCTTATGCTGAGTCAGTAAGCCTTTTCTTAAAGGAGCCATGGTGCCTTTGCTTGCCACCAACAAACAGAGGAAAAATACATTTACCAAGAGGCTGTGCTAAACTCATTTTTTTGTGTGTGTATCTAGAATTTTCCCCCAAGCTCTCTCATGTTATGTGGTTGTAACTGCCCCACGTTGGCCACCAATTTGTAGGTGGAGGCTGCTCGTTCGTTTCCCGGCTGCCCAGACCTGAAATAACCACACAGAAACTATATTAATTACAATACTGAAGGGCGAATAGCTTAGGCTTCTTATTAACTAACTCTTACATCTTAAATTAACCCATTCCTATTATTTTATATTTAAACATGAGGCTCGTGGTTTACCGGTAAGGTTCTGGGGCATCTGTCCTTCAGCAGCTACATGGTGTCTCTCTGACTTTGCCTGCTTTTCTCCTCTATCAGCCTGGAACTGCTGCCTTGCTCTAGTCTGCCCTGTCGTAGGCCAAAGCCACTTATTTATTAACCAATGGTAATAAAACATATTCACAGCACACAGAGGGGAATCCCACATCACCTTATGGCCAGAGGATGGTACCTGCAGGCCTTCAGGGTAGCATAGTGTGTAGCCTGAGCAGCCTCTATAATGCCCAATATAAGCTTGAGCCTCAGATTTTCCATCTGGAAAATGGAGATGGCAAATATTTGAGGTTGATGAAGGGACTAAAAGAGTAGCAGGTGGCACACTGTAGATCCCAGAAGTGTGCCAGCATGCTCTGTGGTGGCTCTTCCACACCGTCCACACCCAGATCGCAGGTGTGCAGCATCGAATCTGGAGTTATATCTTTTCTGATTTACCATTCGTTCTTCATATTCCATGGCTCTGGAGCTGCTGGTACGCCCAGCCAAGCCTCCTTGCAACCTCCAGCCCCCAGACACAGCGTCTGCTGCCTGTGCCAGTCTTTTCTACCTGAAGTTTCCATCGTTGCTGCCCCATCTCCCACCTGCTCTACAAAGGCCATGCCTCTGACAGCCCTGTGTTTTCCTGCTCAGGCTTGGCTTGAGTTACTAAGTACTCTGTGCTAGGGATCATTTGTCTCCACTGACTTATTAATTGCTCATTTTAATTAATTTATCTTATATATTTTATAATATTTTATAAAAATATTTAAAATATTTTATAATATTTATAAGAAAATGTTTTCTAATACTTATAATAAATATTTCCATAATATTTATAATAAATATTTCCATGATATTTATAATAAATATTTTTATAATATTTAATTTATTTTTAGTTTATTTTAATTTATTTTTGAGACAAGGTCTCATACATACCAGGCTGTTTTGGAACTTGCTGTTTAGCTGAAGACGACCTTGATTGCATGCCCCTCATGTGTGTATATATGTGTGTGAGTGCGTGCACACACATGAGTGTGTGGGCTACAGGCTGACTTCCGTGTTTTTTCCTGTTGCTTTCCACCTTAGATTTATAGACAGATTCTCTCCGCAAGCCTGTTGCTCCCCAGTTCCCTAGTCTACACCTCCCGAGAGCTGGGATTGCAGGTGCACTGGGGGTGTACCTGCCTTTTATTTTTCTCAGTGTGGGTGCTGAGGATCTGACCTTGACTGAGCAATCCTCCCAGCTCCTGACCTTGAACCCTTCCTTCCTGGGTGTGGAGAGTACAGCTGGGCACCACTCTGTTCAGTTCAGTGCGGTGCTGGGGACTGAACCCGGGGCTCTGAGCTGAGCTGGGTTCCCAGCCTGCCGTGCCTGCCTGTGTCACAGGTGAACAACGTCGAGCCCGCTGAGCTCTTGCATCACGGACACTGACCTCCTATGTGCCTGCCCTGGGGGCTAAATGCTAGTCTCCTGGGTTCCTGCTTCATGCTCCTTCTCTGCCTTGTCCTTCTCCTGCCCCCAGAGTGTCTTGCTTCCATTTTCTTATCTCCTTTCTGTGGGTGAGGAGTGGAGAGGGGCCAGAAAATGTGTCTTTCGGATTTTTGTTTGTTGGTTTTGTTTTTGAGTCAGCTTGATCTCCAGATGTTGCTCTATCTGGCCTCAAACCCTTTCTCTTAAAGGGTCTTCCTACCTCAGCTTGTCACAGCATGGTACCCCACTTATTGTTTTTAAAATCTTAGTTTTCCTTAGACAAGTAATACTTGTTTTCACAGTGTGGGCACCATGGGCATTGTACTTTATCATCTCCTGTGCTGCATTCACCCTTAACACACCCAGGCTCTCATCTCAGAGATTCTGAGATTAAGAGATTTTCAAGATTAAGATTCCTCTCTCTTAATCTTGAAAAAGTAGTTACATATTTATTTATTTATTTATTCATTCATTCACTGATTCATTCATTATTTATTTATTGTTTCACCTGATTTATGTATGGGCAGTGTCTGGTGACTGCAGAGGTCAGAAGAAGGCATTGGATCCCCTGGAACTGGAGTTACCTGTGGTTGTGAGCTGCCATGTGAGGGCCTAGGAACCGAACCTGGGTCCTATGCAAGAGCAAGAGCTCACCTATCCTGCTGAGCTGTCTCTTCTTTTTATGATTATAGGGGTCAAACCTGTGTGTGTTAAGAAGCGCACTGTCACTGAGTTACATCAAGGCCCAGATGGGGAGTTCTTGATGGCTGCAGAATTGTTCTCGCAGTGGCTGCCACTTTTCTTCTAACCATCCTCATGAAGAGTTACCCCAGGTAACTCTTAAGTGGGGTTGTTTGGGTAGAGATGAGGTTTTTACACAGTTAGCCCTGAACAGACACTTGTTCTGCTAAACCCTCTCCTACCCTTCCCACACTGGTCCTCCCTCCCCACACTGGTCCTCCCTCCCCACACTGGTCCTCCCTCCCCACACTGGTCCTCCCTCCCCACACTGGCCCACCCACTCCAGAAAGCCCTGCCTCATCTCCAGTGTCACAAGCTGATGAGATAGCTACCTGGGAGTTGACACTGAGAAGCCTCAATGACTTGCCCCAGATCTCTTCTCTCTCTGATCTGGACTCCATCATCAGAATTATGTCCTTGGGGTAGGAGCAGCATGGCATCAAGGCTATTGTCTGCAAATAGACTTCCAGCAAGAGATATCTGGCCCCAAGCTGAATGTGGCCACTAGATCTTTGTCACTAGGTTATCGGCGCACAAGGCACATTATAGAGATAGACATGTATTATGTCTTACTGTAAGTATTACTATTTAAAAGCTATTTTGATTCGGGTGTGATTGTAGGAGCCTAGAATCACAGCTCTTGGAGACCAAGAAGGGATATAACCTGTAGTCTTAAGACAGCCTGGGCTGTCTCCAAATTGAGAGCAGGATGAGGGAAAACAGGGGAGGAGAGAAGGAAGAAAGGAAGCAAGTCAAGGAAATATTATTTTGTAAAATAGTTATTTATTTGTATTTTATGTGTGAGAGCTGATATGCATGAATGTCTGCAGAGGCCAGAAGTGGATATGAGGTCCTCAGGGATTGGAGTTGTGAGTCGCTATGTGATGCTCAGAGCCAATACCCTCTCCCTTTCACACCCTGCAAAGCAACAAGTTCTCTTAACTGCTGAGCCCTGGCTCCCTAAATTATATATATGTAATTTCTGAGCCTTATTCTGTCCTGCCAGCCAGCTCCCAAATGACAACACAGAAATGTCTTATGAATTTTGAAAACTCAGCCTATAGCATAGGTTCATTCTTAACTAGTTCTTGCATCTTAAATTAACCCATTTATAATAATATACATTTTATCACATGATGTTACCTCTCTTCCATGTTGGACCTCCTGTTCCCCCTCCATGTCTCCTGGCATCTTATGTGCATCTAGATTAGTTCCTCCTACTTCCCCTCTCTGCTGGACGTCCCATCTGTACCTCCTGCCTAGCTACTGGCCATTCTGCTCTTTATTAAATCAATTACAGCAATATATTGTCACACAGTGTACAAATAGCCCAGAACAGGGTATGGAAAAGGGAAAGATAAGGAGGGGATGGTAAAAGCATATTAAATATTTGTATAAAAACATCTTTATGGAACCCACTACTATGAAGAATAAATATATACTAATGAAAACTGAAGCCAAGCAAGCAGACAAACCAGAGAATATTCTGCAGGGAAAAGTCATAGTCTATTTTGAAATCTCCATGTTTTTAGTAGTTTCTCCCTATGGAATGGATATCTTTAAGCCTCTTTGGATAGCTAGGTGTTCACTCAGCTGGGAAGGCCATCCTAAGGCCATGGCCAGCTCAGTCCTACAGCATCTCAGAGGTCCTGGGACCAGAGGCCGTGATTTACATCTCTGCTGTACAAATCTAATCTAAGCAGGTCCCAGGTAGATCAATCCTTTGAGGACATTTCTGTCGGTTTCCACATCATTATTAGTCATGGTCCAAAGATGACCATTTCTATTCAGTCCAGGGCTGCCTGTAGGAACAGTTCTCTCAGATTCTCCAATCAGCAGGACCCAAGATAGGATCCCTAACCCCAAGGGGTCTGGTCCCTCCCTGACAGCTGTGGCCAAAGAGCAGAGGGTGACCAGAAACTAGTGGAGGGCCAAGGGACTGATCCTAGAGGTCTGGGCTGAAGTCCCGGGGATGCAGTTGCAGTTGGAGATACACTGGAGAGTAGGCGGATTCCTGAGGCTTCTGTGCTATCAGCCCTCCGGGCTCTGCCAGCTGTGGTCCTAAAACAACACTTAAGAAGAACATGGATTGATCGGTGACAGCCAGGGTGTGGTTCAAGGAGGAGAAGGTGCCAGGTGGAGGTTCAAAGGCTCAGGGCCAGCATTACCGCCTAACCAGGGACCCCAGAGCTGTGGCCATCAGGGATGCCTGATCAGGTGTGATATCACCCATTCCCTCTAATGTACTGGGACAGAGGGCTGGGAAGAGTGGGGACCAACCCTGTGCCACCTAACACAGCAGTACTCTCCAACTGCCAAGAAAGCTGGCTGTGCCAAGTTGAAGGCGGAAAGGGCCCACCTGCACCTCGTTTTCAGAGCCTTCCTCCTCAGAGCTCGGCTACTAGAGAATAGGGTGGTCCTTGCCCACAGGAGATAAAGGTCCCAGGTGGTTCCATCTCCTGCCGGGCTCTCAGCCCAGCCACCTATGTGGATTCTGTTCAGTGAAGGCCTCACAGGTGATGGCCTTCAGCGACCCCTTTGTGTCTCTGGCAGTGTCCCTAGTGGACAGCAGGGTCAACGGGATGGGTTTCTGAGACTCCTCCCAGCTCCAATGACCCTCCCTTGCTTCCATTCAACAGTCTGATTTGAGACTGTCCGACTTAAATACCCCATGTAAGTGTCAGAGGGTGGCAATAGTCTGGGCCAGGGAGGACAGCCAAGTGCAGCTGGCAGAGCCCGGAGGGCTGATAGCACAGAGGCCTCAGGAATCCGCCTACTCTCCAGTGGTTTGGCAGAAATGTTTGCCAGAGGATGAAGGAAGGAACAAGGAGCAATATACAGGCTCGACTGGAAAATCCAGCTGGGCAGGAGGCTCTCCCTGGAAGCCGAAACTTTACTTGGGTTTGGCACTGTTTTAGTTAGGGTCTCAATTACTGTGAAGAACTCTTATAAAGATAACATTTAATTGAGGTAGCTTACAGTTTCAGAGGTTCAGTCCATTACCATCAAGGCGCAACATGGTGGCATGAAGGCAGACATGGTGCTGGAGAAGGAGCTGAGTCCTACATCTGGACCCGCAGGCAACAGGAAGTGGTCTGAGACACTGGGAATGGCTAGAGCATATGAGACCTCAAAGCCCACCCCCAAAGTGACACACTTCCTCCAACAAGGCCATACCTCCTAATAGTGCTACTTCCTGTGAGCTTATGGGGGCCAATTACATTACCACAATCAAACTACCACACCACTGTGTCACCTCTCACTGCTGGGCCTCAGGAAGCTCAGTTCAGGCTAGTGACTACCAGCTTCAGACTCCTGTGTACAAAGTCTGGGAACTTGTAGCCATGGCAGCATACCAATGTGTTTCTCGGGTTGGGCCGATGACATTATTTTCAACTTTAATTCACTGCCCTATAGATTTTTTTCCAGTGTGTTCAAGATGGCTGCTTTTTAGTTTGTGAGGTTGATGACAGCTTCTCCCTCATTTAACCCGTAGGCCAACATGTCCCCAGACCTCTGCATAAGAGGAATCTCCCATAAAGCATCCCAATGGTTCAAAGAAGCATTCTAGAAAATCTGACAGTAAGGTCCACACCAGGAAGCTGAAGGATGTATACTCACATGCGCTTGCTCGCTTACTCAATCTAGATAAAGGTTAGATGGTCAATGGGCAAGGGTGCAATTGGGCCCTCACAGAGGGGCCTCTTGCCAGTTTCAAGTCTGACATAAAAGGGTTTTGGTTGTTGCTGTTTAAAAATTGTTTTAAATCTAGATAAGAGGATTTTTAGTCAAGGCTCACCCCTCCATCAATCAATCTTGAAATCAGGCTTCTGTGATTGAAGGTACCTGAGCCACACCCCACTTCTGGACCAATCAGCAGTGCCTAGGAATTGACACATACATCTTCCACTTGCCCTAAAGTGTCTCTACCAGCTTCAGGGCCTTTCAGATTTCCACTGTTCCCTGTTTGACTCTCTCTGGTCACCCTTCCCTGAGGGATCTCTGAAGTCCTCTGGCTTCTCTCTGGCACTTAGCCCTCAAAGACAAGTAAAGCACAGCAAGCTTCCCAGCCTCGGTGTGCCCACCTGCACTGGTGTGTCTGCCTGCATGGGTGTGCTCACCTGCATGGGTGTGTCCACCTGCATGAGTGTGCTCACCTTCATGTGTGTGTCTACCTGCATTGGTGTGCCCACCTGCATTAGTATGCCCACCTACATGGATATGCCCAACTGCATTGGTATGTCTGCCTGCGTTGATGTGTCCGCCTGCATTGGTATGCCTGCCTGCACTGGTGTGTCACCTGCATGGGTATGTCCACCTGCACTGGTGTGTCACCTGCACTGGTGTGTCACCTGCACTGGTGTCTGCCTGCACTGGTGTGTCACCTGCACTGGTGTCTGCCTGCACTGGTGTGTCCACCTGCATTGGTGTGGTATGTCACCTGCATTGGTGTGTCACCTGCACTGGTGTGTCACCTGCACTGGTGTCTGCCTGCACTGGTGTGTCACCTGCACTGGTGTGTCACCTGCACTGGTGTCTGCCTGCACTGGTGTGTCACCTGCACTGGTGTCTGCCTGCACTGGTGTGTCCACCTGCATTGGTGTGCTCACTCATACCATGGCATAATTAGTGCAAAACTGAAGCTCAGGGACCACAACTTTGAATGGTTTCTGTCATGTGGTTTGAATAGGTGCACTATGGACTTCTGAGCAAGCTGTCTAAATCATTTTCTCATTCATATTATCTCTCTCCTATTGCATTTATTTATTTACTTGTTTGGTTTTTTATCTCTCTCTCTCTCTCTCTCTCTCTGTGTGTGTGTGTGTGTCTGTGTCTGTCTGTCTGTCTGTCATTATGCCCCCTCAATCAAGAAAATGTACCACAGGCTTGCCCACCAGCCAGCCTGGTAGGATCAGTTTCCCAATTTAGGTTTCTTCTTCCCAGCTGACTCTAGCTGACACAGTACTAGCCAGTACAGCCAGGCTGACTGGCCAGTAAGCTCCAGGCGTCACCCCTTCTCCACACCTGCATACAGGTTATAGATGTGTGCCGGCATGCCCAGCCTTTTACATAGGTGCTGGAGACTCAAACTCAGGTTCTCATGCTTAAAAGCGATGCTCCCTCCCAGGCCTTGTCTCCTACAGCAGTGTGAGATCCTCGTAAGGTAGGTGGCCCAGGGCAGGAGTTTGACACAAATTTTGTTGGTGTGTAGCACAACGTACAGTTCACGAGTTGGGCAAGGGCCTGGAGATTGAAACACACACACAGAGACATGAGTCCCAAGAATGCCCCTTTATTGTGTTCCAGGGCAGCTTATATAGGGTCTTCTTGGCTAATGGCCACACCCCTAACTCTCAGCTGCAAGCCCCCCAGAAACCACTCCCCTGCCATCAGGAACTCCTGAGGGTCTTGTGCTCAGAGCAGCTACAAGCATAGGAAGACAAGTTGTTACTGTGGCAGGCAGGGGTCACAGGAAATTCAGGGTCTGGGGATCCACAGTCCCCAACACTGATGCAGTTTCTGGTTTTTTTTAATCTTCTATTTGGGAGAAGGGGGATGTGTCACAAACTCTAGTTGACAGCCACAGACCCTGTCTCCCCAAAGGGATTGGGAAACACTTATAATGCATTGCAGGTAGTTTCAGGAGGCTGGCTCACCAGCCCAGCCATGACAGGAAGCCCCACTTTTGCTATTGCGTCAAAGCAGAAGCCAGCCCTTTTCCTTCCTTTGTTAGTGGACTGTCTCTCTTCACAGGGCCTCTGGCTGTGTCTGTCCCAAGTTGCAATCCTTGGTGAGGTGTTGAACACAGCCCCTGTCTAGAATGCGAGGCTAAGAAAGAATCAGGAAGGGGCACAAATTCATCTTTAAAAACCCAGATAAAATGAATCTTTCAATCTTAGGGCGCCTCTCACAGGCACCTTATTTGCTGAGCTGGACTAAATGGTGTCTACGGCTGATAGGCCCAGGCTCTCCCGAGTGGAGGATGAGGGAGAAGAGGGCCCAGTGCTTGGGGGAGTCAGCCAGCATACTGGGAGATTTACTGTTACCATGTGGGTGTCCCCAGCTTAACGTGAGGTGTACTTTTCATCATGCGTGTAATCATGGGAGGCTGAAACAGGAGGACCGTGGCAAGTTGAAGGCCAACCTGGGCTACAGAGTGAGACTCTGTCTCAAAAGCATCCTTAAGCCAACCACAAGTCTACTGAGTATAGTTTCAGAATTTTGTTCTGTGTCCCTGGGAAGATGGCCAGTGCTTGCTTCAAACAGCGTTGTCTTGGGGACAGCTGTGTGCTTGGCATTGGATTAGGTGCTGCAGGCCTCGTTGTCCCTTCCTCCCAGTTCTTCAGGACCTTCCCATGTGGGACCCGCTCTAAGAGCTGGGAGATAGGCCAGGGCAGTAGCGGTCCCTGTCCTGATGAGGTCTCCAGTGTGGGCAGGGGGCAGAGGATGAAGTAATAAGGACACGTGGATTGTAGCGTGAGGTAGAGGAAGACCACAGTGAGCAGTGGTGTAAAGAGAGCAGGGGCAGAAGGACAAGCTGCCCAAAGGAGCAAGGGCCAGAGCTGTACTGAGGGCTCGGGAGGCTCAGGCAAGGATGGAAGGTCTCCCACAGAGCCAGTTCCCACTGCAGGGGTCTCTGGTGACAAGGTGGCTGAACATCGTCAGGGGGGAATGATAGGGAACCAAGGGATAAGCTCAAAGACACCAGGAGACAGTCACATAAACCCTGGATGTGAGAGAGTCCACAGGACCACTGTGTAATGGGGGGAGTGGGGGGAGCGGGAATGGAGAATGGGTCATATCCAAAGGACCACATAACAGGGACGCGTGGTCTTCTAGCAGACATAACGCGTACGCTAAAAGGGCCTGGGTTTCAGATGGCGCCCAGGAACTGCCGCCTCTCTCAGGTGTGAGGGTGCAATAGTGAAGAATATGGTCAGAAAGAGATGGCTCTAATCTGGGTTCGTACGGGTGATGGTGTTCATCATTAATTCTGAAAAAGTTCAGCTAAGTATATAAGTGAAGTCTGCTAATAAGGTTTGGGATAGAACTCATGGCGGGAGAATGAGATGAATGAGGGGCAGCCTTCCCGGGCTGGCCAGGCACCAGAGGTTTGGCAAACCCTGAAGTGTGCCCTTTTTGGCTGGGCAGTGTGCCCTAGCCTGTGGCACCTGGAAGGTGTCTGATAACGTGTGAAGGGAAACATGGCTAGAGCATTGCTGGAATTCACTCCAAGGGTGTCTCAGAGTGCACTCTCCCTCTCTCCCGTATTTCCACCCCGCCCACCTTCAAGCTCACCAGGAACAGTACGCCATGAGACAAAACTGCCCCGAGATGGTTCTGGAAGTGCCTAGGGAGGCCCTCGGAAGTCCCTCTGGATTCCAGAAATGCTGCCCCTGCCCATGCTGTGCCCCTTCAGGCTGTCCTGACCACAGACAGCTGGCTTGCTGCTTCCTTGGGATTTGATTCTGTCTAGCCGAGCCTGACATACTGTAGACATTCAATGGTAACAGTGCCCTGCATAGTGACACCGAAGGTTCCTCGAGCTCTTAGCATTTCCGAATGCCATGCTGTAGATGAGTGAGCGGTGTGGTCCCAGGGCTGCTGTCTTTCCAAATTCATAGAGAAATCTACCCCCTGCCCACCCCCTTCCTTTGCCAGCTGAGGCATCAGGGAGAAGATAGGGTCCTTCTCACAGGTGGGATTAGTGGCCCTAATGAAAGAGGCCCGAGGGCCCTTTCCACCTTCCTGCTTGTGAGCAGGCAGCATGAAGACATTGCCTATAAGGTAGGATGGCCTTTGGCCAACATGGAGTCTGCTAGAACCTTCTCTTGAACTTCTCATTTCTGGAATCGTGAACAACCAATTTCTGTTAGGAAAGTGCCTGACCTAAGACAAGGAGGTCTCCCTAACCCTCCTAAGGGCTGTGGTCTCAGTAGGTGTCAGTGCCAGGTTCCTGATGGGGCACTGTGGCTCTTCCCTGCCTGCCTTTCTCCTGGAAGCAGCAATGCAGGCCACACCCACGTCATTGAAGGCTTAAGATCCTTCTCTTATTTTTGTTTTGTTTTTCAAGATAGAGTTTCTCTGTGTAGCCCTGGTTACCCTGGAACTCACTCTGTAAACCAGGCTGGCCTCGAACTCAGATTAAAGGCATGCGCCACCACCGCCCGGACTCAAGATCTTTTTCCTCATGGGCAGGTGTCTGCTTGTGAGCCAGGACCTAGGGAAGCCTTGAGGCAGCAGGGTCTGTGAGTTGCCTCTGATGCAGGCATGGGCTCCAGCCAGGCCTGGTCTTTGCTCCCTCCCTGGCCACATGTTGAATTGTTTAAAACAATAGCTCATGCCCTTTCTTTCACAATCCCCAAACTGGCAGATTGGCTAACATTGCCTTTTATGGAAGTGCTTGGGAGGATCCTTTCTCTGTGGAGATGTGTACCCACATCTGTGGAGAGTGTACCACGGTGGCAGATGCTCTCCTTCAGGAGAGGGTAGGTAGAGGGCTTTGCTCTCTCAACAGTCGGTCGAACAAAGGAGCGCGAAGGGGGGGGGAGGGCACCTTTGCAGTCTGGGCTCCCTCAGTGCTCGGCTGCCGGTCCTTTTCCTGTTTTCCCATTGGCTGAGGCTGATATTAGATAAATACCAGCTGTCCCTTGTGGGCCCTGCCCAGATTTTCTACCCCTAATGTATCCTTTCAACAGGTGTCTGTGACATAGGACCCATGCCGTCCTGTCTGCCTCACAGATGTTAGTCTGCAGCCACAAAACCAAAAAAACCTGGGGCGGGAAAGAAGCGTCCAGATTTCAGAGTGGAGAACGCCAGGCTGCTGACTAAGGCATTTTCGTTCCAGACTCTCCCACAGCCAGCACTGTGAATGAAGAGCCCAGCAACACCCCGGTCTCCCCTGCTCCAACCAATGCTGCATGGAACCAGGGGAAGAGGAAGAGGGGCATAGACGGGAGAGGAGTTGGAGGATGGGGAAAGGCTAGGGCCTTCGCTGTGAGCCAGATTAAAAATAGGGGCGTCAGGAAAAGGGCCAGTGGATGGAGCAGTCTCCTGGTGGCGACTCTGCTAGGATCTTGTTGGATTTGGGATCCTAGGGTCATTCTCAGAAGCTCACAGCCAGAGGCAATCCCAACCCTGCTTGTGAGGCTATTGCTATCACCAACACAGGAGGGAGTCCCCTCTGAGTAACTGCTGGGAGCCAGCGGCTGGCCAGGCAGCTTTCAGCAGTCTGTGCCGTCAGCCTTTGGGCACACATCTTGTGCCAACTAGAGCTTAACGGCTGTTATCACATCTATGGATGCCTTCCTTCAGCAGTCTCAAACTTTGGGGGATCCAAGAACTGGTCACCTGAGCACTGTGAGCCATGCTTGGCCTGGTCAGGGACTAAAGCGTCCTTACTGATTTCCAGTAAGCATGGTACCTAGGTGTGGGGTCTCTTCTGCAGAACTGGTGTCTTAGTTAGGGTCTCTATTGCTGAGATAAAACACCATGACCCTAACCCTAAAGCAAAAGCAACTTGGGGAGGAAAGGGTCTATCTCACTTATAGTTCTCCATCACAATCCATCACTTAGGTCGGGGCAGGGGAAATCAAGGCAGGAACTGATGCAGTGGCCATGGGCGAGTGCTGCTTACAGGCTTGTTCCTCATGGCTTGTTCAGCCTGCGTTCTTATGGTACCAGGACCACCAGTCTATGGGGTGGCACCACCCACAGTCAGCTGGGCCCCTCTCACATGTATCATCAATCAGGAAAATGCAGGGCTGGAGAGGTGGCTCAGTGGTTAAGAGCATTGCCTGCTCTTCCAAAGGTCCTGAGTTCAATTCCCGGCAACCACATGGTGGCTCACAACCATCTGTAATGAGGTCTGGTGCCCTCTTCTGGCCTGCAGACATACACACAAACAGAATATTGTATACATAATAAAAATAAATAAATATTAAGTGCCCCGCAAGCTTGCCCGCAAGTAAATCTAGTCCCAAGGGCATTTCCTCAGCTGAGGTTCTGTCTTCCCAAGGACGACTTGAATTTGTGTCACGTGGCTGTAAAACCAGCCAACACATCCGGGTTCTTTGTGTTTGTGTTTGCCGTTTGGGGACAAGATCTCACTGTGTAGCCCAGGTTAGCCGAGAATTTGAGATCCTCCTGTCTCAGCCATCTCCCACCCCACCCAGTGCTGCCCTTCTAGGTCTGTGCCACCACACCAACGCGAGTTGTGCGTGTGTTTATAAGCAGAGAGTGATGGTGTGGGCTCTGAGCCTGTATGCCAGGAGTGGCTGCAATTCCCCCACCCCATCCACATTCAGGGCTCTCCAGTTCATACAAGCCAGGGGTGAAGTCCCACCAAACCAACCCGCAGCAGCAACATTGAAGCCCTGCAGACTTGGGGTTGGTGAGTCAAGCCAGTGACTGAACTGGGGGGTGTGGAGGGTGATTGCAAACAAAGCAGGAGGTCGGGCTTACATTATTTGCAGGCAGACAGAACAGTTTCTAGAAAGAACACTGCTGTTTCCCTGAGCGGTTCACAGGCTGCAGGCGAGCTCAGCGTCATGCAGAGCCCAGGGACCTTGTTCTCAAGGAGCAAAGACCTGCGAGAATGGCGCATAGCTGACCAGGAGGTGAGGTGGCGGGAAGTGAGGTGGTTGACAGTGTGAGTGTCAGGCTCGGTGGTCGTCTTGTCCTGGGAGGAGGACTTTGCTGCCTGGCTCAGTGGTCTTGAGGGGAAGGCGTAGACATCTCCTGTCTTGGCGTCCTTACCAGCAAGTACACTAAGTGCCTCTTGGTGCTATCATGAGAACGGGGCTATCCTTTGCTGGGTAGTGTTCTATTAGTTGGCTTTTGGGTCCGTGTGCAGTACTGAAGCAACCTAAGGGAGGAAAGATTTCTTTTGGTTCAAGGTTCACTATGGTGGAGAAGATGGGGCCGTGTTTATTGCTGAGGGAGCATGTGCTAATGGCTATTCAAATCACTGTGGACCAGGAAGCAGAGAGAGAGAGGGACCAGGATATAAGGTTCAAAGAAAGGTCTGTCCTTAGTGACTCCACTACTCACGTCTTCCAGAGTTTCCAGAACCTTCCAAGATAGCACTGCCAGCTGGGCACCACATGCTCAAATATGACCTGGCAGGGTGTGGTGGTCATGGTGGACGTGGTGGTGGTGGAGTGTTTTTCATGATACAACCAACCTTTAATTAATATAACTAGTTTTATTTTAATTGTTATGTGGCTAGAGGGTTTACAAATGACCTGGGGATGTTAGAAGGGCCAGTTCTGTTCATTGTGGGTGGCAGAAAGGTTTCCAGAGGAGATGACACTGGCTAATGAACGAGGTCATGTTTTCCTTGGTAGGAGGGTGGTTTTAGGCAGCTGCTGGGGCATTAGGTAGTCAGGGAGGAGCCCACAGTGTAGAGAAGAGGCAGAGCCCAGGCCTTAGCAATGTGGTAAGGCTTCATTGAGGGGGCGTCAGGAAGGACTTGCTGTTGGTCAAGAACATTCTGTCCACATAGTGGAAGATTAGATAGGGAGGAAGATAGACAAAGACTGTCACCTGGAGGTGAAAGAGTAGTCAGGTGAGATGAGGGGGCCTGGAGGAGGTGGCTGTGTAAGAGGTATGACTGATAGGATGTTAGAGCCATAGGCTGAAGGGTGAGGCGGGGGACCAGGACAAGAGTGAACGTTGGGCTGTAGACTCTCAGAGAGAGGGCCGGGCGATTCATTCATGTAAGGATTCATTCATGGTGCATGGGCTAAAGCTGGAGCCCTGGACCTCCAATGAGGCTGGCCAGGAGCAGAAGAGACCTGCAACCCAAGGAGAGGCCAGAAGGCTCCACCCAGCACATTGGGACTGGTCCCCCCTGCCTTCTCCTCCTCTTCTCTCATTTGATGCTTTGAAGCAGGATCTCGCTGTGTCGTCCAGGTTGGCATCAAACTTGGAATCTTCTCCCCTCTGCCTGTTGAACGCTGGAAGTGCCGCACGCACACCAGGCCTGATCTGTTGGAAGCTTTGTGCTTGAGGAAACTAGGGCGGAAAGAGACTCAGTTAAAGACTAGAGTGCCGGTTCTGAGGCGCTCTTCTTATTCTCTCGCCTTGGCCCTTGTGGTCTGTGGTGGTCTGTGTCACTGACCCTCAGAGATGGAGATGGGAGAAGGGCTGAGGCTCCACGGCGGGATGTGAGGGGCAGGCAGGGAGGGAGGCAGCAGGATGAAGGCCACCCAGGTCATGCTGTCACTCGGAGTTTAAGGTAACTGAGACGGTGGCTAATGGAAACATGACACACTCGGCAAGGGCGGCTTTAGCTCTCTGGAAAGGAGGATAACATTTTGGCTTACTGCTGTCCAGGAGACAGTTATCTGTGTTCTCCTACCGTTATCTTTATCTTCATCGGTAGTGACGGAATACTGATCCGAATGAATGATGATAAAAAAAATTACTTTGTGCCACAGATGATATGGATTTTCCATTCTCCTTGAGCCTGAACGGATACCATTTTATCCTTTCAAATCTCTCTCCTCTCTCTGTAGCCCAAACTAGCCTTTCAACTAACTCCCGACCCTCCTGCCTCAGCCTCCCGAGTGCTGGCATTCCAGCCGTGTGCCGCCATAGCTGGCAATTTCATCCTAGACTTATCACTCCTGAGGCACACAGAGTAAATGCTTACGATGGCTTTGCCTCTGGTCTTCTGTAGCCAAGGAGAACACGGTGTACTCGGTTGAGAAGCCATAGTGCCTGAGCCTGCCTGGTAGGTACCCCGTGCAGGCATTTGTGGTGGTTCCTACTGGTCAGTGTTCACTCTGGCGATCTGGATCATGAAGGACGTTTATCAGTCAGTGGACGACAAGGCTAGGGAAGGGGGGAAGAGTCTGTGCACAATGGGGTACAATGACCTTTTGGGGCAGTGGATAGCAGAAACAGTGTCTAAAATGGACACAGTACGGTTGGAAAATGATACATGTAAAAACTGCTTTTAGGTTTTAAAAACTCAGTGATACGAGATGATAGTAGTCTGATTTGATGGTAGTTGCTGAGGGGGGAGGGGAAGCTACTCACCTACACGGGTTAAAGAGGCAGATTTATCATCACTAAGGATAGAATTTTAGGATAGGCTAAGTGTCTGAAACAGAATAAACATGAAGCCCACATCAGTGGTGAGGTGGTGATACCTGGTCTAGCCTGGGGGACACACTGACATTTAGAGAAGACTGTGTACAGGGGAAGACCCAGTGAAAGAGGAACATGATAGTGACCTTCAGGTATGTAGGGAAATGGAATTAGGTTTATCAACAACACAAGGAGACAGCTCAGAACAGCAGGGTGGTTCTGGTGACAAAGTGAGTATGTGTGGGTTCCTTTGAGGGGTCGTGAGCCCAGTGGCGATCCCAGTGGCGACCCTGCACATGTTCAGACCACAGAGGCTGTTCTTTCTGAGGAACACATGGGAAGGTATAAGCCAAGCTGGGTTTGGGTCCTGCCTCTGGATATAGTTGTGACGTTGTACACGAGTCAGCTTTCTTGCTTATGCTTCAATTTCTTCTTGAAGCTATGAGAACTGACTCATCCTTGGCCCTTAGTATTTTACAGCAATAGAGTGCTTTTACTGAACAGGGTTTTCTGTAGCCACTTGGCCCTGGTGTTAGCCTAGGATGTGTTATAGCAAGGCAATCCTGGCTGCATGTGTGTCCTGGCTCTGGTGCCGTTGGGAGCTCCTGGGAGAGTTTGGGGGAGCCCTAAAAGCCTAGACTCCCTAAGGTTGCTTCTACCTCAATTTTCTGTGTCTGTGGGGGTTTGGGGTCTACAAGCATATGTGCTTGGGTCAAACTCAGGACATTATGCATGTGAAACATGCTTGACTGCTGAGCTATACCCCATAGTTTTGATGCTTTAGACCTTCCTATTAGTTAGGGTTCTAGAGTAGCAGAATTTATAGAATGAAGCGCTCCCTCTATAGAAAGGGGATTTATTAGAATGACTGACAGGCTGTGATCCAGCTAACCCAACAATGGCTGCCTATGATTGGAAGGTCCAGAAATGCAGTTGTTCAGTCCACAGGCTGGATGTCTCAGCTGCTTTAGCATATGCCGGGATCCCGAAGAAGTAGGCTCTGCCACCAGTGAAGGAGTGAACTTGCTCTGGCGGGGAGGGCGAGAGGCCAAGAACAAAAGCTACCTTCTTCTTTATGTAGGCTTGTAGCAGAAGGTGTGACCCAGATTAGAAGCTTCCCACCTCAAAAGATCTGGATTAAAGGCGTATCTTCCTATTTCAAAGATCTGTATTAGAGGTGATCTTCCTACTTCAAATGATTTAATTTAGCAAACATCCGTCATAGGTGTGCCCAGCCATCTTTGGATTTTAGTTAATTCTGGATGTAGTCAAGTCTACAACTAAAACAGCCATCACACTCCTGCTATGAGCATTTTCATCCTGGGTGGGGAGACCATGCAATATACACCTGCTCCTTGTGAAGTCCCAATGACAAAGCATGGCTTGATTCATCAGATCTCTTCCCTCCTCCCACATACCTAGTAAGTTTATCAGGCACACTTGCAGGGCAGGGCTGAGGGGCTACTGACAGGAGCACCAGAATGCCTTCACTCCATGGTGCAGCTAGAGCCCACTCCCCCAGTCTTCCTCAAACTACACACTGTAACCCCTCAAGGCCCAGAGGCCACGTGCCAGTTGTCTGGGTCCTCAGGTGTGGGTCCCATGACTCCACATCCTCCATTCTGTGAGAGGTCAACAGTCAGCAGGCACAGCTATGATGGGAAGAAGGCGCAGCTGAACTCGTGGACATGCCGGCTGGCTGGGAGGGTAGCGCTGTCCAAAGCCTCAATTCCTTATCTTATGCCCCAAATATCAGAGACTTAAGTATCTGAGACTATAGGCCATACTTTCCCGACAGGAAGCTGTCAGTGATGTCATGCCTTCCACTACAACATTCTAGTGGACACTGTAGGCTGCCATTGGCTGACAGCTTGTTCTCTGGAAAGTGTCATCTAACATTTTTTTTTTTCTGGCAAATGTTTAATGACAGTATTCTAAAACTACTTTTGTCTTAGACTTAGGTATTTTTATATGTGTGGTTATTTTGCTCGCATGTATATAGGTGCAACTCGTGTGCTTGGTGCCAGGGGTCAGAACAGGGTACCGGATCCCCTGGAACTGGAGTCTCAGATGTTTGTGGCTGCCGAGAAGCAAACCCTGGCCTCTGCAAGAGCAACAGTTGTTCTTACCACTGTGCCATCTCTCTAGGACCCCACTACTTAGTAATTTTCTGCTCAACCTAATTTGACACAAACATTTTCAGGGAGGGGCTCCCTATAATTCCCCCCCCCCCCCGACAGGGTTTCTCTGTGTATCCACCCTGGCTGTGCTGGAACTCTCTCTGTAGATCAGGCTGGCCTCAAACTCAAAGATCTCCGCCTGCCTCTGCCTCCCAAGTGCTGGGATTAAAGGCGTGCGCCACCACTAAGTTCTTACTTAACTATCTCAATATTCTGAAGTCATGCTACCATGAATCATGGGAATTTCTTTTACAGCTCATGCTGTACATAGGATAGTTCAGCTGTTAAAAAGAACTGATCCTATTAGTATGTGTGCACTGGGGGGACATGTGTGTCATGCAGAAAACCTTTAGGTTGCCCTTCTGAAACCTTGTCTGAGACAAACTTTTGTCACTGTGTAAACTGGTCTAGTTGCCCCTAGAGCTTGTTAACCTAGTTTATTTCATTTTCTGTGCATGAATGTTTGCCTGTATTATGTCTGTTAACATAATTGTGCCTGGTGTCCTCCAATGTCAGAAGGGTCAGATCCCCTGGAACTGAAGTTATGGATGGTTGTGAGCCACCATGGGACTTCTGCAAGAACAAGTGCTCTTGACCCTGAGCCATCTCTCCAGCCTCACAATTCAATTCTAAGAGACCAGATTCTAATTCTTCCTGATTTTAACCAGGTAGAAGTCCTACCAAATCACTTCATTTGGAACAAAAGTCATTAATTCTGAATAAAACCTCACATTCAAATGGATTACATTTTCCCCTGAGATGTTAAATACAAAGACAAAAGGCTAAATTTCTTTTAAATTATTTTATTATTGTGTAAGCTAAAAGGAAATTTACACACTGAAATCTCAAAAGCCTTGGGCATGCACATTGACCTTGTTAGAGGCTCCTCTACATGGCTCTCTTTTTTCCATAGGAATCTCCCCAAACATTTAAACCCATAGTTTTACTGTGTGTACAGCCTGGACCACAGCAGTCTATGATTATGTCATTCTACACTGTGCAAAATCCTCAAAAATAATGGTATGATAGAACAGAAAGGTTTCTAACAAATTTCATTTTAAGACATTCATATCATTTGGTCCTTCTCCAAATCACACTAATTAAAACAGGCACAATCTCGATCAAGCCTCCAGTCAAATTCTGACAGTGATCCACACCTTATAACCAGAGAGCAGCGATGGGGGTCACACAGTGATGTGCCAGACTGAAAAGACTAAAACAGAGCCCAGGCCCGACACAGCCCACCACAGACCAAACTGAAAGTCACAGGGAGCTGGGCTCTGGGGCGGTAAAGTGACAGCGCATCCAGCAGGAAAGTAAGAGCGGTCAGTGCGATGAGAGGAGACTGAAGGGGAGTTCAGACAGTGGAGATCGGAGGTTTTAATTTTCTTTTTTTATTTCAAAAGTTTTTTTGTTTTTTTAAGAAGGACACCACCAGTGTATTTCACAAAGACATAAATGTATACACCCCAGCAACACAAAAGAATAAATCTTCAAAAATGTTCATCCCCAATTATTTACATTTTTTCTAATATAAATTTAGGACTTCAGTATGTAAATAAATATACATTACTATGTATACCTTTCTAGTGTGGCTTACCAACAAATCAGCTGAACTTGAATGTATTTATTCATTTTTAAATTACAGCAGATATGTTTTTGATGGTAGGGAAGGGATAGAGGAAAGGAAAAAGTATTTGAAACTGTCCAGTTCAACCAGCTATCCTTCTGCTTGTTCCTGGGAGCTTGTGGAAGGTGTCAGTGTGGCTGGGAACATCAACACCTTGGCATGCATGAAGGTTAAGTCCGGAAGGCTGGCGATCACCTTCACAGCTTCTTCACTTAGGTGTTCCTCCCTTTTTGGTTTCCTATCAGCCAATGAGAAAAGACAAACGTGTTAATGGGAATCCATCTCAAGGTTCGCAGTTAGCACTCTTGGCAGCCGACTGGCTTTTCCTCTGCTAGTTGCTGAATGAGGAACAATAGATGTGGCTTTTTGTTGTCCATGAAATCACATATAACCAGATACAGACATCGCTATGTACATGTGTATGGGCTCAAAGCTTTACTTAAGGCAGGAAGCACCTACCCAGCCAGTTTTCAAACATTACTAAGCACAGTAGTGTACTAAAGCCTTGCTAACAGTCTGCCCATCTGGATTTCCCCTGCTTGCTGCAAAACTACCAAAATTACCTCAACATGAAAGGTGTGGTGCAAAGCCTGGTAAGTCATTTAACCTCAGGCTTTCTTAACCTAATGGGGAATTCCAAGAGAGCCTTCAGCCAAGCTGGGATGCAGGCGGCAGCATGAGAACTGGGTGCAGGCGGGAACCAGGCGAGGCAATCTGTGAACCTTCCAGGGCTCTGGCCTTGTGGATAACGTCCATTTAACCACCTCTCCCCTCACTGTAACAAGGAAGTAGTCTGAAGCATATCACAGATGCCCAAGAATTCCAGGTGAACTAGTGGGCAAGCAGAACAAAGTGCCCACTGGGCATCACATTGTGCCCAACCAGCGCACAACCAGTGCACAACGCCATCCAAACCATCCAGGCTGTTAAATATGTTGAAAGGATCGTTACAGTCACACAGATTATATTTGTACACAGATCGATTTCAGACCAAAGATCATTTGAAATTGCCTAGAGAAAGCCCAGTTCTTTCTTTTATGGTAATCATATCAGCAGATGAATCAATATTCAACCCAGTCCTACTTTATTCTATATATAATGGCTATCCTACATTTAAGAAAATTAAAATTTACATTTAGATTGCACCTAATGGTAACACATCATCAGATGCTTGAGGAAGTAGAAGACATCTGCATCACTTCAAAGTCAAACAAGTGTCCTGCTTCCTAGGCTGCGTCTCACAAGGCAATACAACCGCAGAGTGAGGCGGTCAGCAGGGCGTCGGATGTTTTCAACGTGCCGGGAGATCTCGGACGTCGTCTAGACAAATGTTTATTACCCTGTAATTGCGAGCCTCTGGATATAATTTCCAGTTTATAGAAGATTGGGGGAATAAAGAACTAGTGGACGCTACTTCAGAAGACACCAGGAAGTAGAAGTGATCCTGCCAGTTGCCCCATTTGTGAAGTGCAGGCGGGTCGGGAGAGGACAGGGGAGTTCTTAGGACACAACTGTGACAACTGGGCTAGGTTTGACCCATGGATTTCAGAAGCAATAGGAAACTGAATTTAAAAGTTCCTACAATTTTTAAGTTTTGCAGTTATTTATGTAAACTATTCTTTTTAAAATATACAAAGCACATGCTTGAGAATTTGAGAACAATTATATCGCTCACCATCTCTTTTAGCTGAGATTTACCTTTCGTCAATGACCACACACAAATGGCAGCCCAACATGGCCTATGATCAATTCACTTCCCCGAAAAAAAAAAACGGACACGACGAGACCTTTCAATAAGGTAACCAGATATCCCTATGCAGGGCAGGGCGGCAGGAACAGAATATAGACCTCTTCCACCTTCCACTACATGAAAATGAATTAAAAATACATTATTAGAGAGTCAGGTGTGGCGGCACACACCTCTAATCCTAACATTCAGTAGTCAGAAGCAGGCAGATCTGAGTTCGAGGCCGGCCTGGTCTACAAAGCAAGTCCCAGGACAGCCTAGGCTACACAGAGAAACCCTGTCTCAAAACAAACAAAGAGCACCAACCAAACCCCAAACTGAAATGCGTTAAAGACCCACATACAAGGGTGAAACTATAAACTCTCATGTGTAAGATTCTCCTGATTTTGAATCAGTCAGTCATTCAACCTAAAGCACAACTAACAAAAGTTTGATTTTGATGAAACCCAATTTTTTTTTGAGTGTCAATACATGGTATAAAAACTGAAAAGATAACAGAGTAGCAAATATTTGAAAAATATGTATCTGAGAAAGGTGGTATTTTTAAATATATTTATTTTTATTTTATATGTATCAGTGTTCTGCCTGCATGTGTGTCTGTGTGAGGGTGTTGGAAGTCCTGGAACTGGAATTACAGACAGATGTGAACTGCCGTGTGGGTGCTGGGATCTGAACCTGGGTCCGCTGAAAGAGCAGCCAGTGCTGTTGGCCACTGAGCCATCTCTCCAACCCCAAGGTCTGGTATTTGTAGCCTACAAGAACAGCTCACAAATGATCTGACTGGAAATGGAAAGAATATGAAGCAGCATCCTTGGAGGCAGTGGCATGAATGCTAATACGCACATCAGAAGATGCTCAGTAGCTTTGCTACCAGGGGAACACAAATTACCATGATGACAACTTCATACCCACTGGCAGAGCTGCTTGTCTGAAGTCAGACAAGCTTGGAGAGAATGTGGAGAAACTGGAAAGCTCCTGTTACTGGTGGGAACACAAAACATTACATCCTAGCACTCTGGAGGCGAATGCTAAGAGGACCAGGTGTTCAAGGCCAGAGAGCAACAGGAGCCCCTGCGTCAACCAGTCACCACAGCTGCAAAGTCCTGCTTGGTGTGCACATCTGTAATCTGGCAGCTAGGAGGGTGAGGAGTACTGAATTGGAAGCAAATGTATACAGGAGATTTTAGGCTTAATGTAATAAACATTTTCTGGGTTAATTTAATGATAACAGTTGCAAAGCTTTGTGAGCCCACTAAAAAACTAGTAAATTTACACACAGGAAAGAAGGAGAAAGGCAGATTTTATGATGTTAACTAAATCAATAAAATCTGAAACTGAAAACCCCAAAGCATTCCTGTTAGCCACTAGTTCTTTGGCTTATACACATGTCAGTCAGTGGCCTCTGTAGCTATTTATTCATTGTAGAAATTTAAATTAGAAAATAACTTTTCTCCATAATAGGACAGTTGAGTAAGAAGATGGAACCATCTTCAAACTAAGAACTTGGGTTTCCCTAAAGACAACACACGAGTGCTGGTGACGCAGACCAGGGTGCAGTGCTTGCCTGGGAACAACGCCCCCGTCATAGCCAGATGCAGCCAAATGCCAATCTGGTTTGCACAAAGTCTGACATCAGGTGGTGGCCCCTCCAGTGCGGCTACCAGGTTGCTTAAGGAGGGACAAACTGGCCCGGTCAAACAAAGCACATCAAAACACCTGCCACAAATAAACAAGTGAAGTGAGACATTACAGTCCATGAGAAGAAAGACCCATCATGCTTACTCAATAGTCAAAGGCTCTTAGGAAATCATGTCAGCCTACAAAAGGGCTCAGTCAGTCAAGGACCCTGACTACCTGAGTTCAATCCTGGAATCCACAAGGAGAGAACTGACGCCCACAGTTGTTTGACCATCACCCTGACAATTCCTAAACAAACATCAGTTGAGACATGGATAAAAGACTTGTTCCATGTTAAATGTCCTTCTCTATCTCAACTACAGTTTCTTTGCTCTTAGAGACAGAATTCTCTTGGTAGCCGAGGCTGGTCTCAAGTTTATGATGCTCCTGCCTCAGCCTTCTGAGTGCTCAAATTATAGGCTTTGACACTACACCTATTTTAACACTTTCTTATCTTATAGCTCTCATAAAGCTCTTCCATTCAACATTTTATGTAATAGTAAGAGCCAAGTTGCTTTTGCTAACCTTTACTTACAAAGAAAAAGAAATAAATCCTAAAGATGAAGGTATTAAAAGAGCCTTTTGAAATCTTACATGCCACTTGCCTATCTTTTCTAAGTACAACTAAGAACTGTTATTGGAAGGCCAGGGCTGATGCTGTTTTTAAACATTGCCTAGCATGCACGAGGCTTTCAGTTTGATCTCAGCATTGAAACAAACAAACAGACAAACACACACAAGAAAACAGCTCTCACCCCTGAGAAAACAAAACACCCAAACTCCTCTGGTGATACATACTAAGATGTGGGTATTTTTTCTCACTATTTTCAAAGAACAAAACATTCTTCAAAATGAAATTCAAAGTTGGCAGCTTGTTTTCAATATATTTCATTTACATGTCAAAGTGAATCTGAGAAAACAGCCCAGGGGTAAGAACCTAGAGTGTGCAAGGCTTGTTCTCCAGTACCTCAATAACAGAAAGGTCTGAGAATTATTAAAGAGAATCTCTTTGGCTGCTACAACTTGCCTCCTAGATGTGTGCTACAATTTTAGTTTATTCTTTTTGTTCAGAAGATGAGGGAGACGTTTAGTAGTAATAGAGGTTGGGCAATAAATACAGTGTAGTCAAGGATTCTTAAAAAAGGAGCACTGCTAACGACGTGGGTAGAGCTCCTCCTACTGGCACAGAGGACGAACTGTCACAGCCGGGAAGTTCTCTAGGTAGGTAAGAGGTGCAAGGGAAAGGTAAGGAAACAGCGAGGGATCCCACAACAGATGACATTAGCGGAAGGTTCATTTAAAGGCAAAGACACTGCAGGGCCATTACAGCAATGCAGTGAACCTGTGGATACAAGGACCCACGTGCTCCAAATCTAGTTCCTGGGAAGGTTAAAGGTATCTGCAGTCTTAAAAGCCACAACAGCAGCTTTTTCAACCTGCTACTATCAGTTGAGTGGACACCCACAGAGAATAAAGCTCAACAGTCAGGCGTGGTGGTGGTGGCGCATACCTCTAACCCCAGCACCGGGGAGACAGATGCAGGTGGTTCTACGTTCAAGGCCAGCCTGGTTACTATAACAAGTT